>NW_008238833.1:562461-593498 GCF_000691975.1 Corvus brachyrhynchos | reverse complement strand
GGGGCGCCGCGGGGGGGGAGCCGCCCCTTTCCGGGAGCCGCGCAGGCTCGGTCAGACGCAGTCCATCCACAGGCAGGCAGTGTGCACGCCCCTGTCACCTGGACGCTGACTGTACTTCCCTGAGTCGCTGGTGGTAATGCCCCCTTTTTCTCTCTGTCCCCATTCCGTTCCTATTTTCCTTACTCTTGCTTTGTCTTTTCTAGCCCTCTTTCATAATGTAACTCCTTTTTATTTTGTTTTTCGTTACCAATAAACGGTTCTCACATACAACATTTGCCTCGTTTGGCGTAATTTCATTCCTGACCATCCATTTTTAAAAGAATTCCTCACAGTTCCCCACAGTGGAATGCAACACTGCCCCAAACATATAGCCCATGCCACCCAAATGTGACCACTCAAGTTGGAAGCCCAACCATCTGCCTTCCTCCAAGCAGGGTCAGAAAACTTACGGCCAAAGCCATGCCATTTCAGACCTGAACTACCCCCAGCAGGGCCACATTCTTCCTTAATGTCAGGTGGGATGAGAACAGGTTTAATTCACACACCATCAGCAGGTGCCAGCGGCCAGGTGAGATGTACACAAGCTGAGTCATACGGAACAAGGCAAAAGTGGATGAGATGAGCCCAAGCCCACCCAGCTGTCTTCCCACTTATCCTAAAAGGAGGAACTCATCACCTCATAACAAAAATCCTAGCAGCAACACCATAATGGTGGTCACCGCAAAGCCCACAAGCAAAGCCCAGTGAGTGCTGCGGACACCACACCACTGCCACCATGAGCCATCTTAGTGTGATGGTGGCCTTCTTCCCTTGTTGGCAAGGGATTTTATATTAGACATGCAGACCTCTTCCTTCAATGCAAAAATATTTACTTCAATCAGATTAGCCAGAAGGAACATTAATATCTATTGTAGAGAACTGTAAATCTGAGCAAATTATGAGGGAGCTCCAGTCATTAGAGGGTGAGGAAGCTGGAAGACAAATGCGATTTCAGCCCTGCACTCTACCACCTCATGCTGGGACCACATGTGCTCTGCTCTGGATTTGAAACCCATGTTTTGCATTACACATGGGGATAACACATAGTAAAACAGGACTTGGGATCTTCATTTTCAGCTTCTATATTGGGAACTTGAAGCCCTCACCCTACACTGTTGCGCTGGGCTTTCTATCCCACCAAAAGAGGACAAATTATAACAAATACACAAAATAATCACCACTAGAAAGCTGGCAAAAAAAAATTTCCTGAACAGTTCTCAACACTTCTCCACATCAGCTTCATCCTGTAAAATCCTGGAGGTATATTTTTTAAGTACTTTACTTGCATTAATTTTTATTGAAGAAGGACTTAATCGAACATACCTTAAATTCTCTTCAAGTGCAAGCAAGGTATCCTTAAAGTCTAGAAATACTGTTTTACTACACTACCCTTGCATACACCTTTTTAACTAAAGGACTCCAATTAATAACTATTTCTATGTTCTGGTGGGTAACTGTCACACCCCATTACAGAACAGTTCCCAAAAGGCTTCACTATTGCAGCTCACATTTGTCATCTCACAGCTTTCTACACACTGCCTCTGACTGTTGTACCTCCACACACTGTGGATGCGACACCTGTACTCTGGCTGGGTAGAAAAAAGGGGATAAAGCAAAGGGGCTGTGGGAGAGGAGCAAAGAAGCACCCTGCTTGTTTGTTCAGCCAGTTTTCGGTTTTCTTTTTCTCTGGAGAGAGACGGAGACTTGAACTTTTGCTTTCCTGGGACTTCATTTTTTTTCCTTTTTCCCTGCTGGACTGTTTTAACATCAGAACACATTGGGAGGACTTTCCACCAAGGCCTTGGCCCTGGAGGTGGGCCCACTACCCCGTCCCAGCTCCAAGGAGGGGGAGAGAGAGAGAGAGACAGACTACAGAAGGACTCTGAAATTTTCTCAGGTTTTCTCTCTACAGCGAGAGGTTTCATTATTTGGCATTAGTATCTTTTTTTTCCCCTGCGTATTTGTTAAATAAATAGTTTTTATCTCTTTCACTTTCCTTCGAGGAAAACATTTTTTTCCCAAACCTGATGGGGGAGGAGTGGTTTGTAACCTGCCTTCTCTCAGAGGATATATTTCTAAAGTTGGCCAAACCAGCACAAATTTAGTGGCTTTCAAACCGGCTTTCTGAGTTGTCAGGATGGGCAAGTACACCAAAAGTAGCCAAGTCTTGAATCTGCTTTGAAGTGGAAACTTGAGACAAAAAGATGAACTACATCTATGTCATCTCATGCCTGTAACTCAGATGTGACTCCCACTTTAGCGCACATTACATCCAAGTATCAACTTATTTGACCAATTTAATGACCATCTCAATACATCCCAAGCTGATTTTTGCCTTGTTCTGATGTTGCAGAGTGGCAACATAGACATATTTAAAAGACAGTCCTTGCTACTACAAAATGACCACTGCTGGCGGAAGAAAATATATCAAATTACAGCAGCTGGAGACTTATTTGGCTGCAGGAGATTTGCTGCAAACAAGAGTGGCTCCCATACCACATCCCTTGCGGTACTTTCAACAATTTCTCTTAGCAGGTTTTCATTTCCCAATGGCACTTCACTCACAGCTGTTAATTCCACAGATGCTTTCCAGTGACCATGCCTTTCCTCAGTGAAAACCGAAGGACTTTAGTCTCTCGTCAGCCTTGCAGCTCGTGACATGGCAAGTGTGTGGAGGAGCTCTGCCATCTGCCGTTCCTGGTCACAGGTGTACATCATGGCAGCCGCTGCCAGTCACCTTGGACCAGCTGCTGTACCAGGATGGGGCACAAGAGTCACCTCTTGTGCTCACCTAGATCAAGTTGTGTCCCAGCCAACTCCAGTGGCCCAACCTTCCTGAACAGCTAAGTACCATGGCTGTGAGGCAGGGGATCAAGAGCAGGATGGGCCCTCATGCTCTGACAGTCTCCCCAGACTGACTGTCAGAAGGAATCTGAAATGAGGACAGGACCTTGCTGCCTGCTGGTATCCACTCCATAATAATATGCAAAATAAATGAATCAGTATTTACTCCAAGCAGCCAAACAGGAGAAGGTTTTACACAGCTTTACTAAATTCTCTGCACATTAAATAGGGCCAGGTTGCCAGGCCCAGACATTGAGGTGTTTCCCCCCAGAAGAGCAGCAGAGATACTGTCCATCTGCCCAAGCCTCAGTCAGTCCCCTACAGCTGTGGTTTGATGCTGACAAAGCTGGGCCAAGGGAGGCCTGGAGCAGCAATGCAGATTATTTCCTGATTATTTCCTGATTATTTCCTGTCTGGAAATGGGAATATTTATTTGCCTGGGATATTTGGGACAGAGATATATGCACAAGTTCGTGGCACATGAACTGAACACTTCCACAAAGTGTTCTCTCATAAGGCTCTATCAACACACTGCTAGAACTGTCCATGCATCCCCACTAACAGATGCAGAGCCATATGGATGGGCACAGACCTCAATCTGTCTCAGACACCTGAAAAAACGGTGTTCCCACAGTTCAGAAATCCCCCCCAAAAAATACACAAAATTCTCACACTCCACCAAAACATATTTTTCCCAAGATATGACATTGATGCCCTTGAAACCATCCTCAATGTTCCTGCCTCTCCCTTTCCACAGCATCTCTTAGCCTCCTCCTAAGTATCTCTTCTCTTGCCTGTATGGGTCCATATGCCTTCATCAGTTGCTACTTCATGGCTTTCCTTAAAATAACCCTTTTCCCTGACAAAACATCACATAATTATCTTGAAACTAATCTGGTGTGAGTAATTTCCAGCCCCTGATAGAACAGTAATGTTTCCCTTAGGCACAAATGCCTAGCACTCAATACTTTGAGGCATGTGGCCTGGCTTTGTCTATTATTACTGCAAAGAATAAGATTTTTGTGTCACCTCTGGTCTCCATCTCAGAGCATATGATTGCTCTGCACTGTTGCACTGCTAATGGAGACCTCTATGAGGAACTGAGAAATGATCCTTGAACATCCTGCCTTGCCATTTTTCTTTTTCAGGGAATTTTTCCTATTACTGGAGTTTTACCATAGAAAAATTGGTGTGCAGTATTACCAACTTCAAGAATCTTATCTTTCTTTCTTCAGCTCATCACCAGAGTGGCTTAAAAATGACAACTTTTAGGAAACTGCTGATGTTGGAGTCTTCTTATATAACTTGTTTATAATGTTTCCAGGCTGTCTTCCACAAACATAGGGACTAGAAATTTGCTTTTGCTTTCCTAATGCAAATTAAGATTTGCATTTACTAATCTGCACTTACTTAATAACCTGCTACTCTTAGGAAGAAACCAAAACATCAGTCTCACAAAAAACTTTTTTCTCTTCTTCTAAAAATGACTATTTCAATCTCAGTGTATATAAGGCAGCTAAACCTTAGTTTCCTTCTTCTCAGTTTTCTGCCTGTGCATCCCATTAAAAGGCACGAGGAAGATACAAACTGTGCTTGCAAAAACCCCCAAGTCAGCAGTGAGGTGCAACCGAACCCCAGTCACAGTCTGCCCCTGTGGAAGACTCCCAAACACACAAACATCAGTGTATAAATGCAGTCAGCAACAGAGGATTTCCAAGCAGAACCTTTTATGGACTCTGAGAGGGGTGTTTTAGGCAGACACCCTGATACTGAGGTCAGTACTGTGCATGTCCCAGCAGCCCAAAGAACACGACTGAAGAGGACCTGCTTTACATGTGCCCATTTTTCTATTCTTGGAAGCACTCTGCATTGCATTAGGAACATTTAGCTCTCTGGCCTAGCCAGGAGACACTCCAAGCATCCAGACCTTCTTACGTGACAGGATCCAAAAAGCTATATTTGTTTGTAAGCTGTGAATTGATTGCAGCAGTACGCTGAGTGCACAGTGCAAAGTTTCACTGCTAGATATTTATCAGTAGAAGCACAGAGCATGTTTATTTTCCATGAACTGGAAAATAACTCAAATTGATTCCATCCTGGGGATTTAACTCCTCCTTGTAGCTAATAGCATACAGGAACACTGCCAGGCTGTCTCTATATGAAGAGAGCAGATCCCAGTCTCCAGTTTCCACTGAGCAGCTTATCCCATTTGAACTCTTCCCAAAGATGACAAGATTTATACAGCAATGCTATTTCCTTAACAGATCATCCTGCTGGATTCACAGCAGTATCTACACCCCTTTATGCCGTTTGCTAATATGGCAAAGCTAACATGTCATGAAAAGATCACTGGATTCTTTTCTGGTTTGTGCACATATGTACCAAATGATCAGCCCTGCTGGGCTCCTCGCTGCTGGTGGGAGCCAGGAGAAGGCTCTCCAGCATTTGGAGCAGCTGGTGGACATTACAGGGCTGGTGGTAAGGCATGTTGAGTAGTACCAAACTCTGCAATGCTAATGGAAGTGGATAATTCTCCACTGCAGTTGCAGCTCATCTTCCAAGGAAGTTCTTGGTGTGATAAAACAGAAGGATTAGCTGTACACAGCACTGAGCATCAATGGGATTTAAGTTCACAAGATACTGCACAGCTTCCAGGTGGCCAAGCCCTTCTGGAAGCATGCTGAAGATGCTTAGGATACAAAAGAAGCCACACATTGCCACACAGCATCCAGATGCTCACATCAGATGGTCACACATACATCAGTGCATGGCAAGGAAATCAGCAGCACTATGGCCAGTCATTATGGGAGCCTACTATGTATTGGGAATGGATGCTTTCATAGCAATAGAAGTCATAAAATCTTTGTCCCTTCTGTCCTTTGAAAAAAGTGTGGTCCAGTTCTGCTCTTTCTGCAGTTAGTCAAACCATGGCACTGACAACTAGTCAGCAGAGCTTGCTCTGGGCTTTTCCCAGCCAGGGGAAGAATCTGGCTTCTCTAAAAAGCATTCATCCCTAGAGGTTATCTCTGCAAGCAACACTTCACAATTTCAGATAAATATTTATCAAAAATAAGCTAAGTTGTGTTACCATTAACTCCCACTGCTTGGTTCTGGTGCTCAGAGAGAAAAAACCCTAAACAATCCAGTCTGCAGCTTAAACAAGAGTATGTGATGAATTAGCTGAGTAAAACCAAGCTACAAGCATGATAACAGTTAAGAGCAAAGTATTCACTTCCACTCCACCATGTAGATATGTGTGCATGTATGTATGCATATATATATCTCTCTATCTGCATCTTCCAAACAGATAAGCACAGTACTCACTCTGAGTGGCATAAAGGCCCTCTGTTGCCTTATCCTCGTGCCCATCGAAGTCTCTGCTGGCCAGCTGCCTATTGGCTGTCTCCAGTCGTTCTGCAAAAAACAGGAAATACTTCAAGTATAAATGTATGTATATAAAATTGTAGGCCAACCAAGAAAATAAGATGCATGCCAGCAGAGCAGTATAAATAGACTCTCTGAAGGAGGACATTAAAATGGAGGCTGACACATACATAAAAGATGAGGCCTTTGACCTCTTGCATGAAGCTGTGTTATTCAGATTCACAGAAACTGGGGGGGAAGCCTCTGCCATTCACAGCTGACATGCCCAGGCAGTCATCTCTCACACTATTCAAAATGCACAAGGCATCTGTAATCTGAATTACCCAGCTTTGCGAGGGGATGGCTGCTTTCCTGCAGTGAAGAGCTGCCCCTGGTGCAGCAAGACGTCCTGGGCAAAGGCAGCCCCCAGCCCAGTGACACCACTCCTTGGGGATGTCCTGGGAAAGAAGGCATTTTCTGCAGCCAAGGACAGCTTTCCCTGGGAAGGTCCTGCCTTCAGAAACTCCCCCGCTTCAAAAAGACCATGTGACCCACCTTGCACCACTGCAAAACACATAAGTCAGAAGGCACCTCACTGCATGAGCAGCGAGTACCAAAGTACCCCCCATCAGGAACCCGGATGGGCAATAGTGACCCAACATATCCTCCGTTTCCTTTCTTAAAAGGATACACCCTCAATTTTAAGTGTTTTAAAAAAGAGATACCCTTTGATACTTGCTACTGATCTGTGATGCCACTGACCTTGGAGATTTATGGGTAACACAGCACTGTTCTACATTACAATTTGCCCTTCAGCTCATTACGAATGGACAGGACACTGTGACTGGTGGCCTTGCTGTCATATCCATATTTTCAAGTGCTGAACACAAAGGCACCATCTGGAGCGGATTCTTACACTTTGCCAGAAGGTTTTTTTTGCCACCAGGGGGGTGACAGCAGTTTTGTCTTATGCCAATGACCAGGGTCTTACTTCTCATGAACATGTATCTCAATATTGTGTGAAGCCACTCCTCTAAAGCCTGCTGCTCTGGAGCTTGTAAGTGAAACACCATGTCAACCAGAGGGGAAAAAAAACCACAAGCGACTGTAACGTACCACGGAGATCCCTGTTGAAGTCATGAAGCCTCCTGATTTCTCCTTCGAGTTTGTTTCTCATCGCTTTGTCCAGAGACTCCCTCTTAGTGGTGGTCTTGACCAAACCTTCGTAAGCTTCTGAAATCCTCTGAATCTCTATTTCAAACTGAAAGGAGAGAAAGCTCTTGTTAAAGCCCTGCAGGAATGTGTCCCATCCCAGTGTTTGCCCAGCACATTCCAGTAAGACACAAGGGGTCACGGCAATGCTCATGTCCAGTGTCATGCCAGCGACCAATTCTGCAATGACCAATCTCCCTGGCAGAGGATGGCATGAAGCCCCAGCAATGCTGGTGGCTCCTGCAGTGGGAACACCTGTAAACACCCTGTGGGGCAGCTTACCATGTTACAACGCCCCATGACACCCCACTGGCAGCTCCCACAAAGCTTGTGGTGGGCTAGACTTGATGGAACTGCTTGGTTGCCTTTGGTCTATGACCATGGTGACTGCTTTAATGCCATCCAAGAGGAGAAAAAACAGGAAATGGTGTACTTGTGTGGGCTGTATTCTCTCCTAGAAAGGGTGTAGGAGGCAACATTTATTATTCAACAAGTCCTTGATCCAAAACTTATCTCTGAGCTCTGAATACCACCAGAAATATTTTAGGCTCAGCTCTGGCCTCATGTTGCTTTTAAACTACTGTGATCCACTCCTTTCCATCCTTGACTGAAGACTGCTTTATACAAGAAAAACTCTCCACAACAGACAGAATCAATTGTTTTGGGTTTTCGGTCTTCTTAACTTCATCTCCTTGAAATCTGACAAATTGCAGGCAGGGTATGCAGAGGAATCCCTTAGTGGTGAACCTGCATCTTAAGACCTGAGCCCAAAAGACTGACACAAGAATAGTCCTGGGTAGAGTTTTGCTCAATCCAATCCAACTCTTTTAATCAGAAAATGTCATGTTAAGTAAAATCATTGCTGCAGAGATGATCAACTGACATGGGAATCTGTTCCTGCATGCCTGGCCCTTGTGTGTGGAGAAAGGCTTGATAATGCGCACAAGCTGGAAAACCAAAAGACATATATATATAGCCTCCCACATACCTTTACCTAGCACTTTTTTGGCCTCTTGAGTCATGGGTGGGACAGATTCATGATTTTTAAAGCCAGGGTGCGAACTCACCTCCACTTGCTGTAGAGTTAGGTCCCTCTCAGTAAGCCTCAGGTGTGATCTTCCAGCTGCAGCACTTGCAGAATGAAAGCTCCAGGGACGCTGGAGCTGTCACCCCACTGTCTGTGTAGGAACCTGCAGCCAGGCTGCAGCCTGGACTTGCACTTCCCATGATGCTGGAGCCACTCTGTCAAGATACAGCCCATGGGCAGGCAGCACCTCCAAACCATGCACCAAGGAAAGCCTGGCAGAGCCATGATGGGGAAACCTGATTACCTTCCCCAATTTCTGCTTCCAGCTTGTTCACAAACACAAAAGCTGAAACAAATGGGGAAGTTCAGACTAGACATGACAAAGCGTTTCTTTACTGAGTGGGTGGTGAAACCCTGAAACAGGTTTCCTAGAGAGGTGGTTGATGCCCCAAGCCTGTGAGTGCTTTAGAGGCATTTGAACAATGCCCTTAGCAAGATGCTTTAATTTGGTTCACTCTGAATTGTTCAGGGAGCTGGTAAGCCAGTATCTGCAGGAGAAAATGCCTTCTCCAGAGAGCTCCTACCACAGCAAAGCAGATTTGCCAGCACAGAAGTGGGTTTCCACAGCCTGGCCCAATGCTGCTGGTTACCACAAGGGCTCTGCCTGGCCCTCTGTATGCTGGTATTTCCCAAATCACATCACCACACAGACTGCAGCCCTGGAGGCAAAAACTTCCTGTAGCAAGTGCTCCATCAGCACTGAACAAAATTAAAGGAGAGCAGAAGAACAGCCACAAATTGTGTTGGCGTTTCGCAACAGCTCTGGGATTTCCTTCTCCTTCTTCCATGGAGGACAAAAAAACAATTCAGCCTTTTCTCTGCCTGGTAGCTCCTGGAGCCAACCCACTCCAACAACCCACACATGTGGCATGGGGAAGAGCCAGCCCAGCCTGGCAATTAAACTTCAGCAAGGTAACGCCACACAGAAAAGGGAAAATCATGCAAAAAGCTCAAAATTAAATGCACACAATTCCTCTTCCAACTCTTTTTAGGTAAGAAAACAAGGCAACTCATCAAACAGCACAGGGATTCATCACTACCTTATACCTCTCTACAGAAAAGTCTGTTCACACACAACTGAGAATATGACAACCTTCAGAGCTGTGCTCTCTTTGAACAAATGCCCAGAGAGTCCTGCTAGTCAGGCTGATTTTCTCTAACTTCTTCTCCTATTCTGTAATGAATAAAAGTGATGGGAAGGTGGTGCTACCTAGAATAAAATTGTTACCCCGAAACAAGTACTCCTTCCTAACCTTTCCACTTGAAACAAGAGGGAAGAGTTTTCACATCTAAAGTACGTAATTTAACTGAATCACATTTTCAGCGGTGATGTTCAGCTGAAACTGTGGGAACAGAGGAAGACCTGCCCTGACCTTGTGTTCAAACACAGCAAAAGCAGCGTGGGAGGGATACCATGTGTTAGAAATTTGGTTTCCTGAAGAAAGAATGCACTTGAGTATGTGTTTCACTGTAATACTCTGCTTACATTCCCCCAAAGTCAATGGGACTCAAGTCCACACTTTATTGACTGAAGTGAGACTTCAGCCCATGCTTGAATACCTTTCTGTTGGTGTCTGATGCAATCGACTTGCAGGGCATCCAAGATAAAGAGAGAGCCATTTCCAACAGTGAAAGAAAACTGGAATATTTATAGGGCATTACACTTAAATACCTTTTACTGAACAATGAAGCTTTTGTAAAATTAATAGCTGGAATATTTCTTTTTGCCCACAAAGGCCACAGGGAAGTTAACGTTAAAGTTTTTGCAGACTTCTTCAGGAATAGTTGATGTTGCTGCGAAGATTTTTTAACTAAGTTTAGGAAATGGTGTGAATAAAGTCAACTCATCTTGTTGCAGAGAAGGAGGCAGAAAAGACAGCAGCTACAAAACACCTGGTCTTTTTTCTCATCTGTTTGAACAGATTGTCACAAATTTTTCCCAAAGCTGAGGCTGGGACGTGGTCTTTCAGATCTGCTTCTTCTCATGTGAAGGGTGTCTCCAAGAACACCCTGATCTGCACAGCACAGAAAAAAACTGAACTCCTATATAGACTCCTAAATTCAGAAAGAAAAGACCTGCAGTCTAAGCTCATTTGTGTATAAGTGGTGGGGAGACATCAATGAAACAGTAGTGCAGGGTCCTAAATCAGTTATTTGATCCGAGCCCTTGGGACCCAAAGCCAGCAGATCTGGGGAGCATCTCTGCTTTGCCTTCAGTGAGCCTCAGTTTTAAGCAATTTCTACTTCATTTGATATGACCCTTCATCTTCTCACCCCAGGCAGTGTGCAAGACATCACCCTTCTCCACTGAAAAAACTTGCATGCTTACAAAAAAGAGGATGCAGGATCTCTTATAAAGATGGGTTTTGAGCAAAATCTTTACCAAATGGTTCTTTCAGATAAGGGGGCAGTGCTTTTAGAACCAACATGTTCAAATGGATGTCTAACATCAGTTCTCAGAAACTCAAAGAGCTGTCACTGAAAGCCTCTAAGACAACCCAGTTAATCCATTTCCAAACAATGGACAACCCCACTGGTGGCTGTTACACTTCCAAAGAGTGTGGAGCACCACACGAGCTTATTGTGGTGGACAAGATGTGCTTGGGACAGATGTGGATGTGCTCTTCATATGGTTTTCACCTGCATCTCTAACCCCTGTGCACATGCTGCAGGATCCAGCTGCACCAGGAACATACTGCCCATGGGACACTTCCAGGGAAAGCTCCAGTGAGGCCAACATGGAAGGACAGAAGGGGAAAATATCCAGTTGAGACATATCTGATGGGCTGCCCTGTTTTGCAGGAGCCCACAAGGCACAGGATTACCCTTCTGCAAGACCACCATGGAGAGGCATTGGTTAGAGATGGCCACTGGTGCATCCCCATTGCACACACTGACACAGCTATGAAGACAGCTGCCCAAAGGCACAAGCACCAAGATGGTTACCCTGGCCAGGACCCATCCCAGACTCTACACCTACCTTCTGCAGCTTGTCTGCCTTCTCATAGTAGCCCTCCAGCTCCTGCCGCAGCACATGGTTCTCCTCGGAGAGCATCTCTACCGGGCGGCGTGGGGGTCTGGGCAGCCGCAGGGGCCGGCAGCGGGGGCAAGGAGCCTGGGAGCAGAGGGCCAGCGGTGGCCTGCGAGGACATGGGGCTGTGCTGCTGGGCCGGCGGCGGTGCGAAGGGCGGCTGGCATTGTCGGCTGTGGGAAAGCACACATGGGGGAAGTGTTAGAGCCACACACCCTTGAAATGCTCACGGGAGCTTTCACCTAATGACTGCATGGTTTATTAATAGTGCTATAACTGGACAGTCACGACTCCTAAATACCAACAATCACAGCAGAGACTGGGTAAATTGTCTCCTTGCCTGCCCTTGACAGTGACGTACACATCTGGCATGAACGGATAAAGGAAGCACTGACTCAAAACCAGCATTTTTGTCTAGGTGTGCAGCTAATACTTCAGCAGCAGCCAGCCTCTCCCTGCCTCCCCTTCCCACAAACGCCACAACTGAGAAGCATAAGCTGGCAGGCTTGAAGAAAACACAAGGGATGCATTACTCACCCTTCAAACACCGCTCCCTGCCCAGAGCAAGACCAGCGGATCAGCCGAGCTGGGAGGCGAGAGGAAGTGATGTGAGCAAAGCAGCATCCCTGAGTGGCTTTAGCAAGTGGAAGAGGGAAGGGCTGCTGCGGAACTGCTGGAGGCACAGCCCTGTTCAATCACGGTGAGCCATGAAAGCCATCTTCCAGTGGGAGACCTCATTGTGTCACTCCCCGATTAAGGGCATCCATCACCCACCAGACTCATATCAGGGAAGAATAAGAAGTGAGCTCGTGAGCTAGACTTGCTGTCAGCAGGCAGTTCTTTAATACACCTGAATCATAATTTGCAATGGCTGGAAGATAATCCAGGAGGATGCCTCAGCAGTGAGGGTAACCCTGCAGCTGGCAGCCAGGTGGGATCAGAGTCCCTCGCTCGACCCATCTCCATCCCTCCATCCACTGCACAGGCAGCCTCGAAGCCTCAGCCAGGGGAAGCAGCCCCATGCAAAATCTCACTGTGCACAGGCTGAGCCACTCCTCAGCCCTGATGCCAAAGCTCTGGAATTTCTACACTGATCTTGTTTAAGAGACTCTACCCAGACCATGTGGTACCACAGTGTCAGGGCCCAGTTTGGCTGGAAAATAAGCTGGCTGCCGGACTCCACCTGAAGTCTGCAATCAAGCACCTTCTGGAATTTGTATTTTAACTTAACCACAAGCTATTAGGCTTGCTGTTGATATCATTACCTTTATTTCTATACCCTACACAAGGCACAAGACATAATGAACAGACCTATTTAATCCACTGGGCCTCAAAGATCCATGAATGCTATTTCTTAGACAGACAATTTTGTGCTATATAAAGGCACAGTAATTGTGGTTATTGTTGTCTTCAGCACCTACACAGCTTCTCAAAACAGGGTTTTCAAAAGCCCTGAGTATTGGCCTAATTCTACTGACAATAACCCACCACTTCTTTCAACTGCTGCAGAACAAAGCTCAAAAGTGAAGGCAATTTTAAAATCCTGCCCTAGAAAATGAACAGCACTGCTCTAACAAACTTGTCTCCGCCAAGCCACACGACAGCAAAGCAAACCAGCAGTTCAGCCTTAATCTTCTGTTCAAACTAGAGTGAAAGCAAATAGGGCTCTGCAGGCCCCCAGACACAGCAAACACACAGTCCCACACTCCCGTCCCAGCTTTGCCCAGTGCATCCACTCTGGCACAGAAAGGTACTGAAATGGAGGAAACACCAAACACAAGCACATTGCTAACCTGGCCAGAAGTACAGAGCAGTGCCCCTGGGAAGAAGATCCCAGCAGAGCTTCATGCAGCCAGCACTGAGGAAAGCTGCGCTGAGCTCAGTCTGGTCTTGAGATGGCTTTTACCTGTCTAGCATAGACATGCTCTAAGGCTGTGTCTCTCCTTAGAGATGTAATGTAAATTAAACATCCATGGAGGCAGCTCAGGAGCACAGGAGAGGGGTCATTCCCCCTGGGCAGCTCCCAGGGCCAGAAGGGTTTGCTCTCAGTCCCAGGCATGTTAGTTCTCTGGTAGAGGTGCAGGCTAATAACTAAGGTGCTAAATGTCAACTAAAAGAGGATAAAACTTTCCAAAAGACAAGAAGTCATGGAGGTGCTGTATGACACTTCACAACAAAACACATAGGAATTCACAGAATCACAGAACGGCTTGGGTTGGAAGTGATCTTCAAAAACCATCTAGTCCAGCCACCCTGCCACAGGTTTGAACACTTTCCACTAGATGAACACTGTCCACAACCTGGCCTTGAACTTCCCACGATGGAGCATCCAGAACTTCTCTGGGCAACCTGTTCCAGTGCCTCACCACCCTCAGCATAAAAAATTTCTTCCTTCCCCCTTTCCTTCTGGTGCTCCAGTGTGCAAACCTGGCAGGGGACCTGATCCCCATTGTGGGACTTGAATATTCTTTTGCTCAAAAATCTGAACAGTAAGTAATATCATGAGTGAGGGATGTCACTCACAGCAAAAGATGCTGCACAAGTGAACACGAACTCAGACAACTCAGACAACTCAGACCTCAACGCTGCTGACAGCCAGTCTGTGCTCGCATGTTTTACCTCAGCAATGAATTCAGATAAGTGTGAGCTTGTTTGTCTTTACCGAAAGAAAAGGCACAGCTGGTTTTATGCAAGTAAAAGCCCAGCTGTCTGGATACAGTTACAGCCCTACAAAGACACTCAGTAGAAAGTAGAAGACTTGGAAGACTTGATGCAGGTACAGATTTTTTCACTTCTTTAAGGGAATAGCATAGAGCAATAGAATTAAATTGATCTCTGAATCTAAACCAGTGGAGATACAGCAATCTTTCTTTTTCATTATAAAGCACAGCAATCTTTGTCCATAGATTCACCCTTTAGACCCTCGCATGAACTTTTGACACTGTACTTCTGGAAAATCTTACCCTTTCATCAAACCTTTCTTGTCACTTTAGTCTGTCTATCTTTACATACAGAGGAAGGAAAGACCACAGAAATCTCTATTTTATGGAACTGCAAATGACTTCTTGAGCTCCTAAAGATTTACACCCTATAGCAGCAGCCAGCCACCAGAGTCTCAGTAGCCATGGCTACAGGAGAGATTCTCCAGTTTTTTTCCAGCTTGGAAACTGAACAGGTACAATTGACTTTATACTTCTGGATACACAGCTGTTCAACCAAATTAACGTTTCTGACTTGCTTTTTACTTGTTTAATCTGTCCCAATTTAGTTCTGACTTAGCCAACTGCAAAATCTCTGAGTATATATTGAATAAAATAAACACAGCAATCCATATTAACAAATCAACATTTGCAAAAATAGGAATATTATAACATCAGCTTAGTTCCTATGCAAATTCTCATATAAAGCTCCAAAGAAACGCAGCAAGTGGGATTATCCTGAGGTCCTTTGGGCTTAGTAAAGAATGACATTCTCACAATGCTTCTACTGTATTTTAAATGTTGATCTTACTCTGCATTAGAGCAGGTTAAAATCTTTCAGCCAAACACATTCTCGTTGAAAATCATCCTTCTTAAAAGCATGCGACTGTGGAACATTATGAGTTTTGGCTGTCTCTGCAACATTTCAGCTGCATTTCTATTAAAAGCATGTTTTTTGTTAACATTATTGTAGAAGTAGTGCCCCCATAAGCTTCTGCAATGTATTCTAAAGAAGGAAAAAAAGAAAAAAAATTAAGGAGCACCAGCAGGCAGTAAGGCTTTCAAGGGCTACTGTGTTGGGGTCACCAAGCACTCTCTTTCTTTTCACAAATGTATAGCTTGTAATACATATATAATAGCTTACTACCTATAGCTTGTAATACAGCGTCTTGAGCAAAATACTTGACCACAGATCTCACTTTCATAAGAAGTCCCTCAAGATTTTGGGGCTGCCCAAGCCCCCAAATTTAGGCATGGTCTTAATACTCCTCTTCTACTGGCCCACCTGGGAGCAAGAATTACCAAGACAGAGGAATTTGGGGACAATTTGTAGCTTTATGTAGGAATAAGAAACCTGGAAAGGAAAATTAATTATAAAGTCCACTTGCTGTTGATGACCAGGAAATCATAAATACAGAAGAGCTGTTGTTGGATAAAGCAGCGCAGCATTAGTAATAAAATGAAAATGCCTGTAAATGTTCTGGAAAGGAAATTCCACCTCTGCCTTGCTACAGGTACAGTGAAGCTCTCCTCTGTCTAGAGATGGAAAGGGGCCGGTGGAGCAAGGACTTTGTTTCCAACACACCATGGCATTTACATTCATAATTAAAATGCCCTCCTCTAACCTATTTAGCTCGTCTTTCTCTGAATTCTTTGCCTTCCTTTGCCTCTAGGGCAGACTGGCCTATTTCATCTTTCAAAGACTCTCCCAAGGAACTTTATCTCACAACTTCATGCATCTACTGTGGATGCTCTGGCTGAGACAGCGATGAGAATAAGGCATTTCTGGGGTGCAGTTCTTTGAAGTTGCCTTAGGCTTTTACCTTACAATGAGAGTAAAAAAGTGTGTGAAACGCGCTTATTCCAGCCCATTTACTGGGTGCCTTCAGTCTGGCTACTAACCTCAGACCCAGGTGTCTACCTGATCTCATTATGATTTCTGCAGTCACGAAGCAGACTTCAAACACTTCTGTCTCATTGTGAATAACATGGAGGAAACAGTATTATAACCACGCAGGAAAAAAACAGGATCCTGGCAAAGTCAGCAAGCCCAGTCTGATGGTCATGGTTCAAGGAAACACAACTATAGATCCACCACTAAATGGTGCTACAGAAAGAAATGGGAGAACATTTGCCATAGCCCAGACAGGGCCCTCATGGTATTCTCTGTCTTACGGAATCAGCAATAGCAGCAGCACCTTGTAAACACAAGTATTTGTTTCAAAAAGCATTTTGCAGACTTGGACTCACATCTCTTGAATTCACTGTTTTGTTGGTGACATTTGTTAGCTCTGGAAAGACTTGGCCCAGCTTCTTTGGCACAATTACATAAAGATTTTGCAGGTCAAAATTATGATCTAAAAAGATATATGCTGTATCAAACTTATCCTCGGTAGTTAAGAGAGGGACAGGATATTGTATTTCCTCTCAGAGATCCACACTCAGAACAGGCTCCCAGCATAAGACCTCTGCACTTCTAGAAGAACCAGCTGGGATAGTAATAGAGAAGGGTAAGGAGAAATGACATGGGCATCACCCAAGCCACGGAAACAGCTTCATTTGCCTTTCATTTATTTTAATGTAAGGCATATTAGACCAGAAGGAAAAGGATACAGAGCAAAGCTCTTCCGCAGGGCTGCCAGCATCCACGTAAGATGGAAGTGCAGCCTCCAACCCACGCTCATGTTTGGGCTATCCTTGCCGAGAAATGCCAGGACAAGTCAGTTTGGGTGTAACATCCTTCAGCTCATCCACACTGCCAGCAAACCTGCCTGCCTGGGCTGTCTCAGAAAACAAGCTCCTTGTGTCCTGTCAGCAGCCACAGACGTGGTCGAATCAGTAAATACCAACAGGTTGTCTGAAAACAGCAGTAATATGTGTGGGGGGAATAAATACACAAATAACTGGAGAAGCAGCAGACTATTCCAGCAGTTAATTACAGACTTCTACATCCTGGCAGGGTGGAATTTTATGAGGCACATAAAAAATGGGATGTATTTAAAAACAGCCCAGATTTATTCTTTCCATTGATTCTGCATGCTGTCTTTCAAAATGCATGGATTAAATCAGAATGAAAAGGTGCCTGCATGATTGTCTTATGCATGTACCACAAATTAATTCCCCTCAGTAAGCAGCCAAGTTTCCAGTTCAAGGCTTCATTTGCATTATACACGCTTTTTATTAATAGTGAAGAGAAAGAAATCATTCTGAATAAAAGACACCAGGATCTGACAAGGGCCACTGGGATCAATGAAGAGGATTCATTGCACCGAGTGATCTGGATCACTGCTTAAGCAGGACATGGAGAAACAATAAAGACTTGAGCTGGTCCAGGATCATCCATCCAGGAATAAATACAGCAAGCTAGAGTAAAAGGGTGGAAAATACTATCCTGGGCTGTGACAACCCTCACATGCCTGACCGGGTAACAAGCTGTATGGGGAGATCCCAGGGTGCCAACTGCAAGTGCTAATGAGCTATGTAAACAAGGAACACTGAGTCAAATCAGAGGTGTTACTACACCTGATAAGCCTCTGGTCCAGCTGGTACTGAAGCAGTGTTCATGTTAGCTTTCCACAGTGAGAAAAACGGATTTTGACAACAGTGAAATAAGTACAGGGCTCCAGGCTCCATCTGTTAAATATATTAAAGGACTGATAGCACAGGGCTCCTCACTGTATCTGACAAAGACTTCGCAAAATCCCTGGTAACTAGAAAATACAGCCTGAAACTAAGATGGAGATCTATGCCAGAGATGGCAATTAGCTAGTGGAACAAGGCTGTAAAGGCAGTGATGGATTCTCCAGATGGAGACTGTTATAATCTCCAGGACTGAATGTTTCACAAACTGGAATTAATTCATGGCATTGTGCAAAAAAGTAAATTAGATTAGTTCCCAGCCCTTTTGCCTAACAAGCTGTGACTTTCTGAACCTGCACTTAAGGAAAGTTAGCAAAGACACCATTCAGGAATAGCTGCACATCTAGGAAAGGAAACGTTTTCTAAAGATTATTATACTTGGCCAACTTAAAGCATTCAGAAGTCGTGAGTCAGGGCCCCAAGCATCAAGCAACTGGCTTGATATTTTAAAAGGAAAAAATACTGGTTCATTTTTATTTGCCTTCTGGTTGTTTTGTCCTTTAAGCTTCAAGGTTCAAGCTCTGCTCTGCAGTTGTGATGTCCATAAAACAGAAGTCACTAAGTCTAATTTGTAGAAATACTGAGACTACCACAACATCATATGACTCTAGGAGTTCTTCAGTACAACACCGATTATCATGAAATTTACAATAAATTTCAATATTTCACCCTGATGATTATAAAGGCAATGCTTCCTTTAAAACCAGTCATGTGCAAAAGAAAAAGTTAAACCAAAAAAGGAAGTTAAGCAGCAGCTACAGTTATTCCATTATCCTTCAACAGCTCCCTGCCAGCATTGGTCCATTTCCAGCCACATCTCCCTTGTCAAAGAAGGGGGGGGAAGTGGGGGATCAATGACCCTAGAGGTCTTTTCCATTCCTTGTATCTGTTAATGCTTTTCCTGTATTGATGCACTCTGTGTTTCTCCTCTTTTCTGGAACATGGAAGCCTTTTGCGTGGTCCCTATCCAGAGGATGCCAGGATGGATGGGCTGGGGAACTGATATGACCAAGACAGAGGGAAGGAGATGCTGGGGTATATGAGATTCCCATCTGACTATAAGGAAAGTTCTGTTTCCATCAGCTTCTTTCCCAGACCCTCCTGATGAGATGAAAGCTGAAATTCCTCACCTCGCTTGCTCCTCTAACAGAAAAACCAGCCTCTCCAAACCCTACCCCTACTGTTAACCTTATGAAACCAGGTAGTCCCTTATCTCAACCTCTTCTATCAAGGTCCTCCATCCCAGCCAGCATGCAGTGAGCCTCCCCAGAGCCCAGGTAAGGAGAGAAGCATTGATCAAGTGCAGAGCCACAGGAAGGTTTGTGTTTGGGAGCACCCCAGGAGTGTAACACAGCCCCCGCCGCCTCCTCCAGCAGTGCTTCGGGACTGCTGCCCAGACAAATCCTCTAGTAAAGACAGGGCTCATATCCCTGAGCAGGTAAACTGCCTTTATCCTCTCCAAAGACAGGAATATTTGGTGCAGAGACTACTTTGTGAAATTGCATTTTAACCATCCCAGATGTGGGCAAGCCCATCCTGTCATGCAGCCCAAGATGCATGCAAGGATGCACTGGAGCACAGCTGCTGCAGATAGAGAAATGACAAGTGATGAATGAACACCCAGAGACTACAGTCACCTCCTAACTGCTTTTGTCAACCAAATCTCCCTGGGTGACAGAGCCATACAGGGATCCTACAGACCATGGGACCAGTTATAAACTGGGATAAGCACAGGAGAATAAACTAAGTGAGTTTATTTCCTGGTTTTTAGTGACACCAGTTCATAATAATTGAGAACAAGCCCAGGTAATGCCAGCAATGAATATTTCAGTGCACCCAAGGAAAGTGAAAGGTTGACATTCCTGTGTTAAAAAATATAGAGAAGCCTGAGATGAGGATGAAGACCATCGCTTTGCTGAGACCCAGAGGCTCACTCTCTGACATCTGAGCACAGCCAAATGTTCCCCCATTCACTGAAAGAAAACCTCCCCAAAATCCAGGCACCATGTAAAGGGAGCCAAGAAGGACCCGAAAATAACCATCTGCACATCAGGACCCAGAACTGCCTTAAATAAAGCACAAGAGACACCATACACCTTAGAGCAAACTTAGCTTTGGTGAAACAACCCCCGGCCATGCCAACCTCCTAACCTACATCTCTATAAGCTTCCTGGCATAGCCAGCAGGGATATATGCAGACTGAGAAGTATTAAGGCCCTTGATGAGTTGCAAGAAAGATACCACTGAAGATTTTTTTAGTGAGTGTGCAAACCATAGCAGCTCTGCTCTGTCATGCTGCCAGTCCTCTGCTGCAGCACATATCCCTCCCCTTGGTGACCCCATACCTGACAGGAGGGAGACTGCTCCAGCACCATGCAAAGAAAACAGCACACATCCCCCCTGCAGCGTGATTTGGGAGTAAACTATGCTGCCTTGCCAGGAATGAGCAGTGACCACCATCACGAGGCAGTGGATTTCTCCCCACAGCTGCTGGGGTGATGCAGCCTTTGCTGAGGACTGGCATGGAAATCTGCACTGAATCAAAGGGTTTCTCAGCATTAACCTTGCTGATCAGGCAACTAGGAAAAGCTCTGGAAGTGGTCCCAAAGGGTTTCCCAGTTCCCCATTAGCAGAAGCAGTGAATGCAGCATCCAGCTCCACTCACTTGGACAGACCCAGAACACTCTGTGGCTATTAAACCAGCATTTTCCAAGAGTGATAAAAATACCCAAACCAGCTCCTTTTCTGTGGCGATGATTCTGCTTGGTGCTGGAGATGTTTGTTAGCACAATAAACAACTGCAGGAAAGCATGGCCCCAGGTGCCCTCACATTCATATAGGTCTTTCTTTGCATAAACAGGCATTTTTGCTGAGGTCTTAAAAATACCATCTTGCTCTGAAAAAATTGCATAAACTCCACACAGTGGCCATACATGTAGCTGGAGAAAGACTCAGCACAGGCCCACCACTTGTCACAGTCACCTTGCCACTGTCACTGAAGCTATACTTTGAGTTTCTACCTGTCTTGACACAAAACCCATCCTTTCTGCAAACATGGAAAAGCAGAGCATTCCCTCCTGCATTTCATGCCTTACACATTTTGGACAGAAAGAGCCAGGTCAGTTGTATCACCTTTTCTTTGTGCCTGTGCTGTGGTAAAATAACTGTGTGCAACTTAAGGTGATGACAACAAAACCTTTGGGGATTCTGGGATCACTAAAGACCCAATGAGGCAGCTTGCAACACAGAAACCGCTCACATTCACACCAAACAACTTAAGACTTCCAAACCCAGCAAAATAACTGTCTGAGAGGTCAAAGAGACAGGGATGAGACAGAGAAACACTTGCATTCAGGTACAGCAAGGAAAAGGAGCCCTTAACACACCACCTCTCCACTGAAGGCAGGACCTGCACTGCTCGTAGGGATCAGCACACAGCCAGCAAACACGGGATTGTTTTTAATGCGCTTGGAATAAACCTGTGCTCACGGGGAGGCCTGGCACGAGGGGCCCTGTACCGTGAAAGCCCCATGTGAGCTCTGTGGGAAGGTTTAACTAGCACATAAGTGGCATACAAGCTTTATAGAGTGCTCGGGGAGATACAGGTGCCTCCACCAGCCAGGCCTGCCATCCCAGCCACAGGATGTTATGTCCCCACTGCAGGGTGTGATGTCCCCCCCCGTGCCTGGAGCTACAGCTCACTGTGGCCATGTCTACACAAGGCCCAAGCCCCACAGACACCGGCTCCTCCAACAAGGGTAGGACCAGGTGGCCCCGCAGACCCACCCCCAATGGCCATTACCTGCTGACCCCATACTCTGGGGGTGGCTGGTAGCGGACGAGGGCCAGCTCTGCCCGGGCGGGCTGGGGGGTGGCGTAGGCAGCCTTGAGGACATCCTGTGCCGGCTGCTCGCCATAGAAGAGCCCGTGCTCCTGTGCCTTGCTGCCTGGGGCTGCTGCCTTGCCTTTGTAGGGGTACTCAGGTGGCGGGCCCCGCGGGTCTGTGGCCTTGCCAGGTTGTGGGGCTGCCTTGAAACCCTTCCCACCTCCTGGGGCTGGGGGGTGCTGCTTGGCCCCGTTCCTCTCCAGCGAGAGCTGCATGATCCTCTCGCTCAGCGAGCGGACGTGGCCCTGCTTCAGCTCCTTCAGCGCCTCATCCTTATGCGCCTGCCCGCTGTTGGCCCGGTTCACTGTCGGCCTCCCCTCCGTCCTGGACTTCTGGCTGGAAGAGCCATAAAAACCCGGTGTGGCAGCGGTGGCTGGTGGTGCGGGCTGGCCACGGAAAAACTGAGACTGGGCCTTGGCCTCCTCATACGTGGGGAGCTCCTCGGTGCTGTGTGGGGGCTGCGGGGCCCGGGGCTGCTTCTCCATGGCAGCACCGTCCCCCTGGTGCTCCTGCCCCTGTGGTTCCTGCCGCCCTGACGGCTGGACCATTGGCAGGTCTTCGGGAGCAAGGTTTTCTGCGGAAGAGAGAGTGCTGGCAGTGCTGTTGGAGGGGCCGGCGCTGCCCGTCGCCTGGTGCTGTATGGCCAGCAGGTTCATGTTCTCGCTGGGGTTGCCATACCTCAGCCGCTCCTGGATCAGGCGCTGCAGGACGGTGCCGGCTGCCACCTCCTCTGCCCCTCGCATCTCCGCCTCTGGCACACGGCGGAAGCTGGGTGGGCGCAGGGTGCAGAGGGTGTCCTCGGCTGGACAGGGAGAGAGAGGCGGCCATTAGCTCTGCTGTCCAGGAGGTCTAATTCCCCCTGCTCTTTTTTCCCCTCCTACGTCCCACAACAGTGACCCCGTGCCCAGGATGCACCTCATGGGCAGTGCCCTGCCAGGATTCCCCTGGCAGCACAGGTGACATGGCTGGAAGCCAACAAAGGAGGCGGAGCACTGCTCCCTCTTTGTCCCCCACCCCTAATTCTGTTTGCAGTGACCCCTAGGAACACATTCCAGTCCCCTCCCTGGCCTTCCCCTCCACAATATTCCATGCATCCCATACCCACAGCTCTGAACCCCTCCTCCAAGTCAACAAGGGACATTCCATATCACAGGGAAATTTGGTATTTTCTGAAATGGATAGGATGGGACGGGATGGGATGGGATGAGATGAGATGGGATAGGATAGAGACCTACAATGATTATCTCCTCCCACTGCCTGACCAATCCAAGGCTCAGCAAAAGTTAAAGTATTTTATTAAGGGCATTGTCCAAATGCCTCTTTAAACACTGACAGGCTTGGGGCATTGACCACCTCTCTTGGAAGCCTGTTCCAGTGTTTGACCTCTCCCTGGAGATGGCTTGCACAACTTACAGAGGCAGCCTGCATGGCAATACCAACTACTGTATTTTTGATGGACGAAGTCGTAAGTGTACTGTGTGCCATGACAAAATAAAATGTAAAATGTGTCACAGGAAAACTGTGAAATGGAACTGAAAATAAAGTGACCCTAAAGGTCTGAGAATAATCTGTGCTCCGGCATGTTCCTCTAAAACTGCAATTTCCCTTCTGGCTGATAACGCTGTTTCTAAGGGAGTCAATACTAACTGTTGTAATTTTGCTGGGTCAACACAAGGAAGGCATTATGGTCATAGATGTAATGCCAGCATTTAAAAAAAAAACACAGACAGATTAGCTACACAACCCTAACACAGGCTACTGAAGTCATTCAGAGCCAATGGCACCATCTTTGCACTGCATATGGAATGGAGCTTGCCTGGAGCTAAGCACCTAGAAGCATTTGGACAATGCTCTCAGGCAGATGGTGTGATTCTTGGGGTGTCCTGCATAGGGCCAGGAGCTGGACTTGATGATCCCAATGAGTCCCTTTCAACTCAGCATATTGTGTTATAGCCATGGCTGAGAGGTTTGGAATCCCTCCTTCCTGCAGCCCTTCTTCCACACCCATCCCAAAAGTGCTGTAAGCTGTCTATCTGAACGCCGTCTGAACTCAGAGGAATGTTCCTGAAAGATTCCAGTGCAGACAAAAGTGAGAAGAGTCTTCCAATGTCCCTAGGTAAGAAGGAGGTGATGTCTGCAGTTTGGTTTTTTGAGGTTGTTCTTGGCAACTTTCTTTCTCCTGCTGTTTCCAATTCTCAGAGGAGTTTGTCAGGAATTACATTTGTTTTTTGGCATTTAAAAGCAGTTTAAAAACAAACTTTCTCTTGAGGTCTGGTCATTTCCCGGAGGTTTCACCAGTTACGGCACATGCTGTGGGATAACTTATATACAACCCAGATGCAAGAGGGAAAGAAAAGCCTTTAACAATGAGGTCATTTCCACTAACATTTCTGTGGCAAAGCCTTAAAGATGATTGTGGGGCTCAAGAGGGAGAGAAGATTCCCAGGCTGTTTCACTCCACACCTGCCCTAGGAGATACACCTCTCCTGCTTTCGCTGAAACCATGTTATCTGCCTGCCAGCCTCACTCGCTGGGGTTGCAGCCTGGCCACCACCTCTCAGAGGGGCTATCAGCTCCTCGGGATGGGGTCTAAGCCAGGAAGATGCACAGACACACACATCTCCATCTACCTGTCTGCTCAACAGCCAAGTATCCATCTGCCTTATATGTCCCTGCAGTTACAGCAAACTCTTGCTGCTTTATCCATGTTAGCACACAGAAGCCTCACCACAAGGGACATTTTTGCAGACAAGGAATAACGTCTCCCTAACACACCAGAAAGCTTCCAGTCTAGGTTGTAAGACAACGCCTGAGAAAAGCCTGAGGAAAGGGGACAAAGCCAACATCACACAGTCAAGGCAGTTCTTTATAACACATCAGGATTTCCACTTCTGTACTAGTGATGTTATCATCCTTGTATCTGGGAGATGTACTTTAAATTGCCTATTACTGAAGTCCAGAAGGATTGACCACAGTGAGCCTTCCACAGTGCCTGTGGTCTTGCTCCATCAGCAAAAGAGCTGTGGAAATTGGTCCGGCTGTGCAGTGAAAAGCAACCATGTCCTGAAGGACAAGTGGAAATGCTGCATCCTCCACAAGTACAAGCAATGGTGGGTCACAATACACAAGCCAAAGGCAACTTTGACTCTAGCAAGAATGAGAAGTTGGCCTTCAACTCTGTAAACACTATTTGTAAATGGTTTAAACTGCTCGATTTATGCTTTGGGGAAAACTTGGAAGTAAGTGCAGTGGGTTCATACGGAAGTGTGGCCATGCGCTTACCAGCTTTTTCTTTGGCACTGATCACTTCAGCCGCTAGTGGAGACACTTCATGCCTGCCAGCAAATAACTGGTGATCCTGGTAAAGAAAGCCAGTGTCTTCCAGTACCTGGACTGGGCTGGTAGGCTTGTAACAAACAGATGTGGAGCCTGGAAGAAAGACGAACGGAATGTCAGTAAAGAAACCGCATGAACGACAAAATATGAAGCCATGACTTATGATAGTAGTCAAAAAAAATTTTCTTGAGCCTGGCTGGGTGCCAAGGAGCCCTTCTGAGGCCAGTGAGCAAACCACCTCTTCAGTCCACACCTCCCAAATAACACAGTAGCTCTGAGGAAGGAGAGGCAAAACACCAAGTCACCAATGCTGTTTCATGCATTGGCCCACCCTCGGCTACAAGGTCCTCAGTCCAGGTACAAAGAAAGGTTTGTAAGAGCTAGCAGTGACAAGTCACAAGCTCACGAATCAGGGCATAGCCCCAGGACATGAAACCAACAGAGCCAGCATAAAACTGAACAAGGGAATAGGTAAAAAGAAGGAAAGCTGAGGACACAGCCACACATTAAATAGGGCTATAGTCTGGGAAAGGCCTTACCACAAAATCTGCCCATGAGTAATAGTTTAGCAATACAGAAAATTGCTGAGACATAAAATACAACCAGTGCTATCAAGGGAGAGAGTTTATAAATCACTTTGTCCAGATGTTCTTAATATGGTAAAGAGTGGATGTAGCTGGAGGGCCATGGGAATTCGTCTGGCAGATCAACTGCACAGGAGCTGCATGCCCCAGCCCCAGCATGCTACAGACACTGATGACTGGACTGAGCTGGTTTTGGCTAGGGTAGAGTTAATTTTCTTCTCAGTAGCTGGTGTGGGGCCGTGTTTTGGATTTGCACTGGAAACACTGTTGATAACACAGGGATGTTTTAGTCTCTGCTGAGCAGCACTTACACAGCATTCAGGCCTTTTCTGCTTGCAACTTGGCAAACAACAGGGCCCATCCTAAATCTGTTCTCAGGGGTGCTTGTTTTAAGAAGCTGATACAAAATGCATCACAGCAGCGTTAAGCCAGGAATGACATTGGATTGTCCCTATATTTCAGGTCACAAATGACATTGGCATAACCCTACAATTCAAGAAAGATACAGACTGTACAGGGTCCAAAGGAGGGCCACAAAGATCATCAGTGGGCTGTAGAGCCTGTTCTGTGAGGAAAGGCTGAAGCAGTTAGGTCCTTTCTCCCTGGCTGTGAGGGAGCTCTCATTACAGTCTTGCAGGATTTAAAAGGAGGCTACTGAGAGGAAAGAGGCCCTCTCCTCACAAGGAGCTACCGTGAGAAAGGGCAACAAGCATGAGTTGCACTAAGAGATGTTTTATCTCGACATCAGGATGAAACTTTTTACAGTGAAAACAATCACTCACTGAACAACCTGCCCAGGGATGTGGCAGACTCCCCATCACTCGAGGTTTTCAGGATGCGATTAGACACTGTCCTAGATAATCTCGTCTAAATTGTCTCCTTCCCTCAAAAGGTTAGACCAGGTGATCTGCTGAGATCCCTTCCCATCTGGTCTGTTCTATGATTTTGTTATTTTTCACTTTCTCATTTTTCTGAGAACTTACTCATTTTTGTAAAGAGAGGCTCTTCAAGGTTCAAACCTTGGAAATGAGCATCTCCTGGCTGCAAGTACCCTGGCACACAGCAGGGACACAGAAGACTCACTCTCAACTCACCCCACTGGTTGTCACAGGTTTTAGGCTAAAGGAATGGTCATCAACCTCTAGCACCAGCCACTGCCAAGGACTTGCTTGAGCAGGAGGTGGAATGCTCAAAGTGGCACCAGTGCTGCATCCACCGACCCCTGTGGGTCAGGAAGCCCACAAACACAGAGATCTGCAGCACCCCGCTCTGCAGGAAAGAAAGAGTCATGCACAAATGACCCGCATTTATAAATCCTAACTGCTTGGTTTGTGCTCAGTTAACTGCATCTCTCTGCATATATTACACAGGTCATCGCTAACCCCATGCAACTGCATGGAGCAAGGCAGCAGGGGGATAACAAGGGGGTAGGATCCAGCCTATCTTTTCTACAGGCATGAAGATACTATTTTCTTCTGTGCCAAGAGGAAAAGAAATAGACATTTCTGCAAAATGTTAATGAATTCATCACTTTACCATTCATATTATGCATGAATGTGCATGGCAGTTATCTATATTTAGAGAGCAAGAGGGAAAGATTGCTTGCTTGAGTAGATCTAAACCATATATGTCTGTGAAAAGAAGCATAGGAGACTGGTCTGTAAATTGTGCTGATGCCAACACAGACCCAAAAAAAAATCTCAAGTAAACTAATTTCAAAAATTATTGGCCTATTCTGGTAGAGAATAGGATTAAAGACACCCTTAATTGCTCCTCCACACCCACAGTTCTGCCTTGGAATTTGGAATCCTGTATGAAACCAGTGCATTTCAACCCCAAGCTTGTTTTATGAATAAAAGGTAGACTGGGGTGAAGCAAAGAAAACCTGCATACCGAAGGAAGAAGACAAGCAGCTTCAAGCAGATACTGGCTTGGCCTCATCACTAACCAAAGAGAATTCAAAAGAAATAAACTGTTAGTAAAACTGTACCCTCGCCTTCTGCATTTCGAGTCTGTAGGCACCCTTGGGTCATGGTTTCAAATTTTACAAGATCGAGAACAAAGACATGGTTTTTTCTTTAACAGGATCAGAAATTCTCACCTAACCCCTTGTCCTTGGTAGTCGTGGCAGAGCAATATTCTACTAAAATCAGGATTGGTAAATACCAGCATCTGCCAAACTGCTCAGTTTCTGATCTCTGTTATATCAGAGTCAAAATCAAGTAGCCCAAATCCAGGCAGAAACTACTGGACTGTGCTGCACCCACGTTGATGTTTTATCATTATAAAATGCTGTCATGATGTCTTATGACATTAAAAATGATGTAACAATATTTTATGCTCATTCAAAGTAGGTTTTAATAAAATGTCAGCTGTAACTGACACAGAAAACCAGTTTTTGTGTAACACAGAAAACAGTTGCCAAAAGATCAGTGTTTGGCACATAACCAAAATCCAGATCATGGGCAGTAAGGCACCACTTGAAAGCTTAGTGGAACCTCCCAAGCCATTTGGAGCAAAGCACAAGCCCTTTTTCTTTCCCTCCTTGCTGTCACTGGAGCCTTCCAAATCCCAGCTCCACTCTCTGAAGGGAAAGGCTTTATTACACCCAGCTCTGACATGGTGCAAGGCACCCATCCAATGCTCAGGCATTTGTTCCTTTCCCAGACCTCTGCATTCCTCTACAGTGCTCACCAAAAGAGCAATTTTCATCCCTATAACTGATTCCTGGTGCCAGAGCAGTGGTGCCCAGCAGCCATGAGTAAGAAGCCAGTTGAGGGCAACCTAGGATGAAGATTATCACCCCTTCAGGGACGTGTCCCTGGGGAATGGCTTTTTACCCACATCTAGCCCAAACAAACCATAAACCACAGCTGCTGCAGCTGCTGCCCCATGTTTTGCGACAGCCACTGCCAAGAAGAACCAACCTCATCATGTCTGTAGGTGCCTGCAGGCAGCTGCCAGCTGTGCTGTGCCCTCTCCTCTCCCGCTCCCAAAGGCAGCCCAGCCCCCTCAGCCCCAGAATGCCAGGATGCAGCCCAGTCCATAGACATCACGCCTTCAATTGCCATACATCTAGTGTCTCTTATAGCCAGCTCTGTAAGACATGACCACATTTCTGGCCCAGTTCAGTCCTTGCTAAATTGGGCAGCTGCTCCAGGCCTTCATTTCTGCATCTCTACTGACCCTCCTACATCTAAGTGACTGCCTGACACCAATTCACTTGTTTTCCTTTTCTTTTAGATAAGCACACATTCCATTGTACAGAAGCAGACATATTATCCTGGAGGTTATTGCACAGCAGTGCAATTCATTTGAAGATTCAGAACTATTTAAATGAATCAGTTGCTAAGATTAACACCAGACAGTCAGCCAGGACCCAGAGACAGTGGAGCAACACTTAAATATTTCCTGTTTCTGATGTGGTTTCAGTCTGGTTTTGAAAAGGATCTAAAGCAAACCACATAGGAAGCTCATTGCTGTGACATGAGAGGAAAGCCATGCTTTTAGAGCAATAACAGCATCCCCAAGAAACAAATTTACGAAAACAGTCAGAGAAGATGGTTTGCTTACAGCCAAACTGTACTAGGACTCTCATCTTCAGCAAAACACCAAATGATGCCAGTTGTGAAAACACAGCTTGGTGCTATTTAGAGGCAACACCTCACGGCAGAGTCCAGCTAATGAGTTTCTGCATCACACCCCACTGCCCACCCAGGTAACATAATGTGGCTGCCCGCAGCACAGCCCATGCTGCTGGCATGTGTAACTCCTCCTCTACCACCCAAAATCCACCCAGCCAAACAAAACCACAGAGTTGACCTCCAAAAAATCCTTTTAATCTGTACCCTACTGACCGAGCAGTTCAACAGAAACTGAGGTGTTTCAAATATCATCCAAAGCAATCATCTAAAATTAAAAAGTAAGTAAGGCAGCTTTACACTTTCCTTTAAATCCTGCCACAGTATGTAAGGGAAGTCCAAAAAAGACAGAACAAAAACTACATCATTTCCAAGCCCACATCTGTCCTTCTGTATCATAGCTGTGCCAAAAAGGAGTATAAATACCTTATTCCACATTTAAAATACTTTCTCTGCCCTGTTGCTGCATAAAAATCTCAGGTCAAAAAAGGAAGAGAATTGTTTAAGGAAAACAAAAGGACAGTAAAGCACTCCAACATTCCAGGGGCTGCACGAAGGCTGTACCATGAATTGCCCAGGGTGGACCAATCAGTCCCTGCAGTGGGTCACAGGGACCCTCTGTTGAGGCTGGACACCCCTCCATGTGCATCCTGGCCCATGAACACTACTTCCCCTCCTAAGCATTAGCACAGTTGTGAGAGCAGGGATTGCCATACCCCAGCCCCATAGCCATGCCACTCTCCCAAAGCTGGGAAGAAAAAAAATAACTCATGTGTCTCACTTCTTAGTTTAGGTATAAAAACTGGACTCCTAACAATGTCACAAGGGATGTTTTTGGTACCTCCAGCAGCTCTCCTTCAACAGCGCTGGGATTCTTTTGCAGCCACAGCTCCGATGAAGTGCAGGGGCTCAGGCAGCCACTGGTGATCATTTTCCATCAACAGCTCCCCAGTCAATGCACAAGTTTTCCAGGTCACTTCTGGGGTGGCTGACTCATCCTCACACCCCATAATTCTGCTTGTGAACCTCGCATCCACTGCCAGGGCTCCCGAGCCCTGCGAGGACTGAACAAGCATCACTAGTATTATTTTCACAGGAGCAGAGCAATATCTTGCAGGACTAAAATCCAACACACATAATGCACACCAGATGTGAGCAAGCAGCACCTCTCATTTTCCACATGAAAGCCAGGAGAAGCTGCACCCCTGTGCCTGGCAGGATTATCAGACCGAGCTACGCCTCCACAACTCACCACTCTGGGGAAAGAAATCCTCATCCCAGTATCAGCTCCAGGATCCACGTTGTGCTATTCCCTTGCTCAAGAAAAGTTCCTGGAGTCACCCATCCTTGGTACTGTCATGCCAGTCTCCAGAAAGTGCATTGTCCAAGAAAACACGAGCAAGACTAATGTGAATAGGCAATGGAGGCAGCCAAACTCCGTCTCTCCCAAGGAATCATGCTAACACGTCCAAATTTAACTGCTGACAAGGATGAGCATTCTCCACAAAACTTCAGCCTCACGTGCTTATTTTCATATATGCTTCCCCTCAGCAAAAAGCAAAGCAGGGGAGAAAAAAACCTATGAGAGAAGCAAAGCAAATGTGCTTTGAAAGCAGCTCCTGAAGCTGGCATGAGATCACATGGATAGAGGCAAGAGGGGAGCCAAGCCTGCCTAC
>NW_008238833.1:558579-562405 GCF_000691975.1 Corvus brachyrhynchos | reverse complement strand
ACCCGGGAGATCCCCTCGGATGCCCGCACTTCTCCCCCTTCCCTATGGAAATCAGGTGTGCTGGCATGTAGGGGCAAACTGTGCCCGTCACCACTCTCTCATCTCAGATGGTAACAGGTTTTATAATGCTAGAAAAACATGCTGGTTTTTTCCCCCGTCCCAGGCTCACCCCAGAGGAGAGGCAGGATACAGGCAGAGCATTCTCATCATACCTCCAGGTGCCAAACAGTTACCTGGGCATTAACCCCACGGAGGAAGAGATGCATATTGCTTAGGCAGCTGCACTAGGCTTTGCACAAATACGTGCATTTTTAAGGTCTCTCTATATTATAAGCTACACATTTGCCTTTGCAGCTGTAACACTGAGTCTACAATACACAGCCAGCCCAAATTTATTCAAAGAATTGAATCAATAATTGAAAATCCTGCTTTGATCAAAGTGCCAGTGGCACAATGATGACTCATGTCAGCCTTGCTGCTCTGAGATGAAAGGATAAGTATTATTCAGAGCTGAAATTTTTTTTTAGGGAAAGAAACTCCCGGTAAAAGAGTGAAATACGAAGGCTGACATGGAGCTTGCGAGTGAGACAACACTTCTGCTACAGCCACACTGCTTATCAGCACAGCAGCTGTCTGCAGACAATTTCATTACACTATAAATTCTGATTTCCAAGCATTAAAAAACCTCCAAGATAAAAATTCATCACATAAATTCTTAGGGAAGGAAATTTTCTTCTACTGGGGGAAAAAAGAAAAATCATCAATCAGCTACAACATACAGACAAGACACTTGTAGAGCAGGAGTTTAAGCCATGATAAATTCTGCTGTACTTACTGCCTTTAAAAATGATCACGTTACAGAAAAGCACTGGCACGATCCATGTCACTCGGATATTTAAGCCCTTCCATTAATTAACCAGAAGTGAAATAGGACCTAGGTCTGTGGATCATTCAGTCTTAGCTCCTTGTTACTTCAAGCAAGTATATTTTAAAATTCCCTTCTTGAACTGAATAAACAGCATCTTGAAGAAGAGGATTTTTTTTCCCATTTGGAGGAGGTTTTGGGATCTCTCTTCCTCAGACACACACAAATATTCCTCTTGGTTCCCACTCACAGTCACGGACATTGCTCTTTATCCATCTCTTTTTTTTTTTGCCAGTGGTGTCCTTTAGGTTAAATAGCTTTCTCCCTGAGTCATTCCCACAAACTTGCAGCGTACAAAGGAGCCTGGGATAAGGACAGAACAAAAATAGTACAAAGGCTGTACAGTGCTCTCTAACTGAAAAGGCAGGCATTGAACTCTATCGTATGGATTTCTAGAGTTTTTCCTTTTCTTTTAATGCAAGCAACAAACCATCCTAAGGATCCACAGCTCTTCAAGTGATCTGTGTGAAGAACTGCTTGTGATAACCCTACTCTAAGCAGAGCCTTTGCACAATTCTTAAGTGTCATAACTTAAAGCAAAAAGGAATTAAACCTTCTTCCCACCAGAATATATATTACAACTATGATCCTTCCATTATTAAATCATTACAAGCAATTTATATTCAGCCACTTTTAAAATGCAGAAATTTAATAAAGGTGTTATACGTAGAAGAGCTAACAAGATAATTGCCTGTAGTTCTTGCTCCCAGATGGCTCTGCTCAGATTTAAAACAGGGAAAATCACAGCAACAGCCACTGGTGTGGAGCCATCATATCAAAAACAGACCCAAAATGGTGCTGGTCACAAGCAGAGGGACACAGCCCAGGGGACAGGATATGTCACTGGCAGGGACCCTCTGTCCATCCCAGGTAGCCATCATAGGGAAGAATTTCACTAAAAGCATTTTAATTCCTTAAATCGTTCATTAAGTTAACAATGTCATTATTTTCCAGCCCGAGACTTGATCACTGGAGTTACTGTTGTCTAAAGCACATTAATATTTGTGTTAGCCAACATGGTCAGAGCAGATAATCCCAAGTGCTGCTCAATTATTTAACCCCATGCTGTGTTTTCTTGAGATGTGGCATCCCCCTGTAGATCACGCTGCTCCTCGGCTGGTGCTGCCTTGACAGGTGCTGGCTGTCATGGCTTGGTTTGCACAAAAATGACACCTTCAAGATGTGGGACAGACACGCATCAGGAAAACCACAACCACACACCGTGGTGGGACATCTGAGCTGGACAAGGCCACTGAAAGCCAGCAAATGCTGCAGGACTGCCTGCCACTAATGGGATACACCTTACTGTGTGGCCAAACTCTGCTCTCACATGCACCAATCCAAACCTGGAGCAATTTCACCAGCTTCTACAGGTTTACTTCAGATTTACACCCACAGCAGTATCTCACCTACTCAAAAAGTCACTAAAAGGACCAAAAATTGACATATACATTTCCTAAACGCAACATCTGAAAAGTTGCCCTAAGAAATTTTTTTTTTTTATAGGTGATGATTTTCTTGTTACTATTATTTTCTACTTCCATCTATTTCTAGATCCATCTACTTGTGCCCTGAGTGGAAGGCAGGCCGTTCCATTTAAATATTCAGGACACAAATGGGAACCAGATTACATCTATCCCAAAGCTGCCAAAAAGCAATTGCTGTATGAAACCAAAAATCCTCCTGGGATTTTTCTCAAATCCACAAAATATTCCCGAGCACTAAACTTTCCACTGGGACTATTACATTAGCAGATAGTCTGTGTGTGAAAATCCAAGTATGCAGCCGTCCTCCTAATGGTTTCCAGGACAAGGAAGCTGCACAGGGCACACACTCCTGCCTTAGCGCCAAATAACATTTATACCAGATCTGGCCTTTAAAGTGAGTTACATGCCTATCAGTGAGAAAAAAAGAAAGCTGCAATGGTCAGCAGTAACATCTCCACATAATCCTGAAACACCCTTGTGCAGAGTTTGGTTGTGCCTGACCCTCCCCGGGCTGCAGCTGGGATCCCTTCCAACCCCCTTAGGTGTCTCTTTGCCTTTGGCTCTGTGCTGGCGTTTCCTCACAGAGAAGCTCTTGCAAGGAGCACCAGAGCTCTATCCGTGCACCCATCCCTCCATCCAGGGACTAATGCGCAGAGGCTTTGGTCCAGATCGCTGTGGGAGGCCAAGACTTGGAAACTGCCTTCAGGCCTGTCACCAATCCTGCAGATACTTGGATTTAGGAGAGGCGACACGTGCCCCTGTAGATTGAAGCTGAGTGCTTTCCAAAAGAAGAGGGAAAGCAAAGTTCCCCCTGTGAAATGCTGATAGAAAAGGGGAGCAATGGACATCAGGACAGAGGAGAATGGACATGCAGGTGATTGGGGGATCCCATTGGCCCCAAACAGCCTGGGGAAACTGGGAGGCCCAGCTCCAGAAACACTGTGGGGCACGTACCTCCCCAGTTTAACAACCTAAAACCAGCGTCCCCGAATTCATCCCCTCATACCACTGCTCCAGTCACGGCTGAGGATGAGGAAGGCTGGGCAGGACTCGGACTCTCCATGCAGGGCCATAGCATGCACCCAGCACAGCCCCAGAGAGGATTTTATTATGGGCTCCTGCCCACCCAATATTCCCTGCCCTCATCACTCAGACATTTCTTGATAAGGTATTTATAGAACTCTTGGAAAAGCTTTTCTGGCCATTAGAAATGACTACATGTATATGCAAAAATCTATTATATACACATATATATGTATAAAAATAAATATATACACATGGTCCCTATTTTATTTATATATAATATATGCAGCCATATATCTCTCTCTATATATATGTAAATATAGAAAAATACACAAACAGTTATCTACATATATTTTTAATGTATGTATTTAATATCTATATATAACTATAT
>NW_008238833.1:558156-558563 GCF_000691975.1 Corvus brachyrhynchos | reverse complement strand
GAATGGCGCTGCCAGCTAGCTGTGCTCAGGAAAATTCATGGGACTCATGTTCACTGCCACCCTTCTCTCAGGAAGCTTTTAGGCTTCTTTTTATACATAAAAAGGCATAACCTGTACTCAGTGGATGCACGATAAGGGCCTTGCAGACTCTCATTCACGAGCTCCTGGTCTCTGGCAGCAGCTGTCCACAGCTCCCGGGATGCTCACACAGCACCAGGAAAGAGAAAAAAAAACCTCTTTCCATCGAAAGAGGAAAAAGCCCAAGCAGCGACCTTCCTGTACTTAAAGCTATGAATCACAAAACCTGGCAGAAGGATTCGGGTAAAATTCACGTCGCGGCTTTTTTTTTTTTTTTTTTTTTTTTTTATTCTTTTTTTTTTTTTTTTTTTTTTTTTTATCTGTTTTTT
>NW_008238833.1:535220-557089 GCF_000691975.1 Corvus brachyrhynchos | reverse complement strand
GGCTGCCCCGCCTCATGTCTGGGGATGCTCGGGATCTAAATCCCGACCTAGGTACCGGCACAGGCTCCCTGGTCTCTTGAGGGACAGTTGGTGGGGGTTACCCCGAGTCCCAATCCCGTGAATTAACCCTGGGCATCCTCCTCATCTCCCAGAGCTCTAGCTGCTCCCTGTGCATGGAGGAGCCGATGGCTGTTTGGGGATTGACTGGGCCATATATCACTCCGTTCCTAAACTCAGCTCCCCGTTCCTAAACTCAGCGCCCCATTCCTGAACGCAGCCCCTTGCCCTGCTGCCCACCTGCTCCATCACACATATTCACATGAGTGGTGGGTGCACATATCCCTTTATGTCAAGGGATTTACAGCTGATGCTGAGTGCAAGCGCTGCGGTAATGGGAAGACAGGACATTTGCCAGCTCAGGTGTCTTTGTGGTTTGGCACACCAGCTCCACGGGTGTGTTCATTAGGGCTGGAGTGAGCCGCTACTCCATCTCCCCCGACCACTCCAGCCGTTCTGCCAAGGGTCTGACAGAGGGAACATGGCAGGACAGCTCCTCTGGTGTTGCACAGCACCTCATTCCCATCCCTGCAGACATATGGGCACAGACTGGGTTGGGCAGTCTCAACACACCCTATTCCCAGCACTGGCCCACAGGGTGGGCATCTTTTGGGATGAGTGGCACTGCCAGGACACTGCTTGGGTTTCCCCATCTCAGTGCTTCAACCTTCTTCAGTCCAGCAAGCTGCCCACTGATGCCAGGATTGTCCATTGTATTTGTACTTTCTCCCAGGAACTGATGTTGGCTTCTCCCTCCTCAACACTGTGCCAAATGGATAAAGGCAGGTAGGAAGGAATGCAGCAACAGGCTGAAGAAGAACTCACTCACTGCCACCACAGCCCCATAAAGGGGCACAGCAAGACAGGAGCTGCCCCCGTGCCATTGTCACAGGACTGTATGGATGCAGAGACGACTCCTGGTACCTCCAGGCACTGTGGGGGTGCTGTGGTTCACAGCAGTCTGAGGCATTGCTTTTTTGCATCACAAAACCCAGCTTTGCTCAGTTTGGGTTTTGCTCAGATGCAACACACAGGGACGCTATAGGATATGGGAAAGAGGCAAAGAAGGAAAAAATATTCAGCGGTGAAATCAGGTTCCTCGGTTCCTGCATCTGTGCATCTCCCATGACAGAAGTTACCCCAGAATGATGTTTGCCATGTGAGCTGGACATCCTCAGAGGTGCCCTTCCCTCCATGCCCGTGTGCAAGGTGAGGTGCCAGTCAGGTGCTGTCCCTGCAGTGTCTCTCTAAAGCTTTGAAGCTGAAGCATCTATTACCTGTCTCCCTGAAGTCATCTAATACAGGCTGGGGTTATGCTTAAACAGGGGAGAAGCGAATTGCAAATATGCTGCTTTTTGAGGTGGGGGACAAGGGGAATCATCATACCCTTGACCTCTTTGGGAGACAAACTACAGGCCAGTGCTTAGGGTACCAGACTTGTATTAGAGATCGATGTTCAGTTCCTTTGCAGGTGCCCTGAATATGTGGGAGAAGATTAAGCCCAAATTCAGGTTTTTGAATGCCTAAATTCAAATTCAAATTTGCCTTTGCAAAGTCATGGGGAACCTTGACAATAGAGTTAGACACCTGAGTCCCCAAGAGGAATTTGCCTTGGATTTTTCAGATTTTCCTACCTCTCCCAGAGATAAATGTTAGCTTTGCTTATAAGCGCAGGTGAGCCATGAACCAGTTCAGCTGTAAAATGAAGGTGAAATTTTGCCCTTGCTTGTTAAGTGCCTGTTCACTGTGGCAGATGAAGTGGGATGAGGGCACTGCTGTCCAGTAAGTCCCATGAGTCCAGTTCAAAGTAGCAATTCAAGTGGTACTTTTTGTCATGTTCCAATTTTATAATTTGATTGGGCAAAATGGGACACATTATTATGGTTATTCTGCTTCCCAGTCTGTGTCATGGGGGCCATCTGGCTGTACTGCCCTTGGCCAAGCAGATCCATCCTGTTCAAGGGCTTATTTTTTTCTCATTCTGGCCCCAGAGTTTGTGCTCCCCTTTTACCTACTCCTACATGGTGATCAGTGATGATTTTGGTGCTAGAAGAACAAATATATCAGGAAAAAAGATTATCTGCCATCTTGTCTTTCAGTAGCATTGCAAGGACCTGGTGAGCCATGCTGTTATGTTCCCAAGGAAAAGACCCTTTTTTTCTGCTGAAGTGAAGGTATTGTTTCAATTTTCTCTCATGTAATCAATTTTCTGGTGTGTGTTTGCACATGATTTTCAAAATCTTTTTTCCTCTTCAATTCCATTTTGATTTTATAAACTGGCAAGTGGCCACAAAGGGTGACAGATTGCAGAGGGAGTTCTCGAACCCCTTTTGGTTTGTTACATCTCTCAGAGGTTATCCCCAGATGACCTCTGGGGAGCTGTGTCTGCCCAGGAGGGCAAGGCAACTGCCACTCAAGCTTCTCCCCTTTGTAGCTCCAATATTTTAATATGTTTTATATGTACTTAATAATTTTTTTATTTATATATTTTATTAAAATATATTGTTCCCTCAATTTGGGAATAGCTCCAATATTTTAATATTTCTTTGTGTGTTTGTTTGTTTTATGTCATTCTTCAAAGGAATCTGGGGAAGGAAAGAAGTTAATTTTTCACTCCTTTTAGTTCTAATCTGCTCAGCCAGGACCAAGTGCCACCATAACTCCAGCTGTCAGGTCTGCAGAGTGGATATGACAGTGCCATCTCTTTTCACTGCCTCCCTCCTGCTTCTCCCTGGTAGCCATGGATTCAGGAGACCCACATTATCCACACATCCCATGTCTCTTATACCCTGCCACGGAAAACAAACACCTCTCATGGATATCCCAAGCACTTTGGTGAGCTCCATGGGGAAGGAGTAGCATTTCCAGGTGCCATCAGGGCTTGGTCCTTAGCAGCCCCCTGCATCACTCAGCATCCCTGCACCATCCCAAACACCTGCCAGCTGGGGAGCTCGAAGCAATTGCTACTGACAGACCTGGGGCCGGACCCCTGAGACCCTGCAGCAGGGATGTGGCCATCCCAAGCTACGGGCGCACCCGGGTATTGATGCTCGCTACATTTGCAGCCAACCATGCGTGTAATCCCACAGATTCCAAATGCCGCAAGCAAACAAATAATTGTCCCGCTCCGCCTGACACTGCGGCAACCCCAAATGCCTGCACACAATTCCACTTCTTGCTGTCGTTGCTGCTTTTAGCAGTGGCTGATGGGCAGCCAGAGGGTTCCAGCCCCATTAACACCACCTCTGGGGATGGCCCAAATAGCTGCCCTGCAGTGCCGAGACCACAGCAAGAGCTGAATCAAGAAATCAGAATACACTGCGTAGAAACTTCCACCCAGGCAAATTTAGTGAATAAAAGCCACAAAGCCTTTGACATGAAAGATGTCCTTACCATACCTCAGGCGCAGAATACCCTATCTCTTCTTGATAGTCACAGGCTTTACGTGCCCTGCAGAGACACAGCTCCCCATTCTCACCATCCCCAACTGACTTCCAGCTACTGGGCAGAGGCAGATCCTCCTGCAGCACTGGAGCACGACTTTCTAAACTACATCTGCAGAAGGTTTTAAAGTAATCTTGTAACCTAGCAGCCAGTAAACTCAGTGGTTTGGGGAGCCCCAAAGAAACCCATCCTGCTAAATAACTAGCCACTGTTAAGATTTCTACTGCAAAAACTGTGCATATTTTTCAGATCGCCTCTGATACACATTTCATAGGCAGCATTGTGTTTGGAGGCAGCAGAAATATCTCTGCACATCTGTTTTTCCAGTTCTGCCAAAGAGCTTTCATTTTTCTCTAATAACTTGACCTCTTTGGTTTCTGGCAGAAGACAGCTAAGCAGAGCACTCGCTCTCTGGATTTGCTTCAGTATGGGATGAGGTCAGGACAACAAAGAAAAAAAACCAGCTGGATGGCTGTGAAGCAGTGGGAAGAAGCAGGGCAGGGACCAGGGCTTTCTCTTTCCTTCCCTTTATATCCAATGAGATCTCGTTTCTGGGCGTGTTTATTCCCCAGGCGGTCAGTATCACCAAAGCAGTATTTCCTGCAAGCCGCTGTTGTGGGGAGCCTCCTCCAGCAAGCTGGCCATGCCCAGGGTGCACTTATAAATAGTACAGCCAGCTAATTCCTCCTCTGGTTGGCTGTCAGGAAATGTGAGGCACAGGTCCTAGGGGTTTCCACTGAGATATTGCATCTCCCATACGTATTCATCTTGATTTTGGCAGAGCGAGGTTCATACCCCCTACTCCCACTTTATTTTTCCGTTTCATCACATTCTCATTACTCTTCCCAGGGCTTTCTGCGCTGGGGGCTTTCACCTTGCATTTTTCATTCAGTCTGCTTTCTTTTTTTCTGATATTCAATTAAATTATCTTAAAGCAGCAAGCAGAAAAAATGCCAGTGGGGTGGGAAGGAGGTGGAAAAGAGAGGAGGGATGAGAAAATGGAAAATGGGGAGAAGATATGCCAAGCACAGGAGAGACAGAAAAGCAGTCTGCACATGTTCCTCTGTTGGGATAGTTTTTCTCTCCCTGATCTCACTTTCTCCATAGCCAGAAGTTCCACCTCAGGATTTGCCAAGGAGAAAATGGAGCATTTCTCTACTGAGCCACAAAGCAAGTGTGAAATGTTCTGTTTTAATCATTTACAGAACAAAAGGAACACAACAGTCACCGTCTGATTCATATCTGCTGAAATCCAGCAGCCAAAGCTGTGGGAGAGGAGAGACAGGCGAAGAAAAGAAAGGAAGAGAAGGTGTGGCTTTGGGTTTTTTTTTTCTTCTGGTTAGTCACTGTGGACCTAAGGAAAGACAAGAAGGACCACATTGGATTATTGCAAAGTTTAAGAGCTCCGAGTGTCCTCTCCAGTAGACGACTGCAGAGAAAATGCATAGAACATTACAAGTGCTGTTTCCTCTAGTACATGATCCCACTTGCCTTCCTGAGCCAGAAGTTTAACTGCATCATCAAGTTTGAGAGCCCTTCATAGACCTTTCTCCCATGATGTTTTCTAATCATTTTTTGAGCCCATTCATACTTTTGGCACCCTGGACATTCTGCGGCAGCAAGTTGCACAGAGGAATTATGTGCTGAGTGAAGACACACATCCTTTGGGTTATTTTAAGCCTTTCCCTATTTCACAGAATCTCAGACTGGTTGAGGTCAGAAGGGGTTCTGCAGGTCATCTGGTCTAACCACCCTGCTCAGGCAGGACCAGCTAGAGCCTGTTACCCAGGACCACATCCAGATGGCTTTGGAATAACTCCAAGGATGGAAAGTCCACAACCTCCCTGAGAAACATGTGCCAGTGCTTGGTCACCCTCACAGAAAAAATTGCTTCCTGATATTCAGAGGGAACCTCCTGTGTTTCTGTTTGTGCCCATTGCCTCTGGTCCTGGCACTGGGCACCACTGAAAAGAGCCTGATTACAACCGCTTTACAACCTCCCTACAGGTATTTATACACATTGATGAGATCTCCCAGAGCCATTCCTTCTCTGTGCTGATGACACCCAGCTCTCTCAGCCTTTTCTCACAGGAGAGGTGCCACAATCCCTTCATCATCCTTGTGGCCCTTTGCTGGACCATGTCCATTGTGTCCATGTCTCTCCTGCACTTATTTACTTCAATGCCATTCATAATTCTTGTAGTTCTATTGTACCTTCCTTCAAGCACCTCTTTTCCACCCAATTCAGCTGTAGTTTTCTCAGAGTCTGCTTTCACAAAAGCTGCTCTCTCCCTCAGTCATTTTTGCCTCCCTTGCCTGGTACTTCTCCAGGGAATGTCAGAAATGTTCTTACTGCACAAGGTACAGGTGAGCCATGCACTGACTTGCACAGCAGCAGACCACAGAGAGGTTTTCAAAGGTCAGACATGACAAAGCAGACCACAGATCTTTAAGACAAAGAGAGAAAGAAGAGTTAGGAAGGATTTCCCAGTTATGGTTAATTCCATCATTGGAAGCTTTGGAATCACTAAAATTTTTGCAAACATGGAGAAAAGGAAAGTATGAGTAACAGCACGCATTCAGCAAGAGCAGAGCTGTCAGACTCATCTGACCTGCTGCAATGAGGTGATAAACCAGGTAGGTGAACAAGGAGGTGCAGATGCTGTATGTGTTGGTGTGTAAGTGTGGCTTGTGGTACTGTATCATACGGGGTCACTATACACAGGATAGGAACACACGGGCTACAAGAAAATATGAAAAGGTGGGTGCATGTCTGGTCAAAACTTTTCTTAGAGGTTAGTTGCTTGTGGTATGATGTGATGCAAAAAAACTTCTCATGAATCTGGTCCTGATCAGCATTTCCACAAATAACACAAAATCCAAGCACTGTTTTTCACATTTGCAGTTGACAGCAAGCTGGGACAAGCTGACAGAAAACTGGAGACAGGACTAGAGGTCAAGGAAGACATGTTGAGCAGGAAGAAAGGGATACACTCCACTGATCCTCCATTGAATGCCCCCTTCAGCCCCTGCAGAGTGGGCAAGAAACTCTCAGTCTGATCCATGGAAGGCCTTTATGCCTGCCTTTGGCTTAAATTATGCAAATCTAATTAGACACTGAGGAAACCCTTCCAGTGCAGCAAAGCACTGGGGTGAGTTGCCTAGGAAGGCTGTTAGGATGAGTTGGTCCTGCACACAGGGTGATGGGTGAACAGGAGCCACTATCCCTGCCTCCAGGCAGAAGTGGGGTGTATCTGTCTCCCTGAAGTCCTGCTCAGACCTGCCTTTTTGTGATTTTTATCCTGATGATTATTAAAATATTGATGGTTTGTCTCAGAATGTTGTTATTATAATACTCTTTTGTCTGCTGCTCCTCTACTAATAACTCCAGCTGTTGAGGTGGCTGGTTTGACCAGAGATGAGTATTTTTGACCTGGTATTCTTTGGTTACACAATCACTTCACAGCATGAATCCAAGCTGCTACCGGCATGGTCTTGTCCTCTCTCCCTCCAACCTGTGCTTGGTCTTACCATCTGTCTTGCCTGGCACTGCAAACTAGACAGCTGTGCCTGACTTGGGCCAGCGGACTGATCCAGCTGAAAACTCACCAGCTGGGAGGAAGGCAAGAGGAGAGATTGTATTTCCATTACTTGTTCTGCTATCTCATATCTTTTTTCTGTCTTGTCTACCTTGGATGGAGTAATCACATCTTGTGCTATGTTTGGAAAGGAGAGTGGAATTGTAAGGTGATATAAGCACTGGTTTGGATAATCCTTTCCAGACTGAGGGATGTCTAAGTTGCTGTGCAGAGGAAAGTGATATCCGAGGAGTTCCTCCTAAAATCGACCACAACTTGTTATTTGGGAGAGGGAGCTTTATCTTTGTCACTAAATACCAGGGTTAGGAGAGCTGGGCACATGCCACTGAGGAAAGACTCTGTTCAAGGAATAAGACAAGGATAACCAAGAATATAAAAGGAGCTGGTCCAAGTTCTGTCACAGAAAATGCATTTTGAAGTTATCTTACATGTTTTAACCAGAATCAGGTAATGAATGAGGCAGCCAAAAGAAGGCTCCTGGCTTTATTCCCATTCCCTGTTAAGACACTCTTCTGGGTGAATGCATGTCAGGGCAGTCTCTATCCTGACACCAAGTGGAGAGAGCTCACACAGACTACTTTAAAATGTGATCAAGTATATATCCTCGCTGGAAGTGAGGACAACCACTTGATACGCCACCCATTCCAGAACCAGTGAGACATCATACAGTTTTTAAGCATTTTTGTATTTCTAGGATTTTTTTTCAAGAACCTGTCTCCTAGCAGCAGAAATATACATTGAAGATGGCTATACTTGATAAAAACCACTTTCTGGGCTCCTGCAGTGTTACCCTCCTATCCCAAGTTTCCACCAGTGCCGTACATGGTGAGTACCCCGTGAGTGCATGTGGATCATCTTTACTGGGGTCAAGGTGGGTTCCAAGAGTGGCAGGGTAGTCACAGAATCACAGATAGGTTGAGGTTAGCAGGGACCTCTGAAGGTCATCTGGTCCAATCCCCTGCTCAAGCAGGGCCACCTACAGCCCATTTCCCAGGTCTTTGTCTAGAGAGCTTTTGAATATCTCCAAGTATGGAGAATGTATTGCCCTGAAAATGAAGAGGAGGGTGCCTTTTCCTTGTGGGGAAGGGCCAGTGCTCAGTCGTGTCAAGGTGGTGCACACTGCAGTGTGCCAGAGGAGTCCCACCATGCTGCCACAGAGCAAGGCAGGGTACCCAGTCCTGAGACTGGCATATCTCCCAGCACTTCTTATTCACGCCTTCCAGCATGCTCTTCTCAGGAGGGGTTGAGGGCTGGTCCAGTTCTGGGCTCTTCAGTATGAGAGAGACGTGGAGTTCCTGGAGCAGATACAGAGGAGGACTACAAAGAGGATTAAGGGACTGGAGCATCTCTCTTGTAAGGATTGGCTGAGGGCCTGTTCAGCCTCATGAAGAGATGACTTATCAATGAGTATCTGAAGGGAGGGTGTCAAAAGGATGGACCCAGGCTCTTCTAAGTTGAGCTAAGCAATAGGACAAACAGCAACAGGCAGAAACTGGTGCACAGGTAGTTCCACCTAAATATGAGAAGAAACTTCCTTACTGTGTGGGTGACCGAGCACTGGAAAAGACTGCCCTGAGGGATTGGGGCGTCTCCCTCACTGGAGATATTTTGGAGCTATCTAGATGCAACTGTGTGCAATTGATGGCACTTGAGTGGGAAGGTTGGACCAGATGACCCCACTGTGGTTCTTTCCAACCTTACCCATTTCATGATTCTGTGATTTTCCCCTTTCCATGCACATCAGACCTCCAGTGCTGGGTGCCCAGAAGTCCTCCTTCAGAAGCTTCCCATCCTGCAGCTCAAGTCCTCACCCCACCCCACCTAGAACGTCTCTAACTCATCCTGAGAATCACACCTCTTTTGACCTTGACCCTGGGATTCAGGGGAGATCACTGCCAGATGAGGTTTCCCCATGGATTCAGCCTCTGAAGCCTTCAGCTTCCCTTGTCCATTTGAGGTTGTTTTCTCTCTGAGTATCTTATTCTTCACTCTTGCTTTACACATCTCTATTTCTGCCTCCCAGGTGAAGAAAAATCCCTCATCATTTTGCAAGGTGCCAGAAAGTCACATAAACTCCAGTACCACCTGCTGGCTAAGCTTCAAACCCCCAGCCAAGAAACAACAGCATCCTATAGTGCTCTGCACCAGAAAGGTAACAGCTTCTCTCCCAGGGGAAAAAAACCTGCATCGATTTAACACAGAAATGTATCAAACACATCTACTGTCAAGTTGTTCCATCCCTCTGATGGATGGCATTAAAAAACAACACAGAAAGGAGGCACTGCTGCTGATAAATTTTAAAGCATTCAGCAGCTGCCCTGCTGTTGTTTAAGTCATCTCCTAATTACTCAACATAGAAAAAACAGGGAGAGGAAAATGTGTCATGCATGGACTTACCCAGCTGATCCAGAGCAAAGAGGGCTGGGGCACCTTCGGAGAGCTCATTGTCTGCGGGAAGAAGAACAAATGCTCAGGAAGTCAGCTGGAGAGGTAGATGAGGACAGGGGGAGTAACAATGCTGTTTTCATCACACTGCTGATAAGCCCTTGCTCAGCTTGCTTCCAGTTCACCCTGACAGCTTTCATGTGCATGTTGTGGGTTTTCTTCTAATTCAGCTGTTATTGAAAAACCTCAGAACCATCTCAAGACAGATGCTTGTCAGGATGAGCCCTGAGGAGCAGAAGCTCCACTGCCCCATCTGTGTCCTCCCCGGGATCCCTGGCAATGCTCCCTTTTTTGTCCACACCACAGCTTTTCACTCCCTTTCTTCAATTTACATGGTGCTTAGGGCATGGCCAGGAGCACCCTGCCTGCAGCAAAGCTTTCCTGTATGCTACAGTCTGCTCCAACAACAGCAGCTGGAGAAGGTTTAACCAGCGGGAGCAAGAATTATTCAGAGGCTGACCAAACCTTTGAGTCATCTGATAACAGCACCGAAGTAACTCAGTGCCAGTGACGGGTTAGGCCACATTCTCTGGAAATCCCTGAGCTGGTGGCATCTCTCATCAAAAACTTGTAGGGGTTTATTTTGCATCCCATAAACGAGCCCACCCACTCTTGTCTGCTCCCAGCTGCAGAGAACAACACACACAGATCACTCACTGCCAGTAAGACCCACAACCACACACGTGGCCAAGTGTTGAATTCCATTTGTGCCTTGTAGTTGGGGGGGATTTTGCTATTTTCAAACATTTCTTGCAATGTCAAAAGTGTTGCTAAATTGAAAAACCCAATGCAAATTTTAAAAAAAATTAAATTGCAGTGGGTGGGGGTTTTTGTGCTGGTTTTTTATCCCTTTATGATTCATGGCATTTTTTCAATGAATGGGCTTGACTCAAAAAACTTTTGGTCTGGAATCTGTGGATCGCTGTATTCCTAGGGGTTCCAGAACGACATTTAAGAAGGGCAGGTGTGTGATGCCCTACAGCAATCCATACCTGTGCCCTTTCTAAGAGATCTTGCCCCCTGTTATAAAATGCTCTTAGGCCCAACAGTTGGAAAACGCTGTGAGCCACTAGTTTAGGATAGCAATGGGCTGCATACAAAACCAAAAGCCAATGTACATCCACATTCAATTGTTCAGCTGGTTTGGACTTTTCTGAACTCGTGATGGCAGTGACACTGCCATCCTCTACAGACACAAGCACATTGCAGTCCTGAAGTCAATGGGCATTTAACCAATATAGCTATAAACAATAACACAGACCATGCACACAGGAAAGACTTTTCAGAAATAACAGAAGCAGAGATTGTTCTAATGGGAAAAAAGAGTGGACTGCAGGAAGCATCCCTGTGCTGGTCCCCTGGAGCCACCCTGGGCTGGGTACCTGGAAAAGCAACAGATGTTCTATCATAAGGATGCTGCCCAGTGGTGCTTTGCTGGTGATATTGAACCCAGGGCTCAAAAGCATAAATCTACCTATGGGCTCAAAAGGATAAAGCTACTTATGTAATTCAGCTCTCACAGAAAAGGAGGCGATGCTGCTTCTTGGTTTGTCCCTTTCCCTTCCCCCAGCATCTGGGCTACCAGCGGGAAGCCAAGGGAAACAGATGGAGATAAGCGAGCACTTTACCAAAGCAAAGTGTTTCCGTTCCCAAGGTGCTGCCATCTGGAAGGCTGTGGGTTTATTTTGGTTTTAGTCTAGGGCACAGCACATCCCAGACAAAGAAGGAACTTTGCCCAAGGAGGGACAGCTTGTGCTGGCCCAGGGGACAGGGACCTCTGGTAACAAAGATGACCTGGGGCTGAGCAAGGAGCACTTGTGGCTGCTCCTGCCAAATGTTCAAATGGGGATTAAAAAGCAAGTAAGAGCAGCTGACTGGAAATTAGGTAGAGATTAATTAATAGAGGAAAAAGGACTGCTGGGTACTTCTCATTGCATCTGCCCTGGGTGCTTTCCTGAAACAGGCAATTTCTAGAGAGCAATGAACCCTAGCCTTGATGTGGGACATCTTGTGTCTGGCTAAGGTGGGCTGAAGCCTTGAACAGTCCTTGCACATGGAGCCCCAGTTGGGGCAGCCCCCCTGTCACTGCCAGGACAGCATGTATCCTGCAGCCATCCTAAATTATCCCCCACAAATGTGATTGAAGAGAATATTTTATCAGTTCTCCTGTCACTCCTTCCCAACAATGGTCATTTGCGGAGTTCTGCTTGTGGAGAGTGAGGGTGGTTACATCTAGCACAAGTGGCACATTAACTGGCCAAAAGATGGGTGTTGAAGCCTTTTTTCTTTCTTTTATTTTCTTCTCTTTTTTTCTTTGAAAGTCCACTCTGAACAAGGAAAAGAAGCCGCAGGCCAAGTGCCTGTGTCAGTGTGACAGTTTGGGTCAGACCTTTCCCACCTTCATACCAAGTACTGCCTGGCTCTGGATATAGCCCAGCAAAACCCCTGGGGCCACTGCAAGCACAGTGAATGGCAGCAGCACATTGGGAAGGCTCTCAGCACTTTCACTGGGTGGATTAAAAATCATCAATCACATCCTACCTCCTTTCACACTGGAAAAGGGGTGGATCCCACCACGAGACAGCCAGTTTGTTTCATCCAGCTTCCAGTTTTCACCAGGGTCCATCTCTGATCCGCAGCATCAAAGATCTGCTTGCAATGCCTCCTGCTGCTCTCTCTGGGGAATAATCAAAAGATACACTAAGCATCTGTCGTGCTGCTGGACCATAGCCAGCTGCTGAGAAGCTCACCTCAGCAGAGGAAAATCTTGTCAATATTTCAGGAGAAAAAAAGAAAATTAATTAAGAAAAAAATTGAGAAAAAACCCACATGGCTCACAGGGAATTCTTGGACCAAGGAGTTGCTGACTCTACCACGCCTTGACTTACCACATCAACAGGCCTCCCCACTGCATCAAAAGGCCACCAACACTTGGACATCTTCCATTTTCTGTTATCAGTCTGACCAACACTGAGAAATTCCTAATCTGTCATGATACTTGCAGGGGTGGGGTTTTACTTCTGAGTGAGGCGATGTTTCACAAGGACATCCATCGGGGATGTGTGTCTTGGCTTTACATGCCCAGCCATCAGGTCCTGGCAAGCGAGGGGAGTGGGCAGGCTTGCTGGCCCTTTTTCCCACATCCCAGCTCCTCCATGGACAGGAGTTGCAGGCTGGAAACTACAATCATTTATACATTCCAAGGCAACACTACCACTGGCCACTTGGCTCTCACAGCCGCCCCAGCCCTGGAGTAGTGGCTCTGAGCCACCAGGGAAGGATGGGGATTATTGAGCAGTTAACATGAGAGCTCTCCGCCCTAAAAAGTTCCTTTCTGGTGTAGACACTAAATTATTTTCTTGACTATCAGTCAGGAAACCTACAGGTTTATTGCACCTGAGAATCTTCCTGGAGACCTTTATCTTCCCTTTACTCCTTGGACCTGTGCATCTGGGCAATCCCAGATGTGAGCAAAGACTGTAAGAATAACTCATGGAGAGCAGCCCTGCAGAAGACTTGGTGTTCTCATGGATGAAAAGCTGGACATGAACCAACAATGTGTGCTTACAGCCCAGAAAGCCAACCTCATCCTGGGCTGCATCCGAAGCAGCATGGCCAGCAGGGTGAGGAGGGGGTTATGCCCCTGCGGTCTGCCCTTGTGAGATCCCACCTGCAGTGCTGCATCCTCAGCACAAGAAGGACATGGACCTGTTGGAGTGAGTCAAAAGGAGGGCCATGAAGATGATCAGAAGACTGGAGCACCTCCCCTATGAGGACAGGCTGAGAAAGCTGGGGTTGCTCAGCCTGGAGAAGAGAAGGCTCCAGGGAGACCATATAGCACCTGCCAGTACCTAAAGGTGGCTTATAAAAAGCGTTTAGATTAGATATTAGGAAGAAATTCTTTACTGTTAGGGTGGTGAGGCACTGGAACTGATTGCCCAGAGAAGTTACGGATGTCTCATCCCTGGAAGTTTCCGGCCAGGCTGGATGGGGCTTTGAGCAATGTGGGCTAGTGGGTGGCGCCCATGCCCATAGCCAGGGTGTTGGAACTAGGTGATCTTTAAGGTCCCTTCGAAACCAAGCAATTCTATGATTCTGTGGTTCTATGATCCCTGGTGGGGTAGCACATACAGGCATTTAATGCACCCCTAAGCCTTCAGGATTACATGGATTTGGAAGGGAATAGAGTCCATCCAGTACCAGCAACCTCTAATTTATTAAGGAAACATACAAGTGTTGTGATGCAACAACAAGTTTTTGCCTCTGTTGGAAGATGCTGAAAAGGAGGTGACAACAAGGATCTTCCTCAGCAGTGTCTGAGGCAAACCCAGACCCCAAAAGGCAGCAATGGAGCTGATTTCATGGTGAGGTGTGTCCCACGAGCCCCACCACACTGGCAGCTGATCATCTCTACTCGGTCTCTGATTTTCTTCGTCATTATTTGTAGGAATTTTTTGTAATTTAATGCTGTCATGACCCTAACTGAGGGCTCCTGGTAGAGGCAGGGAGACAGCAATGGAGGGACACCATCACACCAGCACCATCTCCTTAGCAAATGAGGCCAAGAAAGAGATGGATGGGGCCCTGTCTCCATAGGGAAGCAAAGCACGGCTGAGCCATCCCACTGCACTTCCCAAGCACTGGTACCTCTCAGCTACCATCTTACTGAGGGGAGCTGCAGGAAGGGGCAGCAGCTCCACACTGACGTATTTGGCTCCCAGTGGCTCCCAGCACGGCACAGCCAAAGCCCCTACCTCAGCCTACTGCCAGGTCTCACCAGCAAGAACCAGGAGTATGCTGGTTCTTCCCCAGCTGGCCAGACCTGCAAGAAGTCATTTCACACATTCTCTTGCTCAACACCTTAATGGAGTAGAATTAAATACTTGTCCATATGCGTTTGGTGAGCAGCAAGCAGGACAGGTCACTGCACGCACAGGCAGAGATGGACTGGAGTTTTTTGACATAGCAAATTCAGCTGAATTGCAATTAAGAAGTACTGAGACTTCAGGCAAATTTGGATTGACTATGTAATTAGTTTAAGCTGAAAGAGAAAAAAAGAGTCCTGAGAAGACCAGCAAGGCTCCATTTTGACATTTAAAAAATGAAACTTTTTTTCTTGTTCTTTCAAATGCTGGTTTTGGTTTGAAAGTGACCTAGTTTGCTTTTTCTTTTCTTTTTTCTTATTTTTTTTAAGTTATGAAAAGCAGTAAATAATCTCAAACCAGAATGTCTCATGCTACGCTTATGAAAAGAAATCAAAGAAGAAAAGAAACATTCTCCTTTAGGGGGTGATCCAAACCGAAAAGTATTTTCAATTTTTCCCTTCAGCCACTGAAATGAAAAACCTATTATTTGTACAGCTACACTACTGAAAGGCATCTCTTCAGTGCGTACTGTTGGCAATTTCTTCTTTCTACCTGCCAAGGGAGGGGTTTGTCTGCAAGTTCAATAAATGTATAAGAGAGAAAGAACGAAAGGGCAATTTATCAGCATAGCATAGAAGATAAAATGGCTTTTCCATATTAACTTGTTTCTCTGAAAGAAGGAACCTCAGCTCTTTGCCTGCTGACCCGCTCTGCTCAGAATCATATAGACATGAAATCATATAGACACGAAATCATATAGACACTCACATAGAAGATTAATTGCGGATGTAAAACCTTCTGACTTCACTGACACATAAGGTCTAACCTACACTAGAGAAAGCAAAGGTCAAAATTTATTTGGGTCAATAATACCAGCAATGAGAAACACCCAGACGATCATAAACCTCAGTCCTTGCTGTAGCTTTGGGGCATCTATCTCTTCCCTGCACAGCAGAACCTGGTATCAGCACGGGCTGCTGGTGTTGGATGTTCAGTGTCAGCATCAGCGATGGGTTTGTGGTCCCTGTCTCACCACAGAGCATGCATTGTGCCCACTATCGCTGTGGCTGCCCAACAGGATGGGATGGGAGGGAAAGGGATGAGTGAAAACACAGGACAGGGTCCACTAGCTGCATTTATATCCATGCAATACACCTCTTGCTAAAATGCAGAGCTGGAGAAGGAGGCATCACTGCTCAAGCTGTTGTCTCACTAGGGCTGGGATGACAGCTCCAGCTGCTTGAAGGGCTCAGCCTTGCTATGGTCAAAAATCAACACCCATTACCTCCATCTTTCAAGAAGACAAATAAAATGTGAGATTTTTCAAAGGGCCTGCACTCAGGTTCTGTGTGCAGTCTTCACCTAGGGCAAGGGGTGCTCATTTTACACACCAATAGCTTCCACCATTCCTCTGAGGAAAAACAAGGTGAGAAAAGACTCACATTCCTCCTATATCCTGATACAGTATTTTAAAAATGATAGGGACTGAATACATTAAGAGTCCTTTCACTCCAGAGCTTTTACTGTACCTCAATAACAACAATGCAGATCACAAAGCACTGTCCATGTTCAATCTAACCTGCAAATCTCTTCCAAACCACAGAAAAAAATAGCATAATATTGGAATGACCATTTCAGCAAAGTTTTACAATCCCTCTAATCTGTCAGGAGTGGTTGTTGGAGCACAAGCCCCAGTTAAGCTCCTCTTCTGGAGCATTTCCAATTCAAGACAATCTGCCACACAGCCAGCCTCTCAGGGAACTCAGCAACTGAATGGGGATTTTTTTTAGTACCATAAACTGTAGAATTCACATGGCCAAAACAGCAGGAAAATAAAAGTCAATGACCTGAAGTTAACCCAGACAGACAAGAGATTAAAGCGTCAAACCCTAAATGCTACAGCAGGCAGAGGCTTGATCTGGTGGACAAGTATAGGCTGGAAGTGTTTGCCCAAACACTGCCCTCAAAACTGGCTCCATCCACATGGCTCAAGTGCTGCTGAGTGGAGATGCAGATGCTGTACAAAGGAGCTCACATTTCTTTGTGCTATCATGTCTCCTTGCATATGGTTCAGGTTTAGAGCTCTAACTACATCCACCTACTTGACTGGGAGTAAAATTCAGTGGCTCTTCCAGAAGACACTGACTCAGCTACTTCTCTTCCCCATGAGGGACAAAGCAGGGCATAGTTTCATGAGATACTCAATACAATCCAGGTAGATCACCACCTGGGGCTGCTGACCACCTGGGGCTGGTGATCACTTAGGGCTGGTGATACTCACACACCACCTTGCTGGTCTGAGCCCCCAGAACAGCACAGTGGAGCCCTTTGCATTTAACGATTTCTTGATTTAATGAGCAACCTTTCCAACACCTTGTAGCACCTAAGAAGAGCTCATGTGTGATCCCTTCTGAGTAGCATCTGTCCTGGGGGAGCCAGGTAGTGTGAGGTCCACACAGCTGGTTCCTGGGATCAGAGCAGCCCCAAGCCACACCAGCCCATTGCCAGGCCAGGGCTAGCGAGTAGACAGCTACCACTAGCCTGTAGCAGCCTCGTGTAAGAGTGAGCATGGGCAGGGACTGTGGCAAGAGAAAAGGCTACACAACAGCTGAGGTGGTCACAAGTCATAGGAGGTCTGGTAGATGGGGCAGCAGGGAGTACACCATGGAGAGTGGTGTTCAGTATCAGTTTGGAGAGGGGAGGCTGGAACAAGGGAGAAAAATCTGTTTCTGTTCATGTTGCAAACCCTACAGGAGTGGCTGGCCATTACTAGTGTGTTCTCCAGCAAGAGAGGGCACTGACCCCAACATGTGCTTCCAGACAGCTTTTGGGGTTTGGGATCTGTATTCGCCACACCAAAGGGATGATGTGGGCAGCCAAGGTAGAACTGAGGCTGAGACAAGAAGCAGGGACTGAAGAAAAGAGCTTGGCCAGACTGTGGGAGAAGGTGTCGGGCAGCAGCCTTGCAGCAATCACACTTGGGATTAAATGCAATGAGACAGATCCCTTTATCAGTGATGCTTCCCAGCACCCTGCAGTAACACAGGGATAGCTGCCTTCTCATCAGGGATGCACTGGGAACCTCTCTCCCCATGCTCACCAAAGTGGCCTTATGGTGCCTACACAATAATCCAGATTCTTCTCAAACCCAATGAGTCCAGAGAAGTTAAAGTATCCCCTGACTCATAGTTTTGCTCTGAGTAAAAACTTCTTGACAACTTCTGTGTCAAAAAGGCCATGTACTCGGAATGTGGGAGCAGTGGCAAAGGGAAGTCTTGTTGCTTGGGCAGACAGCAGCTGCTCTTGGGCAGGTATCACTGCCCTGCGAAGGCACTGCCTTCCTGCAGCTGTTCATCTGCTCAAAGGCAATAGGAGCGGGAATGGGAAGGTCTGACTGAGCCTTACAGAGCTGAGCAGGGCATGATCAGGACTTTGAGGGGGACATTACAAATTTGTTTAACCTGGAGCAGCGTGGGCACAGTGAAAGGCACAAGGTGATAAACTACTTTTCATGTACCCCAGAGCTCAGCCTGATGGCTGCCTTTAATCACCCACAGCTGTTCTTTACTGCCTTGGATGTGCTCTCCTTTAATTAGCCCAAAAGGTAACTAATGACCTATTTGTTAATGTCATCAATCAAAAAGCTCTTTTTGTAGCTGGTCTGAAAGACGCTTTTTTAAAAGCATCAGTTTCAGCCAACTGGCACAGAGCATGATCACAAACTAATTACATGATCTCATGGCAGTTATCTTGAACTAATACATCATTAATCTGATCTTACGACAGCTAAAGGAGAAGCCCAGAGCCAAGAAGCACTTGAACACTCCACAGTTCTCAAGACAGGAACCCTTTTTATAAAAGCTGCAGGTTTACACACAGCAGGCACATGTCAGGGCAAGCTGCAAGTTGTATTGCTCCCCTCACCCCAACAAACAAAAACATTCACAAGCCAAACACACAATCTCCTCCAAAGGGAACCTTCCCAAAAATACAGCCCTGACTCAGTTCAGGGCTGCAAGGATGACCAGAGAGGGAAGGGGCTTAGGGACAGAATCCCATCTTTGCTCAGGAACCCCAAAACATTTTTGATAAGCTTTCTGTATGACAAAGCCCTTTTTTCATTCACCAATCTGGTCTTAGGGGACATAATGGCAGGTGGGTAGTTTCAGGTCACCTGCACTGATGGGGATGGGCTCTAGAAGTCCTATCTATCCTCTACATCCCTTTGGATGTAAAGGTAGGAGGCAAACCAATAAATAAATTCCTATTTACCTGTCATGACTTCCTTTAAACAGCTCACCTCTAGCCACACAGATAACCAAAGTCTTGAAGACCTTTGAAAAGAGAATCCTTAGTTTCAGCCAAACTCTTACTCTCACTCCTGAGCAAGGGTATCCCCCAAATGGAGCTGCTCACAAACCTGTCCCAGCCATCCCACAGGTAGGGCCGGACACCAGGATTCACTTCACAGTGCTGCAGGACCACTGCTCTGATGACACAGTACAGGAGGTGCTGGATGCACATATCAATACAGATTTGGGGTGAGTTTAAGATCTGTAAGGTCCTCAAAGTCACCATGTGGAATAAAATTTCTCTTCCTTACTTCTCTGGTTTTCTTCCAAAGTCAGCAAATTGAATTGCAATTCCACAATCCAAATGTTAAAGCACTTGAAGCAAAGCCTGTGTCTCCTTTTGTGTCTGTTGCAAAGCTGTCTGTACTAAACTAGCAGAAGCAAATGCCACCACGCCTCAGCTCTGCCAGTTATCTTCACAGGCAATTAGCTGCCGGGATATTTTAGCCATAACAATCACTTAGCTGCTTAAGAGAGGACAATTTCTCTTTGCTGTTTCCCTGACCTCTCAGAAAACACGACTGCCTTTTCTTTGCTGTCATAGAAGAAAGTGTTCCTGTTCCAGCCTCAGTTCAGACATTTAAAAAAAAATGGTAAAGTAGAAATGATAAACCTTACCTGACAAAACACCTGTGATTTCTCTGGCGACAAAAAGCATCTGTGCCTTGGTGCTGCAAGACCAAAGCTTTCCTGGGAAATGTTTGTCCTCGGTTGGGTAAGAGCCCCACAAAAACTATGTAGCCATTGCCTGGACTTGCTTTGGTTTGGGTAGGTAAGTCACGGGAATTCAGCTGCTCTTGTGTGTTCAAAGAGCTTCAAAATGCTCTACACCACCTATCGAATTATGGTTCCCACAAGTATGCGAGGTATGTGTCTGTCTTCCTGAGTCACATAATTATCTATGGGAAAGTAACCTGCGGAAACATGGCAGAGGGGGGAAAAAACCTAATGGGCTGTTTAAATCCCTCGACAGGATTTAAACATTGAGATGTTCTCAAACAGGGGATTTGCTAATTCCTATGTCCAAAATGCCAGAGCTAGCAGGGATGCTGGACTGGCTGCTTCCCACCTTCCTCAGCAGTTTGCAGCACCACATGTGGAAAGTGCCAAGGAGAAGGAGCAGCAGAGTCTCAAAAGCAGCCACAGCACTGGAAGAGACAATCTGAAGCTCACTGAGTTGCACAGGTTATGGGATGGCCTCTAGCCAGGAGGAAATGTAGGTGAAATAGTCCCTGATGACTGCTGCTAATGAAGGCTGAGTCATCGGTGACACGGAATGAAAAAATGATGTGATGCAGTGGTGTCTGGGCTAGTTACATCTTGATAAGGATGGTGGGTGTCTTCCTGGGTTTTCCCTTGAGTCAGAAGCACCTGGGGAAAGTGATACCAGGAAAGGGATATCTGCCATGATCAAATGGCACCTCAGGCAGTCTCAGAAGAGGAATAAATAGCATGAGACAATGGGATACCATGCAAGTTAAATTTCCAGAGAAGCCACTTGTACCAAGTAGATGGGAGGAGATGAGGGTGACAGTGAAGAGCAAACAGTGAAGGAAGCCTTGATTACCCCACCTTCTTGCAAGGAAAAATATGGTCTTACCATGGTGAGAATGGCTCCAGCAGATGTTCACACTCTGCAATCTTTTTTCAGAGTGGCCAGTTTTCCCATATGATTTACAACAAGGACATCCCAGAAGTGAACCTCCAAATCCTTCATGACCTCCACAAGCTCACTTGAGCATAAGCAGCCCACACACCTGCAGCAGATGTGAACAGATCTTGGTTTTTGCTTCATCTCCTGAACGACCATTACCATCCATCATGTCTCTTGACAGCTTATGGTACTCAGGAGATTATATAAAATTTTGAGCTTGGTTGTTAAGTGCTTCCAGCTACCAGGAAAAAACCTCACACCTAGGAGGCAAACAGCCCCCATTCCCAGGGCCAGGAGGGCTTCAAGCAGCCCTGTGTACTGGATGACAAAGAGAAATGTGCTGTGCAGCATTTGAGCCAACTCTGAGGCTTGGTTTTATCACCCAATTCCAGATTTAGCCAGCATTGCCTAAGACCTCTGTCAGTATCTGGCTGTGCTTGGCACCTTCATGCAGCGTGAGCAGGTTGGGATGCTGCCAGGCATGAGGTGGGTTGCAGACTGCCTGTGTATTCCAGAAGCCAGGAGGTCCAGGAGAAGCAGATATCAGCCACGGAACAAAGACCCTCAGACCCTGCATTCCCATACCTTCTCCAATGGCATAGGTCTGGCCACAAAGGAAAGAGCATTCAAGCTCTTACCAAGAGGCATTTTGGGGACTGCCAGCATGGCACCAACTGGTGCTGGCTGTGGTGGCAGCCAGTGTCTGGAGCAGTGAACGATTCTGGCTGTGCCACCACCTATGCACAGGGGAGGAGCTGAGAGAGCCCTGGCTGTGCTGGTGTGTTCCAAGGTCGTCCTCACACCCTGACTCACTCACCACAGCTGTAGACCAGCAGGAGCAGCACCAGTAGTGTCAAAGCTCTCCCACCAAGCCCCTGAGGTTCTGGTGCATCGGGATCCATCCTGGAGGATGAGGAGGCCACCAGGCTTCAACTCTGTAATGGGAGAAACTTGGAGAAATCACTGGTTGGATAGAAGTCAACTGATGGACATTTGTGTGGAGATTTTGGGTTAAGCTTTTTTAAAAAAAAAACCAAAAACCTACATAGTAGGCTTGTAATTACAGGGATACCAAGTCCTAATGACTTTTCCAGGCCTGTTGACTCAGGGCACGTTCTTACCTTCCTCCCGGCATGTCTGTGCGGGGCTGTGGTCGCCCCACCACGGCACAGGCTCATCCACTCCTGCACAAACATCCTGGGGAGCCAAAACTGCCTTCAGGAGGGTGAGCAGCCGGTGATGTGTAATTCACGGCACTCCATGGCTCTTATGCTGTGAGTCATGAGATTCCCAGGAGATTTACAGCCAGAGGCACCGATCTGCCTTGAACACAAATGGAGTGGATGGTTTCAGCCCAAGCCAAGCTCCCAGGTGAGTCTGGGTGAGGCAGAGTTGAGCAGTCATTGCACTGCATTGCATCTGTTGCAGAAAGGTTTAGCCACAAAGTGGGTAA
>NW_008238833.1:532316-535179 GCF_000691975.1 Corvus brachyrhynchos | reverse complement strand
GAATATCACCAGCCTCCTGCCCTTTCTCCAGCCACATCACCTGAGCTGTGTCACTGGGTGCCCACATAAAAACTCCCATCCCTTGCTCATCATCCTGCTCACCAGTTCTTCTGAATTGGTGGGAGAAAAGTCTTCACCATGGCGCCTGTCTTCTGCTACACATCTGCCCAGATGTAAACACGGTGCTCCCCCAAAAGAGTGGAGCAAATGGAGACGGATGATCATACCAGTCAACAGGATGAGGGAGGCCATCCCTCTGTTGTTGCAAAGGTGTCTGAAAACAGACACTCTCCTAGGAAAGCCTTTCTGGGCTTCTCCTCGCAAGGCAGCACAGGCATGAGTGAGGTTGGATGGGAGATTTTCCATATCCTGAACACTGGTGGGGTCTTGCACAGCTGCCTCTCGAGGAGCAGTGGAGTTTCTTGGCTGAGGGCTGGTTTGTCCCCATCCCCATGTCTAGACCACGCCATGCCTATAATGCTCTCTCATTCAGAGAGAGTGCTGAGTTACCTCTGCCAGGGAGAGGAGGAAAGTGTGACTGGTGGTCGAAAGGAGATAAGTCCCAGGCCAGGCGCAGGCAGTAGAGAGTCTCAAGTTACTTGTGGGGCAGGAAGAGATGGGCAGCAGTTATTCAGTGATGGGAGTCAGAGGGGAAGAGTTCTGTCACATTGAGACCCTGACAGACAGCACAGCCATAATCACCATAATTTTCTCCCTGGTGAAGGACAGGGCAGGCTGAGGAAACTTCTTTGCTCAAATATCCACATACATCCTTCAGTGCAATTGAGGCTCAGGCAGGATCTCTGCTGGCAGGTAGGAAACACTTTCTGTTTAAGCTGTAGTATTTTCCAGAGGACTGACTTAGACATAAAATATTTACAGCTCTCTCTTCAGAGAAACCTGCTTTTTGGTCTATCTTTCTGTGCTAAACAAAATTGGAACTCTGAAGAGAAAAATACAGAGGGAATCCAACCTGCCTCTCACTGAATTGCTTTCCCCAGGATCAGCTAAGAGCAGAAAAGAGGTTGGTAAGGTGGTGGTGATGTTGGTAACTACGGGAGGAATTGATGGCAAAACCAGACTTCAGCGGCATGTGTGAAGGATGCCTTGACCATCCTTCCTTATCTGACTTCCCATAGGGGTTATGGCATCCTGCACCTGGTCTGGCTCCTAATCCTTCCTCATTCAGTTCGGGGCTGACCCAGCACCTTGGCTTCCTGTGACTCACCAATGCACAGCTCTAATCTCCCCCAGCCCTGTGTTTTTCCATCCAAGGGCACACCCACGCTCACTCCCTGCTTATCCAGCACCCAGCACGCCTCCCCTGGAGGAGCCCAGCACTGGGCACCCCAAACCCAGCTTTGACAGTGAAAGCTGCTGGCTCTCAGGAGGTGCTGCTGGGGGGCCCTGGGGTCCTGGCTCCCAGCTGATTCCCTAGCAGGCCTTAAGGCACACTTTGTGGGCCAATCACACGGATGGATGCTCATTGATGGCTTCACATGGGTGAACGAGGGAAGATCAAGTCTTCCTTTGCTAGGCTGCAATATTAAGAAGCAGACCAAATAGGACCTTGAGATAACAGTTAGCTGCAAACTTGCTCATGTCTTCCACATAAAATGGAATGTGAAAGTCCTGCTGCGGTGCTGGAGAGAAGAGAAACAAATCTCTTTTGTATCTTTACACCCAAGACTCTGGTGACAATTTATGAGGGTGTGATGATCTCTGCCTCCATGGAGTCAGCCATAACACAGATACCTAATATCTTGCCAGTGGGATCACAGAAATGTAGCCAACATTTTCTTTCGCCTGATTTTCCCCTGGCTGCCTGCTCTTCCCTGTGAACTGTGTGGTGGGATGCTGTGGTCACTTCCCACCTCACATCCTCTGCAAGCTCCTTCTCTAGTTGCAGGAGGATCTGGATGCATCCAGGGCAGAGCTCCACCTGATGCAGGGTTCCCTCTACCCACTGGCATGGGGGAGCCAGGGATGCCCCCGGGGTATGAGGAGGGTGCAATTACAATCCTAATCGCTAATTACACTGAGCAAGATTTTGGCCATCAGTCTTACCTAAGGCATGGTGGTGGATGAGTCCCTGTCACCATGTCCCTGCCTCATTCTCTTTGGTTCTCATTAAAAACTAGAGAAGACCTGATGCTCCAAGTCAGAACAAACCCAAAAGCTGAAACTTCTAAATATCTCACTAAAGGGAAATGCCATTTTCCAGCCCGTTCTACTTGCTACTTGAGAAAAAAAAAAATTACTCCACCAGAAAAATGTCAGCACTGTAGTGGCATTTGTTCCAGCTGAAATGTGAGGCATTTCATCTCCTCTCCTTTCAGGTTCCCTCCTGAGTATTCCTTAGACTTTTATTTTGTATCAATAAGGGGCTTTCGATTTGGGCATGTTATTTACACTCTCGGCAAGGAACCAAAGTAACAGTTATCCACCCCCTGCTTTGGTGATTCACAAGAAAGCCTGACGAACACTGATGCCATGGAACCAGTATGAGCTATTGGTGAGGAATAACCTTATGAAAAAGTCTGCTCAGGTCAATTATGGAAGAACAGTGTCTGACAGGATGTGTCTAGCTGCATCCTGGAGACTGAGACACCCAGTGATTTAATCATCCCTTGAGGTAGTATTACTTTCACATGCACATTACTGAAAAATTCATCAGCAATCCAGCATCGGTGGTAGCACTTCTCAAATGGAAACAGAGCCAGGTGTGGGGCAAAGAGAGACCTCATCAGGTCAATAATATTTTCCCTGTTGACTTCAAGAAATGATGGAGCAGACCCCCCAGTTGCAACAAAGTAAATGAATGGGGATAGCTCTTTTTTTTTACTATATGGTACACAATACC
>NW_008238833.1:514828-532031 GCF_000691975.1 Corvus brachyrhynchos | reverse complement strand
TCCCTACACTTCTAAGCAGCCAAGAAGACACCTCCATTATTACTGACATGTTTGTGATGTTGCAAATAAACTAAAAAAACTTCCTGTGGCTCTACCAGGCACTTCACTGTAACAGTCAGTCCTACCCACATTGGCCACTACGATTCTCTAATCAGAAGTATCATAGATATGAACTCTTTTCAGAGGGTTGCTGAGGGGATTTTCTGCTACCACAAAAAAATGAAGAATAATCTTTAAGTTCTGTTAAATACATTATTTTTTTCCTGACTCCTGCTCCTGCAAAGAAAGCAACTGCTCTCAAGTCTTTTTCTGTTCTTATGCTGAAAGCATTCTTAGTAGGTCTGAGCAGATTGAAGGCACTTTCTTCTAGGGTATGGGGCAATTCCATGTCTCTTCCCAAAATGATGGTGTGACAGAGGCTGCCCTTTCCCTTTTTCTTCCTTCCAGTAAGCCACTACATTGAGGCTTCCCCCAAAAAATTATGGCAGTCTTTGATTCCCTCCATTCCTCAGTCTTGTCTCCCCCCAGCAAACATCCTTGCAAGCCCATCATCTCCTCCCCTATGGGGACACTGAACCACACTGAATGTACAGATGGGTTATTGGCAACACCAAAATTTAGGCTTTTCCTTCAAGATTTTTTCATGATGGATGAAACATTGCATATGTTCCATGGATGGGGCCCAAAGGAGACCACATCTACCTCTTTTCCCCCATGAGCAAGCTGTAACAGCTCATTCTTGGCTGTCTGTGGTTTGGGCTGTGCCAGTGGGTTTTCCACTGCTGGTTTTTTCTGAGGCCCTGGAGCTTGCCCACCAGTCTCTGCAGTTTTCCAAAGGCATGTCATTTGTGTCTGCAGTGGCCAGGACACACAGAGATCAGAGGGATGCTCTCTACCCATGGAAGTGCCTTGTCCACCCAACACTTGGACTCATGAGGATCAGCAGCAGCTCCTGCGGCCCCTGTGCTCACCTCACTGCCTCCCAATTGCCACAGAAATCAATATTTTCCTGGAAAATATCAACTAATAATTCTTTTTCTCCTCATTTCAGGAATGTACCATTTTCAACAAAACTTCTGCCAGGAAAGTTTCTTAGGCTGGAACTTTTAGTCTACGTGTGGAAAAACCACCTGGAGGCAGCAGCAATCAGCAGTTAGGGCAGGACAGTGGTGGGATCTAAGCTGGCCTGTTTCAATGCAGGTCTCTGACCTGAGCTTCCTACATCCTTAACCCTTTTGGTTATGATCTTGGGCTCTAAGTCTTCTTCCAACAAAACTAATAAATCAAAAATCATAAAGATGAGATTTGATCCTCCTGTGAAGCTGGGGGAGGGGAGGGGGCAAAGGTGGGGGGAAGCTATAATAAAGCTCAAAAAGTGTTTCTTCCCAGCCCTAGCTGAGACTGTTTTATTTCCAGGGTAAGTTCTCCACACGTTTCTCATGATGCTGCATGTCCCGAGCCAAGACTGCACTATCCACACCCTCTGCAGCTCAGCTCTGGGAGACAAGAAGGGCTCCAGGCTCCAGGGGGTGTTCAACAGCCTGCAGCCAGGCTGAAATGCAGAGGTGATGGATGTTCTGTGCCAACTTGGCTCAGCCCTTCTGCCCACCCATGTCCTGCCCAGGCAGCAAAACACCACATACAGCTGGGACTGCTTTTCCCTACTAGCGCTGACTGAGTCCATCCTCACAAACAACAATGCCCCACCAAAACATCTTCATGGCAAAACTCCTGTTCCACACAACTTGTCCTGCTCACCAGTTCTTCTGAACTGGTGGGGGAAAGGTGTTGTGCTAAACATCTGCCCAGCTGCAAGCACTGTACTCCTCCAAAAAAGCAGTCGAATGGAGAGAAAGGGTTGCACCAGGCAACGGGATGAGAATGTTGTTGACAAATTCTATCTGAAAACAGACACTTTTTCCTAACAAAGCCTTTCTGGGCTTCACTTCTCAGGGAGGAGGTGGGTGAGAGCTGGTCCATATCCTGAACACTGGTGGGGTGCTGCACTGCTGCCTCTTGGGGTCAGGAAGGAAAGGAATGGGGTGGATGGGAACCTGGTGGGGGCCTGCCACCCATCCAGCATTGTTGTGAAATGAGCCCTTTGTTTCCCTTGTTTTCCTTTAGCCAGAACCCAAAGTCAGACAGGCATCTCCAGCACCATCCAACATTCTGTTTTGAACAGAACTTTATCTTCTTTACTTTGCCATTTTACTGACAAAGCCAACAACAGAAAGTAACATCGATTTAGATACACGCCCGAGTTTGTTTCCTTTCCTCTTCCAATTTGTCAGTTCATCAGCCAAACCAAACACAGCTATCCTCATGCCTGCTCTCTGGCCACCACTGCATCAATAAGTAACAGCACTCCATTTCCAGCTTACCTTGAGAGGTTTCTCCTTGCACTGCCAGCTGTATCCAGCTCTGCTGTTGTGAGTTCTCCCAGCCTCAGCATCTCCTTCCCCCCAGCTGCGTGGCTGAAGCGAAGGCTTAGGGGTGTCTGTTACGAAACTGGGCGTTGGGTGCCATTGCTTGGGACAGGACTCAAATCTACGTGGTGGTGGAGTTATTACTGGTTCATGTCAGCGTGTGTGGGCACAGGACGCCGTGCAGGGAGCTAACATGAGCCTTTGACATCACTGGTTAAATTTAGGGAATTAGCACAGTCCTAAAATGCTCTGGAGGGAAGCTACTGCCAGGCTGACAAGAGAGAGACAACACCCTGCAACCACCTCCCACCCAAGCACAGGGCAGAGGATGGAGCCAGGAGTTTCTACACCAGCCCCACTGCCATGCTGCATCACCCCTTCAAAAACAAGCCCCCTTCCAGGTGCACTGTGCTTTGCTGCAGCACAAAAGCAGACAGCCTCTTCAAGCTTGCCCATGACATGGACAAAGGTACCCCTCCAGAAATCCCACAGCCCCATGGAGCTGCTGGTCCTTGTTCTGCTGGGGAGGGTAGAAGATTGTGGAGGGACAGAAGTGCCCTCACATGGTGGGGATATGGCAGGGGAGGCAAAGCTGGGCAAGTCCCAGCCCATGGACTCCCCAACACCTCGTGCAGCTGCTAATCCCCACCCCAGGGGATGCTGCAGCTCTCACTGACTGGAGCAGCCACAAGAGAAGAGTACCTCCAAAGAAAAGGAATGGGAAAAAGTCACAATAGAGACAGCCTCCCCCAAAAGGTGAAGAGGAAACTCTAAAAACCCACGAGGAGACTCTGAACCCCAAGTCTGTCTGATGTTTGTAGAGCTGGGTGGAAGCTGTAGCTGTGTAATTGCAATTCGGGTTGGTTTTGGCAACCTCAGTCCTGACACAAGATGGTTTCTGCAGTTTATGGTGTCTTTCATAGACACTCTACTTTTGATTCTTTGCTGATTCTTGCAAAGCCCTCTCTAATCTCTGTGTGAAGCACATACCACAAAGCTGTTGCAATAAGAGCTTTGAATTTTCACGTCCTTCTACATGGATATTGTGAGACATCCAATTCAGGATGACCAGAAGAAGCAGCGCTCTGTTTCCGAGTGTACCATCTTGCACGAGCAACTGCCTTGTTTTGCTGCAGTCCTGTGGCACCTGAAAAAATGGAGACTGGAGTATTTTGGGTGTGAGGAAAGAACATCTGTTTGTTTTCCTGAAGGAGTAGCTCTGCAACCACCAAACAGACGGTGAAGCCACAGCCACAGGAAGCACCTGATTCCAAGCCAGACTGTGAGAAACAATAGAACTCTTCTTGGTACTCGTCCCTAGCCCGTGCTAATTGCAAAAGGCAGTGGAGCCCAGCAGGCTGATGGCCCTCAATTCCAGCCTCTTGTTTCTGACATTAATGCTGCCTAAGAGTACACTAATATAATCTGTAGACCTTATTGTTAGTATAATGGAATCTTCTTCAGCTCTTAATCAAATTTACTGGATATGTGGAAGAGCTGCTGAGAGTATTTCCAAATTTCTCTGTCTCAAGGAAAATCATCACCATAGCTTCAGCCTGTGAAGCTGCACCATGCCTATGGGATGTGGAAGGTTCAAGTCCAGGGTATTCCCTCCACAGCAGAGCCCAAACAGGCCCTTATTGACACTATAGAGGGGAATAATATGCTTGCTGCATCAGGGATGATGCGTTTCTCCTAATTCTCAAATAGTTGCAAAATTTAAATGCTTTTCAGAGAAAAGTCCAAAAGTGCCATTCTTGGGATACAAACATCTGACATCTACAAGGATCAGGTACCATCGCTTTCATTTTCTTCCCAACATTGCTTCTTGTGCATCCAGACGTTCATTTACGCATTTCACAACCACTTTCATTGTGCATCACCAGGCTTTCAAAGTCTGTGACCACTGAGGACATCTGCTGCAATTTGACTCTCCAGCCAACAAGAAAGACCCGGTGTTGTTCTCAGATCAGTCATCCCTCTGCCCTTTGTTGTTCCCACTTTGATTAATGTGTTCTCTTTGATGCTGCTCAGGGACACGTTACAAGCACCTTCATCTTCCCTCCTCCCGCTGCAGTCCCTGAGCGTCATCAGCCGTTTCCACCAGGGCAATTACCTCTGCCGAAGGGCACCTGATTCCACCTCACAGCTTTCATGTCCAAGCGTTTGAACATAATGAACTTGATGGTGATTAATGTAGATCCAAGCACACCTTGTGAAGAGCCATGGTGGTTATTAGCATAAAAGGTACTCATTGTGTTATACTAGAACCAGATAATGCCAGAGCAGAGCTTCTGTGCCATCATCCTCCATTGCTGTCTGCCACAAGCAATCACATCAGGAGATTGTGCTAAACCAGCTGAGGTAGATCTCACAGCTAGTTTCATCCTCTATAACCATTTTTACTCTCAGAAGGATGTTTTCACCTTCTGATGGTTAAGGACATTCTTCTCATTTCCAGTCTAAATACATTCACAGGCAGTTTATATCCATTTGCTCTAAACCCCATGCTCTCCTCTAGTTTAAGTAGTTTGGTCCCATTCCCTTTTCTAACCCAGGAATCTATTTTTAAAAGAGCAATTGCAACCAGTATATACAGCACTAAGCTGTTTTATACATTTTGGCTGGTATATACTGGTACCCTAAGGTTCAGACATGCAAACATTCATCTGCTTAATTTTTTTCTAGCATGCAGGTCTAGCAAAAATGAAGACACTACTCAGAAACAAATGAAACATAATTTTGTAAGAAAATTGGTTGTGTAATTAGCTGCATCTATGTGTATTCTGCATCTAAAAGGTATGTTCTGCTTTTCAAAAGAATCATAATATGAATTTTCGGTTAAGAGAAATTAATATCCTTTGATTTGTCTTCTTTCATTATGAAATTACAGAGTGCTATGACAAATTAATACAATTACTTAGGTTTAAAAGATGTCACAAGCATTTCTGAAGCGGAAGTGCTTTTTCACTAATATTGTGTTAAGAGTAATGCAACAGCAAAACCGAAACCCTTCATTCAGAAAAACCCTTCATCCAGCAAGATGCCAAGACAACAAAGGAACTGCATCTTTAATGGTAGCAGTTCCTTCTTGCTCAGTGTGCAGCACTCTGTCATTTCTGATTGCTATACATGGATTTTGCATGCAACTTAATAATGAAAAGCTAAGAAAATTTTGGCCAAGTTAACACGCATAAAAGTAGAACATGTGCTGGTTTTACCCACACATGGGTTAGCCCTTAGAATTTACTGAGTGTTAGAGCAACAAAAATTTCCCACTAGCTTCACCTACACAGTACCTGGGCACAAAACTGAGTTACTATTCTGCATTGCAATGAACTTCTGGTTCAGAAATACCTATTTCAGATAAAACTGCTTTGCTATTTTTACCAACATGAATTCCTAACTCTGAGTGCACAAGCACAGCCTCAGCCTGTAATAACTGGCAATATGATGTTTCAGTCCAGAAAATTAGCTTATCTTGTGCAACCATATTGAGCTCTTTCTTCTTCTAACCTGTGTGCTGGAGCATAAAGTGAGCTTCAGCAGCTCCTTCCATGTCAGTTCATTTGATGTCTCTCTGTGCGTGGGTATAGACAGAAATCTTTCTCATTCTCTCTCTCTTTCCCCTGATCCAGGGTTAGACAGCTGGCTCATAGGTAAACACCTTGGCTCAGGTGTCAGCCCTGTGAAGCTGCATCCAGTGTCCCCTGCTGCATGAATACCCTGATCAGTGTCTGAAGTCCCATCCTCAGGGACTACTCTGGGAGTCACACTCCTTATTTTACCCAAGATCAGAGAACTTATGTGATTTTATTTGTCTGCCACATGTGTCAGTTAGCTTAGGGCTCACTTCCCCTGCACTTCTGTCCAGGGCTTTCAGCAGTGCAACTACAAAGCCCCAGACTCTCCCCTTGCTAGCAAAACCCTGCATTTCTACCTCATAAAACAGTCTCTGTAATCCCAAAAAGCCTTTTTTTCTTATTTTCAAAAAGTTTTTGTTAACAGTGACCTGCCTTATCAGAAGGCATGAGCACTTCCAAAGGATGATTCAGCCAACCAGCCCACCAGCTCTCCCAAAACAGATGACTGTCCCGCCAGAGGTGCCCATTCTCCTCTCTGATTAAAAAGAAAGCCTAAAGCAACTACTTTAGACTTGAATATATGATTTCTGAATGTCCCAAAGCAGGGACCAAAATGTTTTTTTCAAAAAAAAAATGAATTTACATTGGCAGACTACTTTCAAATCATTCTAAACAGGAAAGGGTACACAGATGGGGTTAGCTTTACCTGTTTTAAGCGCTAAAATTCATCCCAGGAGAATGGAGGAGCCTACTTTCAGGATGAGATTAATGATACCAAGTTTCTGACTTGGGATGATTTAATTCATCCTCAAAAGCTGCATCCCTCTCTCATCTCACTGACACCAGCACTCAGAGGGACAGTTGAGATGAGCCATAGCTGGGAGAAGGTGGCCACTCCCTGCAGTCCCTGTGCCCCAAGCGGGCTGGAGGTGGGGCACCTATGGTCAGCTTTGGTTTGTATTTCTCGTGTTTAAAGGCTGCGATCTTCTGAATTCTTATAATGTCTTAAACTTCAGGTAGATTTCCATCCCAGTGCCCAGTGACATACTTGCAAAGCTAAATTAGGCATGCACATGTCCCTCCTGTGCCTGTTAGGTGAGGCGTGCTGATGAGCTATGAAGGTTTTCTCAGGAAGAGATGATGTTCTGCAAACTGTGTTTTCTTCTGGCATTTTTAGATGCTCTGTGGTTTTCCTTTGGGTGTTTTCTCATCTGTTTTTGCTGCTGGCATGTTCAGGCAGACTGATGTGTCATTGAGCATGGCAGAGGGATACTGCATGCGGAGATGCATCTGGACAAAGCAACAGCCAGCTCCAGAGAGAAATGCTTCCCTGCAGACTGGTGTGATAGAAAAATTGTCTTTGCCTGCTGTTAAACAAAAATATCACATTGAGTCATCCACAAACCTCTAGGGAAACAAGCAGGACACTGTGGCTATTCTCTGGGCTGCAATTAGCAGATGATTTTAATAAACCTGAAGTCACCAAAGCATAGAATGATAGAATATTTTGGATTTAAAGGGACTTTAAAGACCATGTAGTTACAACCCACCACATCATGGGCAGGGACACCTTCCACTAGACCAGACCTCTCAGGGCCCCAACCTGGCCTTGAACACTTCCAGGGATAAGCCATCCTCAGCTTCTCTGTGCAACCTGTGCCAGTGCCTCACTACACTCAGTATAAAAAATTTCTTCCTTACATTCAATCTAAACCTGCTCCCTGTCAGTTTAAAGCCACACCCCTTTGTCCTATCAATATCTGCCCATGTAAAAAGAGATCTGATGATGATGGATCAGGTGAAACACAGAATCTCTTTCCATAGCATGGATGTGTCTCTGTTTCTCTCTTACACACACACACGTGCATTTTGTTATCTTTCTCACTTCTCCAATTCTTGTTTTTACACTTTGCCAGTGGCTTCAGTTCAAAGACAATTCACACTTTCTCTGCTTCAGAGTTATTTTTGCTTTACAGCTCTATGACTGCAGGGACCATACAAGTTTTTCGTGACACTTTACTTTGGAGCTTCATAGAGGGTTGCTTCAAACACAGAAGCTGCAGTTTTGTAGCTCATCTGCAAAAGATGACCTCCTCTGGAGAAACAGCGTGGGTGAGAGCCCTACTTTGAGCTCAGCCTTCTGCATCTGCAGTCAGGACCTGCAGGCAGATGTCCTTGGCTACTTGAAACAAAACAAGTCAGATTGCTGAAGTTTTACTATTTGACTCACAAATTGCATGACAGCCGCTCTTGTGAGCGGTGTGCACACCCAGGGTTGTGCTGCTTTAATTAAACCAGTGTAATGCTGCATGTTTAAGCAGATACATCTTTCAGTTTAGCACTGAACATTTGACGTGACATAGCTGGGTCCATACTCAGTTTAACAGAGTCAAAACCAGACCACTCTCATAAAATTTAGAGTAAATATCCTGGGCCTTTTCTCTTCTGTTTCATTCTGGTAGTTATGTCACGGTAGTTATGCCATTAACTTCAGTCACATTTCTAAGCTTGAGGAGGGAGGGAGGAAAGCCCACACATGCTTTGTATCTTGTCTAGTTGAAGTTACAATTGCTAAAGCAAAATTGGTTTCTGTTTTGATTTCCCAGAACTCATAAAAACAAAGCAGGCAGCTGAGATTGGCATGATGAGTTTGAGAGGCAAATCATATGGGAATGGTGCTGAACGTGAAGAGCAATTTTGTATTACTATGATATTCATCGCTTTCTGCAGGATCTGAGGTGGAAACCTGAAGAAATCAGCCAGAATTCCTCTATCTTGCTGCTTGATAAATTCCTACTGACTAAAGATGGGTGTGAAGAAATTATTTTTTATTAAGTGTCCGTACAGTTGCTGCTGTTGGAAATAGAAAGCATTTTACCTTAAGCACTCATGTGCAGAAAAACCACAAGCAGAAAGCCAACACACCATGTTCTAATACAAAATGAAATATGACCTTTTAAGGAAGTTCAAACTTCTGAAGAGCAAATGTTAAATCTATATATAATTCAAAGTATATCAGCTAAATTAGATGCTGGATTCAAACCTGAATAAAACCATTCTCACATTTGTTTTTTGGGTTTTTTTAATCCCCTATGGTTAACTAACTTTTCTGGTTTTAGCCAGTTTAGTGCATGGGGAAACATGCTGTCAGAAGCAGAGTGGCTGCTGTGGCCATGCCCATGTGCAGCTCCAACAGCCAAAGTGCTCAAGGGCTTGATCCAGGCAGGAGTGGGAGTCCCCAGAAGTCAGATGCTTCTAGAGCCAGCTCTTCTCTTGGGACTGCCAGGACAGAGTCTGGATCAGGTCATGGATAAAATGCAAGGTGAGATACTGGAAGGTGATGTTCATTTCCTGGTCCTCACCAGCTCTGCTAGATAGCTGTTTGCTGGAAAGGTAAGTTATTTCAATAAAAATATAGAGTATTGGATGCTGCTGCGTGAAGATCCCAGAGTTTTCCTTGACCCACAAATTACTCTGCTGCAATGTTATCAGGGAATAAAAATATTGAGTCAAAATCACTTTTACGTTAAAGCTCCCACTCTTATTTTGAAATTTATTTATTTATTTATTTGAAAAGAGTTTTAAAAGAAAGTATACAAGTGCAAGTATTGCCTTGACAGGAAGTGTAATATATTTGTATGTGTTTAATAGCACCACTCATTTAAAGAAAGTGTGATCCAGCTGGGTATGGCAAGACAGCAAGAACTGAACTAAATTTGGATTTTGAGAGCTCTTTTACTGATGTAAAACTAATACCAGGTATCTTTGGCCTTGACAGTTCTCAGTAAAGTCATGCAATCCTTTCCCCTTCACTCCTTCTTGAAAATAATTTCCAGAAAATTTTCTTACTATTTAAGAGCATATCAGCTGTTCATGTGGCAGTATTTAAACTCACAGTCACATATGGTTAAGTTCTCCTATAACCACCTTGTGGAAAGTAATTGGGGAAAGACCTTGGACCAATGTGTGGACAAAACACAGGGATATTGACAAATACAGGGAACAGCAGAGGTGGGAAAATGTGGATGCCAGTATTGCCAAACTATCTGTAAATGAAATGACCAAATTGTTACCTTCCTAATATTTGAAATAGAAGCAGTAAATGCACAAAGTACTGTTGTTTGAAATGTGTAACATGATCTTTTCATCTCCTTGGATTCATCACCTGAACTTCAAGGCTTATAGTACAGAAAATCCAAACCACACTAGGAGCGTTCTGCAGTGCCACATTTGCATGGCCAAAGGCTGTGCTGGAGGTGAGGTAGCAGTTTGGATGGACACTCACTTGTGTCCATCAAGGCTGGACTGGAAGTATGTAAACTTCTTGCAGAAAAGGCTGAGTCAGAGTTTGTCTTTACAAGCCATATCTTTTGGGAGCCAAAACTGCACAGCAGGCACTGCTTGAGCACAGCCCTTCTTCAAGTCACCATGGCGGGGTCACAGCAATAATAGAAGCACTTGAGTTTCACAGACTGGGACCAGAGCAAGACCTGGAGCACTTCCTCCATTTCCAGCCCATGTGTCAGTGGGTTTTATATGTTCATCTGTTCCTACACTGCATGGCAGTGACATCAGGGTTCATTTTCCAAAACATCTGTGCCAGTGCCTGTTTCCTTACCTGGGTATCCAGATTAACAGCAAAATGAGTTCAGAAAAATCTTCAACGTAATATATTTTAGTAATACAATGTTCATATTATGTATCAAAAATATTCCTATGATGCAATGAGACTTTATTTCTTAAGAACTGTTTAAAATTTCATGTAAACAGACAGTAAATAAATTCTGTAAATGGAGAAGCGACCTTGAAAAGGAACCCAGAAGCCAAATGTGTGTGCCTGCAGAGTAAGACGTGGTCTATTTACGCCCCACATCTCAGGGCACTAGTGGGGGTTTGCCCCTGGACACCAGAATGTGTATTTAAATGTCATCATTCCTGATATGCAGCTACCCTGGGCACACAAAGTCTTCAGCTGTCCTAATTCAGAGAATAGATTATTCTTCATTTTAAATGTAAACCCAAATGTTTTCCCCTCGCTAATGAGAGGGGAAATGAGAGATGTGGAACAAGACTTTATTAACAGCCTTGATATTCCAACAGCATTTCAGAAAATCATTTTTACAGTATGAGATTATTCACTTCACTGGGCAGAGAAGCCAGTCAGGCAGCTCCAGGCTTGGCTCCCCATGGCTGCTCCATCTCCCTGGTTTTGGGCATGGGGTGCTCACAGGCCAACCAGACCCTGTGAAAAAAGTATTTGAGAAAGTAAATGGCCATTTCTTATCTGCACCACTGCGTCTTCTTTTTTCCCTGTACACAATGCTGCTGTGGAATTGCTCTCCCCATCACTGGTGGCCATAGACCACCCAAGGTCACATTCTGCGTGTTCAGCCAGAGGCTCAATTTCACAATGAACACTGTATTTTTTGGACATGATATATATATATATATATAGTTGGTGGAAGGAAAGCCAGTTTTTACCATTTTTGGATGAAACACGCCTAAAGCTCCTTAGAACTCAGCTGAAGAGCAGGCATGACACCTGCAGGATTCCTCTTTCCACCAGCAACTGTTGTATGCTCTTGGAGGCTGCTGCTTCTCCCTTCCTGAGCCCTTCCTTATCCCACCCAGGCTAACCTGTGGGTGATCAGTCACCTGCACTGCCTGTGTCTGCCCAGGGAACAGCCCTGCTTCCTCATCCACCTGCCCCCATCGGGCCCAAAAGCAGGGCTGGCAGCAAAGCACCACCCTGCTGTGGTTCTTGCTGCAATGTTCTGGTGAGATGCTGTGGAGAGATGTCTGCTGCTTTTCCTGCTCTCCTGCCTGCAGAGATGAACCAGTGGGATGCTCGCAGTGGTGCCTGCGGTGGTGCCTGCGGTGGTGCCTGGTGGGACATCAGCTCTGATGCACATTGAGGCACCATGGTGGGATGCCTGCGGGGATGCCTTCTACATTTAGCCATCTTTCAAGGCAACTGAGATCAAGCATCTAAATATTTGTAATTTTTTTTCCTCCACCACAGTGCATGAGTGTGTGTGCAGTGTGTAGATATGCAAATGTATTTAAATTTTTTTTGTTTACAGTCTCTGTCTAGTTCTGGAAGGAACGGTCCCAGGTGACCCAGGCTCCACAGCCATGCTTCCAGCCAGCCCTCTCCAAGGCTCTTAGTCTCCCCTGAACACTAGCAGAGAAAGAGAAGGTGCTAGCTTAGATTCTCTCCTGCAACTGCCAGTGATGCTCTTCACAGCCAGCAGCCCTTCACAGGGACACTAACAACAGGTTCAGACCACGGGCACATTCCACAGTTTTTCAGCAGTCACAGGCTTTCTGGGAAGACTTTGCAGTGCCTGGGAATGTCCCCCTTCCCCATGCCCACTGCCAGCCTGGACAGAGCATCCTGTCCCATAGCCCAGATGAGCTCTGTGATTCAGCAGGGAGCTCACATTGTTCAGCTGCCCCAAGGCTCCCCTGGGCCCCCTGGACACCAGAAAGGAGCTTCAGCACCTGTAGCACTGCTTGTGCCCACAGGACCTGTGCTGCAGGAGGTGGAGGGGCATTTTGTGCATATGAGCATGAAATGCCTCAGATGCAGAGGCTGCACATGCAGTGAAGGGTCACAGTGTCACACACAGAGTGCCTCCATCTCTGCTTCTGGCTCCACATTCTCCTCTGTGGCAACCCTCCTGTTTATTGTCTAAGAAAGCCTTTCTTCTCCAGGATACCTCCTCTTCTGATTTTGAATGTTATGAAATACCCAGATGTACACTTCTTCCATGCATGATTTCACAATATATTACCTGTTACAATACCTATTTAATACAGTTACTTGGCCATTAAGGCTATTATTACACTTCACTCTAAAATTGTACTGGCAGCAATGCAGAACTGCTATGAGAAACTGTGGAATCAGATTTAAGCAAAGTAATATAGATTACATTAAGAGAAATCCTGCAGTTGTATTTTTCTCTTCTAGAAGGAACATATATTAGGAATTACCTTTAAAACCTAAGACTACATGTGTGAAATTGTTTTATATGCAACATATTCTATTTTTAATGAGCTGTGATAATCCTAAAGCAATAAAAAAGTTAATATGGATTGCTATGCACCCTTTGCAATGCAACTAGTGACTCTGTCAGCAAGTTCCGTATTGGAATTTTAATTTATATCTGTAGTTTTAAAAATATGAGAATTTCTGTAAAATAGTTAAGGCAAGGCAAGTTTTATTAGATGAAGAAATGCTAAAAATAGTCACATACTGCTTCATTCAGTTCAGGTTTATGGTCTGGTTTTGAATTTAATATTTTCTCAAAATGCTATTTGATGGCAGATACCCCCTGAGCCACATATTCCCCCTCAGCTTGGCTCTCTGAGCTGGGCAGTATGCAGATGTCAAACATTTCCTCAGGAGGGTGTAAATGTCTCCTTGGCATTCAGGGTGCACACACAGAACCAAGGGATGCATTTGTCCCAGACCACAGCTGTGACACTTTGGGTCTTGAAACAACAGAGGAAACAAAGGCCACATATCCAGGCACTTACATACACATATTTTCTAATTGTAAGTGAATTTAAGCTCAGGTTTATCTCACATGCACTTGAAGTAGCTAAGTCCTGGGATCCTGTCCCAGCCCAGGATCCCTATGGAACTGCTGCATGTGTTGATCATCACTGAAGATGGGCTCAGACCTTGTGAGGTCTGGTTTCCTTCCAGGAGCTTCCTGGCCTTCTTCACTAACAGTGTAGCCTACAGCAACCACACACCTTCACTGTGAATGCAGCAATTTGTTGGGCATGGAAGAAGATATCCAGTGATATAAAACTAGGCAGTCTCTCTCTAAATCCAATTTCCTTAGAGAAGTAAGAAACATAAAGACTTCAAAATTTTTGTATATATGTTTTTTTGGGGAAAAACCCAAACTCTCACAGAATAGGTAAGTGTTGAACCTGCTCAGGTTCCTAGAGTGTGAAAAAATACCCAAGGAATCTCATATATCCTGTGGTGAAGTTTAGCAGCTCGGGAACTTCAACATCTATGGCCATCTCTGGCTGATTTTACTATCAGGATAAAGAACAGAATGGGTGTATAAGGTGAGTTTATCCACTGTTACATATGATATTTAAGACATTCTCATAACTGAAGATGATGTCATGGTCTCAGTTTACTAGAAATCCTGGGTGGCCTGGGATGTCTGATTCACGGTTAGGGCTGTATTTCTGGATCCTACAACTTCTAGATGAGTCATTTCTCGTGATTCTGCTTATCCATCTGTGCTTCTCAATACCCATTCACACCTCAGCTGGCAGCACTTGGGCAACTGCTAGCTGACTGTACTCACGGGATCACAGAACCACAGAATAGTCTGAGTTGAAAGCGACCCACAAGGATCATCGAATCCAACTCTTAAGTGAATGGACCATACAGGGATTTAACCCTCGACCTTGGTGTTATTAGCACCATGCTCTGACCAAAGTAACAATGATTTACAACCACTCAATTATTGTCAAAGGTATTAGCACAAGAAGTTTAATAAAAATTTGTGAAAGTGAAACAAAGCTGAATGGCAAGGTTGACTGTATTACTCACTGTATAGGTGAAGTACATGAAGAATAATCAGTTTAGAATCAATCTAGAGTGATTTACACAGGAATGCATTCTAGGAGTTGATACAGGTCATGGTGTTGCAGTAATTTCTTCACCAATGTAAGATTCATTCCAAGGGGGGTAGGCAGTAATAGTGGGATTGTAAGAACTGGTGGATTGCAAGAGGACCATCACACTAGGTAGATGAAAATGTAAATACACTTTTCTAAATAAAAAAATTATTGAAAAATGGTGCCTAGGGCTGCAAAGACCAGTGTTACCATGAGGAATTATGCTGAGGGTACTGCTGGTCCTCAGCACATGCTCTTCTAATCGAACCATTACCTCATCCTTTTTTCTCACAAAAATGCTGGGCAGTCAATTACTTAACATTTAAGTGTATCTGAACCTCTTGATGAAAACTGCTCTTTTGAGTGGAGTAATCTCGAGTGCTTGCTAAACATGCTGAGGACAAAGGATGTGTATTTTCTACTGTGAGCTCACATTAAGTTTGCTTCATTTGAAATAAAGGTTACGCCTGTGACTGTGAATTAGATGCAACACCGTAACGCTCGTGGCTTTCATCAAAAGTGCTTCACATTTTTGTGAATGACAGAGAGATGAGTAATGAAATGCTGCATTTTAGTGAACCATTGTCTGTATCTGACCGTTGCAAAAAGTGAAGAGTGACTGTCCATATGACCAAGGCACAGGAACCAAGTGTAATTTAAGCTGCTTCTTGATGATGGAAGTGCTTACACTCTTACAAAAAGACTAAGTATTCTGCTGAATCTCTGTCCAAGTGATGAAACAGATCATTGGAAACAAAGCAGTGGTTTTGTGCCAAGCTCTTGAATGCAGCTCTGTGTGCCTTCCCTGGGCTGGACCAGACCAGGGAATGAGGCCAGCACTGCTGCTCAGGTTCACCCATTCAACTGCCACAGCTTGCATCAGGAGGGGCAAGGGACTCACCTGAATGCACTCTCCTTTAAGGTAGATCATATCTGTCAAATAAATGTATTTGATTTAAATACAGCAGAGGACTGATCGTAACCCATGGCAACTTTTTTTCCAAAAATCAGAAATTTATTAAAATGATTTATTAGTGATTATTAATGGCCTCTCTCCTGAATCCATCTAACTTTGACTTCAGCCACTGGATTTCACTTTGGCTTTATCTGATACACTGGAAACTCCACAATCCAATTTGTTCCTCAAATAAACAGTGACAGGGATCAAAGCTGGCTCTCAATCCTCACTTCATTAAGCTAAGTAAATGAGCTCGTTAAGAGTCTCACAACAAAGGCACTTTTCCCAATACTTCATTAAATCTGTGACTCACCCCTAAACTGTCTTAGTGTTAGATGACTACTGAAACCATCCCCTCAAGAAGTACCACAACACTGCCAAATGAGAAGGTGCATTAGCTCATCTGCTGGGTATTTTCCTGCACATATACATGCCTGCCTGCATTTCCCTTGGTAGCACTGGGTTTTTCCATAAAATGAGAGAAAAATTCAGGCTAAAAGGGACTTTGGGAGGTCAGCTCCAAGATCTGCCTCAGGTGCTCAGAGCTTCACTCAGGTCTTGACAGCCTCCAAGGAAGGAGGCTGCAGAGCCTCTCTGGGTGGTGGGGTGGGTGTCCTCATAGAGAAAAGACTTCTCCTTATGCCCATCCAAATCTCACATATTCTTTTAGCTTTTGTCCATTGCCTCTCATCCTCTTGCCTTGCACTGCCATGCAGAGCCTGATTTGGGCTCCTCCATGCCCTTCCTGCGGGCTCTGGAGGTGCCCTTGGCTCCCTCCCAAAGCCACACGCTTTCAAGCAGGACCAAAGCCCCATGCTGTATAATCAGGCTGATCAGATGAGTCACTGCCTCCTGCTTTTCTGCAAGAATTTGGCTGTGGCTGGAGGTAATTTTGGCATCCGCAGGTTATGCTCCCTCTTCTTTTATCCATTTCCTGAAGTTTGGGTCAGCTGCAAGTGTTATGGCTTTGCTCACACTGCCGTTATTATTGCTGTGTCTGCCCTCCTTATTAGGGCAGTCTGAGGTTTCATTTCTCCTTGGACTGCCTCAGACAGATCAGATCATCACTGAACTGGAAGATGGCAAAATCCTTACCTCATGATGCTGGAATTAGGGTGGGCCACCAAGCCCATTACCCAACCTTCTGCATCTTTACCAGCATCCATCACTAGGAGTGATGTGAACTGTGAAATAACATATTTAAATTTGGAGTGACTTAGTGATAAACTGATTTTGATGAGCTGCTAATGCATTATTACATTTTCTAAATTACAATTTTTATAATGTCTCATGCCACTTCCTGCACTTTGTACAATCCCTGAGTGCTGACAGAGGCTCTGAAGGAAATAATTTGGTTTATGTCTGTAACTGAGGCGGGAATCTTGCCAGTACTGGAGTTGGCCCCTGACATGCCCGTGCACAGAAGTCAAACCAAATGGGCAGATTTTAGTAATGAGGCTGATACTCACAGTGATGTGTCAGTTCAAATCAAAGGTGGGACCTAATTATACTGGTGGTTGGACTTCTACAGTGCTGACAAACCTTTTTGAACTAATTAGTATGGAAGAGAAAAACAGTAA
>NW_008238833.1:513526-514730 GCF_000691975.1 Corvus brachyrhynchos | reverse complement strand
CCTGCTGATGTGTCAACAACATAGGGGCAAATTTTTCCTATTACTAATACACTGATAAAAAATACAATATTGTCTAAATAATTGTCTAATAGTCTAACTAAACCGCCTGCTTACTTTTGAAGATCAAGCAATATTTTAATGTGAGCCTAATCCACCCTTAAATGACCAATTAGAAAAGGAGATAGAATTGACTTCTGATCTATTGGTGAACAGAAAGAGCTAATTAGTTTTACAGTACACTCTTGTGGCAGCTACTTCACGTCACCCAGCTGAAAGGCCCCACACACGCAGATGTCTTTGTGTTTATTATTTATTATCATTAAATCTTGATGTTAATTTCACAGAACCCATGTCCCTCCCCAGGAGATGTGGAGGTGGTGATGCAGTGCTCTGCTTCCACACACCTCCCTATGGCAAGGTTTTTCCACTGTTTTAAACACACACAGTTTTTCTCATGAAATGGGAAGAATTTATGAATTCTGACTGATCTGGCTACTCTGCAAATTTCTTTTTCATACAAGATGACAGCTGGTAAATAAGATCCATGTAGCAGAGCTGAAGATATCTGCCCAAATGGACTGTGCTGAATAAACTGGTGACAGCTCCAGACAGAATCCTGTCAGGATCAAACAAGCTGAAAGCACTGGAGGGGAGACCTCTGCAGTGGCAATGCTTCCAGACCAGGAAGAAAATGTCGCATGCTCACTCTTACCCTATTCTGGGGGGGAAATAAAGCCAATGTACTTCATTAGAGGCAGGACATAGTGTCCCTGTAGCTGCTGACCCTGCACCTACTGCACTTCCATCCTGCCCCCTCCTCAGCCTCTTCACATCTACCCTAAAAAACAAAGAAATTACTGCCCTGTGCACAAATATGCACAAATATGCCTTATATAGCTTTCAATCAGCTACTCTAAAACCCATCACAGCCCAGCCATGGGAGCAAACCTCCCGTGCACGTTGCAGGGCAGAACGCAACCCCTCTCCCTTGCAGTCATGCTGGTACCAGTATCCAAAATAACTGCTCTAAGATTTCTGATCTCTGCACTGTCAACACTCACTTCCCTCTCCAACTCTCTTCCCTAAGGGCCAGAAATCAGGCTGCATTTTCTTCATGTGCAAAACAAACGGGTGCCTGAGTAAACAAAAGGCAGTAACCCCAGCAGTGCCTCAAATTCGAGTGCTGCTGCCTTGCCCCAGGAAT
>NW_008238833.1:492835-513515 GCF_000691975.1 Corvus brachyrhynchos | reverse complement strand
TTCTGAATAAAACCATGTGCAGTGAACACATCCAGCTGTGCCCTAACTTTGCAAATACCAGTCTGCTGCTCATCTTCCAAGATGAGGACCAGTCACAAGTGTGATGCCACATCTACCAAATATAATTCTCAGAAAACTCCCAGTTTTGTGGTTGGGTTGTTTGGGGATTTTTTTGTAAAATCTGAATTTTTGGGATAACTAGTTCAATTGCTTCCAAGATGAGTCTATAAAGGATGCTGCAGTAATACCTGCATGTTGTAGCATGCTCAACAGCAGCTTCTTCAGGTGGCAGCAGTCACTTTGGCCACTGTGACCCTGGAAAACGACTCTCTACAGACATACATGCCTTGTTCGAACATGTATGTGCTGAAGGGAGTTCAGAGGAGAGAACACCTCTGCTATAAGTACAGGCTGGAAGAGCTGGGGTTGTTCACTCTGGAAAAGAGAGGGCTCTGAGGAGACTTTACAGCACCTCCCAGTACTTTAAGGGGGCTTACAGAAGAGCTGGAGAGGGACTTTTCACAAGGATATGCAGTGATAGGACAAGGCAGAATGATTTTAAACTGACTGAGTGTAGGCTCAGATTAGACATTAGAAAGAATTTCTTTACTGTGAGGGCAGTGAGGCACTGGCACTGGCTGCCCAGAGAAGCTGTGGATGCCCCATTCCTGGAAATCTTCAAGGCCAGGCTGGATGGGGATTTGAGCAACCTGGTCCAGTGGAAGGTGTCCCTCATCGTGGAGGGGGATGGAACTAGGTGATCTTTAACCAATCCAAACCACTTGGTGATTCTGTGGTCCAAAGAAGATACCCCAAGCAAGCCCAGCTCTACCAGGAGCTGGACCTGTGAAACAAGCTCAGTAATGAGAACCAGCAAAGCAGAGAGATGCCAGCACAGCACCTACTGATGCCATTCCTTTGCCTCCCCACACTTCCACAATCAGCGCAGTTTCTCTTCAGAAACAACCTCCTCCAGCAGCAGACAGGAGCTGTCATTCCTGAGAGTTCCTGCACCTTGGTAAAGAGACAATGCAGGGTCATTCCCTACAGAGCAGCAGCAGCTCAAGCAGCTCCTGCAGCCAAGGACCTTCTATTCATGGAAGCATACACCGCAGATACAAACTGTGTAACATTGAATAGCAATCCCCTACGTTAAATCAAAGATAATCTTCGTTTTCTTTATGACTGATACAAGGACATAGCTGTCCTTTCTCCAGCAGCAGGATTTTCTCCCCATGTTTTAAAAGCCCAGATGCGTTATTATAAAGAACACTTGATGGGCAGTTCCAGACTGTGGAGACACACAGAAATAGACAATTTGTGGTGGAAGTTAGATTTGTGAATTTACTCTCTGCTCTTCTAAGATTTGTCACTTGTGAGAGCTTGTTCCCTCAAAGAAATTCAGCATACAAACTGCAACGTCAGATATAAACAAGCCTCTATTTCTGCAGAAGCACTTTCTTTGACAAGACAAGAATTTAAGGGCATGCTAACATAATTGAGAAACAGCTATCAAATAAGCAAGCTTTAGTTTTCAAAGCATCTGGCTGTATTTCACACAATTACTTGAGAAAAGCAACCCAGGACCGGCTGATTAGACTGGATGGCAGCTGCCAGCATGATGTGGCCTCTCCAACGACCCTCTTAGGATATTGCCTGTTTTATCGGCTGGTCCCTTCAGAGTGCAGACGAAGCAGCAGGAGGTAGCCGAGAATCACAGCGCTCTAACACCATCTAGGGGACTGAGCCACGGCTCAGCTCGTGAAGAGGCACGTTGGCAGCCCAGTGCTAGCTGAGAAGGGCACCGATTTTGAATAAAAAACCACTGTTCCAGCCCCAAACATGCATCTCCCTGACTTTCCCATACAACTCATTTGTCACACAGCTCTTTCACCCTATTTTACCTGCACTATGTCACACTCCCTTTTTTTCAGTTTTCGTTTGGTTTTACCACGTGTCGTGCTACTCCAGTCTTCATTTTCCCTGCTTGTTGCCCCCAGTAAGTACCAATTATACATAAACCTAAGTATGGGCTTTACAAAATCAAATACCTTATGAGGGATTAGACTGGTTAAACATGATTGAAACAAACATTATTTTTAAAAAGCCAGTAAACCCATGAATTTGCTACAGTAAGAAAAAGCCAAATCACACCTGACTTTGAAAATGAAACATTCCGCTTCTGTTCATATCGAGATTAGCACTGAAGAGCACAGTGCATCTCCCTCTTCTTTCTGTTCATCCTAGACTTTACTAAGTGCTTTTTCTGACAAAGTCCTCAGTTTTAGATGCATGGGCACCGTGGGTCCCACTTTTTCTGAAAAAGGTAGAGTTATAGAATGATTTATGTTGGAAGAGGCACTTAGGCCCAGAATGTGTAATATTTAAGGTGCTCACAAAGCAAGTAAGCAATAATTTTTTATATTTTCTCTTGCCATACACATATGCAAAATTGCATGCCTATTTATCTTCTTCAACAGGGTTAGAAGCTTCTAGGTTTTGTGACAGCACCACCAGGTGCTCCTGCTTTCCTATGAAATTCTTTCAGGCTGTAAAACCAAGCAAGTAGCAGGCACTCTGAAGCCAATTTTGAGTGTGTCATTATGTGGTATTGATACAATCGCAGCCTCCTTGGCAAAACTTACACTAGAGAGGCTTGTGTCAGCTTTCCCTTCAGTTCCACTACAGAAGTCAGTTTTAAATGAAAAAAATTGTTTTAAGACATTGTTGGTAGAAATATCTTAGTTCTTATTGATCCATGATAACAGTATCTTCCCTGGTGATGCATAAGAAAATTTAAGAAGCCTGAAGTGAGAATAAAAAAATTATTTTTCCACCATCAATATGTACTACCTTATGGAAATTATGAAGACAGCAAAAGTAAGGGAAAAAAATTAACTCTAAACCCACAATTAAATATATAAATTGACATTGAGTTAACATTTAGGGGCCTTCTGAAGGACTGTGGAAACAAGACTCAGAATTAAGAACCAACTGCACTTAAAGCAAACACAAAGAGCCCTTCAAATCTCTGTCACAAGAGGCAGATGCCTGTAAAATACTTATTTTCAACATTGTTAGAATATAACAGAGAATTGGGGCTGAACTGAAGAGTTCAACACAGAACCCAGATTCCCACTGACAGGCATTGTAACAAGCACACACCATCACGGATCTTTCAGAGCTTCCAACACAATGGGGTAGCTGCAACAGAACAGCATCTTCCAAGTCAAACCACTGCTTTGCATTTCAGCATCATCCTGCGGCCAGTCTCACATGTAGCAGTGGATTACATCCACCAGTGCCCCTCAGGAAGCACAATGCCATAATCCCCTGAGTAGGGATTAGGAGAGGCACAGAGGGGCCATCCCATCCAAACAGCTCCCGCTGAAAGTCAGCAACAGAACACAGCCTGCCCAGCTTCCATACATGATCCCATTGCACCCCGCTGGGATTTGTAGACGAATCTCCCCGCAAAGATCTAAACCAAAATGTCCTTCAGGTAACTGCTGATGGAGCAATGGGCCCTGCATTTTCCCTCTGCACCATACCAGTGTGAAAAAACCAACCACAGTCTTTCTAAAGATTGCCAAATAATTTGAGCAGATTTAAAACCCATTACAAGAGACAAGCAAAAGTATGTTCATAGTGAACAGAACACAGCAAGAATCTGTTTTTATGGAGCAAAGAGGCTGCTAATGGGCTAATGTATCAGGGTGCCTGATGAACTTGGGAAGTGCTTGGTGTTTGCCAGGGAAAGGTGGGTGACACACAGGGGATCGATCACCTTGATGCTGTGTGTCTGAGGAATCCTGGTATTTCATTCTGATTCTGAGCAATGCTAGCAGATGGCCAAAATGACAAGCAGCTGTGAATGTAAATTAAAAAACAAATTAGATTTGTATTTAACACCTGTATTTTAAAAATACTAATAATATTGGCACCAAAAAAAAAAGAAAGCTTTCTCTGCTACTTTTTAAACAGGATTTTGCCCTCCCTAGACTTACTAAAACCTTGAACCAAAAAAATTGCAAATGCTTCATACAACTGTCTGGTCAGGAAGGAGTTGAAGCATGGAAAGAAAATTGGGTTGTCAAAAACCAGACACCTCAAAATACTCTCTTGGCAGAGGAAAACTCCTACACGTGTTCTGAGCACCCTCTCAGAGGTAATGACTACCAATGATCAGAGATGAGAACTTTGCACAAGAGTGCTTTTGTGTTTTCAAGATTGAGTCATTTATGAGTCAGTAACAGCAAAAACAGCGAGGTTACCGCCTTCCAGTGCTCAGCCACTGTCCAAACCCCATCCCGCAAATGCAGGGAAATGCAATAAAAAAAGTCTTTATTCTACCCAGTTTATGATCTCTGCCATCTGACACTGTCTTCCTGGTATTTATTTCTCAATCCTGAACCTTACAGTGAGCCTTCCTCCCCGTCTCTGCCATTGGGAAACTCCTCCCTCCTGCAGCATGGAAAAAGTGCATGGGGAAAATAGAAATATGGAGAAAAACCTAAAATTATTCTTTTTTAATGGCTCCAGTGGGATTGATGAAATTTAGATACAGTTGCTCTTGCTGTCTTTTGTTTCTCCTGGGTTTGCAAAACGAATAGCAAGTCTGAAGGTTCATTATAGTTAATTGTTTTTTATTTGCCCAGCAGACTACTCAGCATTGGAATGCAAAATTAATCTTATTAAATTTGTCCCAATTGGCTTAATGACTAGTATGGCATTGAAATATATTAATTCTTTTTCCAAAAATGCAAAAGACAAATTACTTTGCAGAACACTGCAAAGTTTTATGAAATAATAAACAATAATAAATTACTTTATAAAGTAATGTAAATTATTTTACAAAACAAAAAGTGTTTCATTTTTACACACATTGAAACTAATTTATTTATGGTACTCTTTGTCTAAAGCTCAGACATACCAATACCTATAAGAAAATGCTATGTTTCACCAATCCTGTTAGATATTTAATAACAGCATTATTATCTCTACTATGACAATATAGGAAAAAAGGCAGAGAACAAGAGAGAGAACAAACGAGATGTTCCCTGCCCTAGTGAGCTTATAATGCTGTTTACCATGCATTTGCTTACGCAAAGCAGGGCAGCAGGGTGCACGTTCCCATTCTGGAGCCCGGTTTGATGCTCCCCTGTGGCCAGAGCAGGTGGAAGCTCCTTTCTCAGGCTGCAGGACCCGAGCAGCCACTGGTTCAGCACATCTGCAGGCGCTGTTAGTCCATCTGTGAAACCACAAACAAGAACCGGCCACATCTGTGCTGTGCCGTGCCCAGCCTCCTGCCAGCACCACCCCAGCACGCTGCCCTTCGTGTTTCCCCCGTGTGAGCTCCTTCAGGGCGCAGCCTTGCTGTGGCCACACCTGCCTCAGGCCACCTGGGACCAGGCCCATCACACACACAGGAGTCTGGGGCTGCAGACACCTCACCCCTGCAGGGACCCCAGCTGCGGCAGGAGCCCCGAGGCAGGGAGCAAGCCCTCCAAGCAACTTCAGCTTACCTCAGCACAGATGTCTAACACAGGCCAGAAGAAGAGAGTTTGAAAAACACTGTGTCTTCTGCTGGGGGTGGGAAGGCTTGCTGCTGGCAAGGTGATGGGCAGGGAGAGCCATGGTACCTACACACCACCCACTGCACACAAGAGATGCCAAAGCAGCCACCTCAGCAAGCCATGACTCTGGAGACGTTTGTGGGGGTTACTTCATCACCTACCATTTTTTTATAACCTTCAGATTGTATTTTATTATATAAAATCCATCAGTTTTGTGTTTAGTTTTGGCATAACAGATCTGATGTCTGATTTAGCAACAGATTCTTCTGTCCAAACTGTGAAACTAAATTAAGGAGGGATAGTACAACAAAAATGGTTACAAAAGATATCTGCATCTGAGATGGTCATTTACGACTCCTTTTATAGTCACTGGGCAGAAACAGTCCATGATTCATCTGATCCTAAATATAACTGGCTAGAGAGGCATGGATAAATGATGCTAAAAGATGAGAAATAACCATTCTTCATATACATTTTTGTGCAGCACAGAAAATACACAGTATTCATTGTATATTCTGTATAGTAATGTTTTTCAAGAGTTACAAGAAAAACAAGTCTTCCCCAAATTAATACAGCAATTTTCTTGGTTGTTTTTTTGTTTGTTTGTTTGTTTTGGGTTTTTTTCTTTGCAGTTAGAGGAATGCAGAGTGGACATTTTCATGTCAGTGTAAAAAAGTAGAATTAATTAGGGCTGTCATTTCTATGTATTTACACCATCCTAATTCATATTGTTCTTGCTTTATCTATCTGGATCTGGCTTCTACTGTAGCAGGGAGAAGTGGGGGAGCAGAGCTGGCTCTGCTTTTGCCTTCTGCCAATACACGTGAGTGGATTCCATCTCCCAGCCAGACTCCCACACTCTAGCTGGAGATATGGGACACTAAAGGAGCAATGCGCAATGAAACCATCAAAGCCCAGCTTTATCTCTCTCTTCACTGTAAGCTTTAATGCTCCAAAGGCAAGAGAATGTAAAAGCAGCATCATGACAGAGGCAACAAAGCAGATGTTCAATACACAACACTTCAGCTAAACCAGCAAGCTCAAAGAGGGGAAATCAATAGCCAGAGGAAAGAGGTTAAAAACTCCTCTCTTGCCTGTCCTCCCTCAGCTGCACACAGATGTTAATTACTACTTGCAGGCTGCCAAGCTCTTGTACTCTCCCTTCTGCACTTGCAAAAGCCTGTTGAACCCAATGCCCTTACCCAGTCCCACCTACTCCTCGGACCCAAGACAACGCATGCTTCTTCATGAGAGGCAATTTTAGCACCCTGCCACCTGCAACCTGGTGACTCTCCCTCCACAGGGTTCTGTAGATACACCTGTAAGCACACAGGACACCAGGCTGGATCACAGGAATTTGTAGCATCATTGTGCTGCAGGAAACCCCAGATGCCATTCTCTGTACTGATGGCATGCAGATTAGGAGATGGAGTTTGAGCTGTTTTCTACTGAATCTGAAATACCTGAAATTTGAGATCTCTGAGCCATCTTGGAAGAGTTATGGCAGAGAACGTGCTCCTTTAACAGCTCTGGCAGGTGATGGTGGAGTGGATTTTGCAATCTGACATTGGAAGTCAGTTCCTCACCTCTCAAAACCAAAATGACTCAAATCTTGTAACATCCAGAGCCTGCTGTCATGCTCATCTCAGTTGCTGGGCTTTTAAGGACAACTGAACAAGCTGAGCTCATCATGAAAGGCTGCTGTAATTATGATTTTTTTTCTTATTTTAGGTTTAAGGAAGTCTGTATATCTTCTTGTTTGACACATGCAATCCTTATGTTGTTAACAGAGGTCAAACAGAGGCAGTCCTAGATGAACCCTTCACTCTTTTTATAACTCTTAATGCACACAGGTAACAGAGGGCTTCAAAGTACAAGATATCAGCTTCATATCAGCTGGGATAGATTAATTTTATTCCTAGTAGCTGGTACAGTGCTATGTTTCGGATTTAGGATGAGAATGATGTTAAGAGTAATGTTGATAACACACTGATGTTTTAGTTGTTGCTAAGTAGTGCTTACTCTAAATCAAGGACTTTCCAGCTGCTCACACTACCCTGCCAGCGAGGAGGCTGCAGGTGTACAAGAAAATGGGAGGGGATACAGCCAGGACAGCTAACCCCAACTTGCCAAAGGCTCATTCCGTACCATATGGCATAATGCTGAATAATAAAACTGAGGAAGTTGGCCAGGAGAGACCAATCACTGCTCAGGGACTGGTTGGGCATGATTCAGTGAGTGATGAGCAACTGTAGTGTGCATCACTTGTTTTGCTTATTCTTTTAACACTACTATCATCATCATCATTATTATTATTATTACTACTATTATTTTCCCTTCCTTTTCTATTCTATGAAACTATCTTTATCTCAACCCACTAGTTTTACTTTTTTTCCAAATGGCTAGGAGGTGTTTAGCTGCCTGCCCAGTTTAACCACAACACAGCTACCCTGCTAGAGAACTGATAAGCAAGTGAAGTGCATTTATCAATAGACACAGCAGAGAGAAGCCATATCTTTTGAGTTTGAGACCCTTATTTTTGCAAGAGCATGCACACTCCAGTTATCCTCACTGGTGACACTGTGACAATGGGAAGAAAAACAAAGGAAATTAATATTTCTGTGTGTTTCTCCATGGACACACATTCTATTTAGAGTAAAACACTCATGCAGTTAACTGCATGTATGGTTGTCTCCATTTAGTACTTTAATTGTACCAAAATGTTGGAGGCTAGATGGAGATTTGATAAAGAAAAAGCCCCAGGTGACAAACCTTTTGATCTCAGTCTCTTTGCATATGTTCTAAGGAAAACAGGTTGTCAGTAAACAGTGATCTGATTATTTGCTCCTTGTCTGACCAAGGAAAGGCAGTGGAACAAAGGATTCAGTGTTCAGGTGAGTCCTGGCCTCAGGTGAGAGCCACCTGGCAATGCCTCAGCAAGGACTGAGATATAGCCTAACTCATTCCTGGAAAGGAACCAGAAGCAAAAGTGACAATTATATCCATGTGCCTGACTGATGGGAATCAGCTGCCACTTGTAATGTAAGTACATAACAAAACAGAAGCACTGTGGTAGCCTGACCTGCTCCTGGAGCAGGAGGACTGCTCAGTGTACCTAGGCATTTTTCCAACGAGGACTTTTTCTGTGTAGGCTTTGTCTGTTATCTGTGCTTATCTTACTTTAGGACTGGATCACAACAACAGAAGGCAATACATAGCCAGGCCAGAAAATTGCTCTCAGGCCATGGTATAAAAACCTGCTCAGCTGAGATCCAGGGTGGTCTCCAAACTTTTCCCAAGGTGATCCCATGGGCCTGAATTTCACTTCTAGAATTGAATTACACCTGTGTCTTTCACCCCTCTGTCTTAGGACACACTTCAAGTCACAGATAAAATCCAAAACATTAATTTTTACTCAAAACATCCAGAATGGTCTTTGGGACCTCGTGGGCTACCAATGAGCCTGTGATTCTTTTTGCTTAATGCTGTCTTATTTAAAATTGGCAGCAGCTTTTGAACTAGAAGCCCACCCTTTCTTAAAAGGACATTGCCTGCAGTGAGCTCCATTAGATGGTATATGTTTACTGTCCAGGGCACTTTTATCTCTAGAGCTACGCTGAGGATAGAGGAAAGTTGTTCTTTTCTTGGTAGGTCATGCTTCTTCTGTTTGCTTTGGCCCATTGTTTTGAGGTTCTGCTCTGGATACCATGCATGTGAGAGCAAACTAATTTTCTATTAGCCTTTGAAGAGAATAGGGAACACTACCTTCAAAAATGAAGAAAATCACCTCATTTTACTCAAAATGTGTAGTAGCCTGGCCAAGGATGGATGTTAGTGGCTGCTGCCATCACTGTTGCTGTTTGCTCCAAGAAGCAATGGCTCATTGTTCTGATACAGCACCTCCTCTTCCCCATGGCCCCTGAGATCGTACACACTTTGCTTTGTGCAGACACAAGTTCATCCCCCATTGCCTGTGTGTGTCCCACGGGGGGCAAAGGAAATGTAGCACGTGATGGGTAGAGCATCAGGTCATTGAAAATCATGGTGTCTCCCCTGAAAATCAAACCACACAAGACATGACCATCTGACATGTCTCCTTTATATTAAAGAAGTGTGTCTAAGTGGTGAAGAATAGAAACCTCTCTTTTGCTCTGAAGCTATGGGCTTCTCTGGAACTTTGAAACACAACCCATGAGGTCATGCTCACTGCAAACAAAGGCACACAAAGCACTATTGCTTCCTGCAGACCCTGTTCTGTTTGTGCTGTAACTTGTGAGATTGCAAAGATCAAAGAGATGCAAAACACCAGGGGTATATAAACACATTACTACACTAATGCAGTGCAAACAGTGCGCGTGGAAAGAACAGGTTGACCTTATCTCACTTTCTTCTGCTTTCAGAATAAACATCATATCAGCGTAGTCACTCTGGTTGGTGTTGGAGCAGCCCTTTTGTTGTGTCTCCTGTGATAATTCCTGTGGCCATGTAGGCAAATACGGCACTAACACGTAGGGTAATACACCAAGAAAGCCTCTGGAGAGATTTCCCTTGTGCTTTGGTGGGACATGGGTGAACACCTTTAACAGAACAGCTTACAGGGAAGTGTTGGCACAAAGCAGACATTCCCATCTCCACCATGTTACAATGTTCCTCTCAAAGACAATATGCAAAGGATGAGGATGGGAGTGGGGGTGGAAATGGGTTTGGGAGCGAGAATGCTCTGCATTCTCAGAGCAGAAGTGACAACTCCAACTAGAGCATCAGTTTAGCAAAGATGAAAGTGACTTATCCCATAGAGGTCACAGGTCCAGGCTGCTTTAATACAGCAATCTTCTCATCTTATTGACTGCCATGCACTCCTTTAGTTTCTAGCATCTTCATACCACTGTGGTAGCTTTTTTGTTTATAGATCTCAAAGTACTTTATTAATGGGGGAAAATACCTCACAATGCCCCTAGAAAATAAGGATCATATTAGGTGCATTTACGAACAGAGGGATTCTTTGCAGCTTACTGTAACCAAAGTGGGGGGGAAATGAGGAGAAGGAATGGTATGGACAGGTCCTGTCTTACTCCATGGAAGTGTTCCTAGGGTGAAGAATCAGGCTGTCCCAGACCCACCAGCATCCCACCACCACTAATTACTACCATCCCTGAGCTCAGATAAGAACTGATCATGAGCTACATCCACCTATTTTGAGCACTGTTTTGTGTGAAGGACAGCTGTAAGTACACACATGGGCCTGAGATGTTAGGCTGAGTGGAGACTCACCTCTACAACTCACACACTGGGTCACTGACTGAAGGAGGAGGTAAATGCAGGGGAATGTATCATCCTAGAAACTAGCACTGCTGTCTCCAGGAAAGTCAGGCTAAAATGACTTCCAGTGAATTAGGAATATGCAAGACTTCAGAAAAAGATGAAATCCACTTGTGCCTTCTGGACTACCTCTTACAGAAGATACAGAATCATAAAATATGTAGAATATTGTCCTAAGAGCAAAGGTCAGGAAAGATTCCATGTCTGGTCACAGGACTTAGGACCTCTCAGATACATCTCTCTTGGTTTATATCAGACTTTGTGGAGGCTGAAACAAAGGTAAATTTTTGTGACTTTTCACTAAAGCCAGACCTTCCTTTAGCTAACTTATAATGCTGAGTTTTTATCATATAAACCAAGTAACCTGAGATGCAAGTGAAATAGTTTTCTTTTAAAAGAATGGAGAAGTGCCTGTAAAATAAGATGATTGACAACTCTCTGGTAAAACCAGACAGGTGAGATGCCACAGAAACAAAACGATACTTTCCCTTTGATGCAGAAGCAGCATTTCAGAAGGCTCAATACAGAAGGCTTTAGTGTGCTGTAAACATCACGGGAAACAAGAGGCACTACGTGGTCAGACCGTTCAGTGAGAACAAAGCCAGTGTTCCCTTGCAGTGGTATCTTTTTGTTCTCTTATGCACCTGTCAGTCACTCAGGCCATATTCCTTCAGTATTTACATGTGCACAGGTATATCTCGATTGCAAGTCCAAGAGAGGACTTCAGCATTCCTGAGAACACCCTGGTGAATGTAGTAGGGATGCACAGAAACAGGACTCGACACAGATGCTTCTAATCTAAATACAGAATCCTACAGATGTACAAATCAGGTTTAATTTCAGTATCAAGTGATATGCCCAAGTCCTTCTGGGTCCAAACCTTAGTGGTACAACAGTCTGCTTTGCCTGTAGGATCTCTGATGTTGAAGCATCAGTTGTAAAATGTAAAAATTATATCCATGTTACTCTTTCATATCACACTTCAGACTGAAGTCTGTAGTTGGGTCATAAGGAATCCACATATGCATCAATATGACACATCAGAGCTGAAAATAAATAAGCACTGGTTAGGATCTCTGGTTTTATCTGAAGAGCAGCAAAAATGAGCAAGTGATTAAATTTGTTGTCCACCTCTGACTTGTATTCTGTCAAATCAATCCTGACTTAGCATATGGGCTCTCATCCAGTCTGTCTTGAAGCTGAAAGGGTCAGATTCAGACTGCTACTTGGAAGTGACCATGACTCACTCTAAGACGAGATAACAGGTTCCCAGTCCCAAAGTTGCCTTTTATTTATGTAACTTCAGATAAACCATTTGAAATTACCCCCTTCATTCTTAAGTTTTAACCTAAGGGTTACAGAGACAGTTTAATCTGAACTGATGAAATCTCTTCTATTTGTTTTCTCATTTGCACATATTTTTGTGGCAGCATTAAAGCTGCTAGACTGTGCTAGATATGCAAAAGTAGCAGAGCATAGTACACCAGTGCAGTAAGTGTACTGTCCCAGCATGATTTAAAACACAGATCCCAATCTAGCCCAAGAGAGATGGACATGACATAGAGAAACTTAATCTATTTTTAAAAGTCTTGCTCCAATTGCTGGCTTCATAGCACATACTGTGGTCTAGACCAATAAGAAGCAGAAATTTGCGTAAGAGCTGATGACACTCTATATACTCCAAAACCACGTGTGAAATCCACAGGATATGGGGATGTTGACAGAACAATGCAAGCAGCATGGGGCTGAACAATATGCCAAGCAACCAGAATTTTTTGGCAGCCTGCACATACTCCAGTAGTTAACATCAGGGGGGGAAAAAAAAGGAGAGTACTTTCCCTTTGGCCAGTATAACACTGTGCCTTCTTAAAGTAGCATTGCAAAAGAAATGAAGTTATTAATGAGAAAACACACAGGATATGGCCTAGATAACAGTCTTTCTGAAGTGTCCGATGCCTCATAAAAGGTGCACCTAGAGATACCCAGGTGGGTATTTTGTGGGTTTGGCTTGTGGGCCTGATTGAGGATGTGGGGCCAAGATATGATCTGCTGTTGTACTCCTGGCTTTTCTGTGCAGAGCCAGCGTAGCCACAAGTAACACTGCTCAAGTATTTAGACAAGCCACAAGATGCAGGGGCATAGGGAGACATGGGAGGAGCTGAACAGTACGGTCAGGTCTGTCTCTGCATCCCCCAGGTAGCTGTGAGCATGGGATCTGAGATGCCAGCACTCACACACAGAGCTTACTGTCCCCTCTGGGCCCTACACATCTGCCAGAGGAAAGCAGATGGCCTCAAGGGCAGGTTAAAACAGTCCAGATCCCCTCGCAGTTCAGTGGGATCAAGCAGGTGAACAAGCTATGGCACAAGATGAAGGAGTGCTCTGAGGCAGCCAAGGACCAAACCTGAATTTGCAGAGAAGCAGCTGTTCAGAAAATTAGAAATGGAGATTTCTCCATCCCCATTTCTACCACTGTCATGGGGAACATTACGGGGCAAATAGAAAGAATTTCCTCAATATGGCTTTTAGAGACATTTATCTTCTAGAAGCTTTTATGTTCTTTGCGTATAATTAGCTTTAGTTAAAGCAAGAAGATGCATCATTCAGTTCTTCATTTCACCTTCCTTCTCTGCCCAACTACAGTCCCCAGCCTGATTACCCACAATCCCAAAAGGCCACCAAAATAGAAAACAACATACATACCTGTTGTTTCATGATGCTGCTTTTCTGTTAAGTATCAAAACCCACCAGACCAGGTTAACCTGCCCAAGTAGCTGAGCTGGCCAGCAGTGCATCAAGAGGGAAATGAGAGCAAGACGTGGAAGTTCATCCACAGCAGAAATGTGACAGGGAAACACATCAACCACTACAGCAGGAAGAAATCAAGCATTTTAAACTGTAAAAAGCTCATTCAGATGCCTAAATAGCATGTCTAGCTGTCCCACAGCCAGCAGACACTGTTTAAAGAGTCCATAACTAAACCAGCTGGAGAGGTTGGACAGTTGTTGAGAGCTTGTCAAGTTCTAAGGCCATTGGTTATAAAAAAAGGTTGGCTAAAACCACTTCTATCCTTGAGGCAATGTTGGGAAAAAGATTTTTCCCACAATATGTCACAAGTCAGTAACCAGTGCAAGGAATGCAGTTTATGCCTCTGCCTCACACACCTACAAGAGGAGGAGTGAGTTTCTTCTGAAACACTGGAGAGGTACCTTAACTTGTTCCTCAGTGCCCTACTGATGATACCCAACCCAGCTGAAAGGATCATGTATCTTGCTTCTATGCTCAGGGTAAAGTTACTCCCAGATGTGAAATCCAAGAGGAAACCTCCCCTAGCCCCTGTCCAGGTCAGGTCACTGGGGCTGCCAGTCACCCTCACGGGCTGTTGTGAACTTTTCAACTAACGTATTTCTTTTACAGCCTTGTTTTCTTCTGCCCTCTTCAGGCTGCTTACATGGGAAAAAGCTTATGGCTTGTTTCTGCATCTTTTAGCCATGGGAACATTCTCAGACTATGGCAAAGTCTGTGCCTGTGAGCAAGAGGGTCTCCTTTTGTGTTCTGTTGTGAAGTTCCTTGCATTTCTCAAATGCTTTAGGCAGTGGGGTTCAAAATACTTCAGTAACTTTAAAAAAACCCCACCACCTTGGTGACATTTGTTTATCTTCTCCATCTCCCACATGGAGTCAAGCCCAGGTCTGCTACTCACTCATATTAGCGGCAGTGATGGTGCCTTGGGGCTGCTCCAGAATGCCCTAAGCCAGTAGTCAGAAGCAACCAAAGATGCCCCAAGATGCCTTCAGCATCTGCCCATGTACTGCACGGGCTGTGTGGACCAGAATCCTCCCATCACTATGTCTCAGCTACCCCAGTGCTGCCACCCACTAGAGAGCAGACCTGGGTAACATCTCCAAAGCCCTGCACAATCCTGCTGCAAGGGCTGGGGCAGGATTTGTCAGCAACTTGAATGGGGTAAGAAGATGATTTTGAGGTGTTCATTGGACTTCAAACCACTCCTCACAAAACAGTTGTTAGTGGTATCCCACCTTTGCTTCTCAGTGATCTGCAGCCCACCATGAAGCAGAGCTATTATAAGAACACAGGTCTTCCTCTCTCCTTGACTCTGAGCAGGAGACCAGATTTCATCTCCTCTGTATCAGTAGTCCCATAAAAATTTTTTACTAAAAACTCAACAACTCCTGTGGATTAATCCTCACTTTAATAAATGTCTTAGTAGTAGCAACAAAAATTACTCAACTGTAAAAGCAGCACAGAAGGCATTCCTCACCACAGACACTGTAACAGAAAGTGTGGTGAATCTGTTTTTTTTCATTAAGGATTCTCATTAATATGCTTTATCAGAGCCGGAAATCAGGACAGATTCTGCTCTAATTAACCTGACAACTTTTTTCACAGCACAGACATACTGAATGAAGTGTCTGTGTTCATAGTCCATCTCTGTGATTCCATGATTCTGAGATAATACAACAGTGGGACTACCTGGGGACACATAATACAATAATCTTCAATGCTAATAGAAAACTTACAGCAAAAAGTCTCACCTTTAAAATCTGGTGAGATGTTTCAGACCAGGCTGGGGTCTCCAACAAGATACTGCCATAAAACATGCTTCTTGGTTTTGTATTCAGCCTCTACTGCTTACTTGCACTTACCCCAGGACTCTTGCAAAATGCAACCAAAATTCTCAGCAAACATCCATGTATTAACTTACCTCTTTTTAGCTCTCCCTCTCTCAAGTGAGAAGCCATTAAAGCCTCAGGTCTGTGCACATTTGAGGAGCAACATGTGATTGACAGAGAAGGGAAACCAGCAACAAGGCAAGCAAAACATACACTTGGGACTGGAAGGGGAATAAAAATGTTCAGAGCTCTGCCTTAATTTCAGGAGGCCATTCCTATTCAAAGTAGATGTAAGCATGAGCACCAGCATGACTCTGAACCTATGTTTTCTGGTTTCAATTTGGGCTAGACTCAGCAGTTCTGAGAACATTCTCTGTTTGTTCCTAGTTAACAATTTGAAATGTCTATCCATGCTTTCCCACAATTGCATGGTTTTTTCTTTTTTTTTTCAGATTTCCGTATCATTTTTCCATTTTGAATCCAGCTTTGCTGTATCCAATACTTGCTGTATTTCATGTAGTGTTTTTGTGCTTGCTTCAAATAAATCAATCATCTTTATACAACACAAAGTTATTTGGCAGCATTATAAATGCACCAAAATATATTCACAATCCCATAATCTATGCTTTCTATTTGCAATTATCTTTCTGCCTTCTGCTCAAAAGCAAGATGGCCAATTTGCAGTCACAGGCGCTCATGTGATCAGGATCTCGGAGCCATAGTAGGCCACAGCTTGGGCATTCCTAGTGCTCTGTGTTTTCCTGGACTGAGCTTCTCATAATCCAAAATATCTACAGTGTGTTTTACATCAACGGCAAATTCAAGGATGCAAATGCTGAATCTTCTTCCAAATGCATACAGCCAACCTGTGGGCTGATTAACTTCAAAATATGTTTTGACAAATAGAGAAAAATTGAAGTTCCAAATTTGAGACCATTTTTCAGAGTTATCAAAAGAATATTATTAAAATATTGAGCATTCCCAAAATAAAGTCCAGTTTTAACTCTGTTGCAAAAATTAAACCCATGCAATTATAAGGACCTAATATCATTGAAGGAATTCTGAAAAGTATGTACTCCTTTAGAGAAAATTTTTCAATTAAAAGGGGGTCATAGCTTCTCAATGCTTCCTGAACACATTGAGCACCTTACTGCCAGCAGTGAGAAATCCCTGCAGCTCTCAAAGCACTCCTGAAAAACAGGCTTCAACTTTTTTATCTCAGATAATCTTTGGGGTGAGACTCTTGGGAACAGCTGTCATTGTGTCAAAATTAAGCTTAAGTATTTAGCTCAAGATCATTAAAAAAAAAAATCTGCAGAATGCAAAGAAGACATAGAAATTCTGGCCTTGCGTATTGCTTTTAAAATGACCACACAGAAGAAAATACATAATTATGCAAATCGTTTAACTGAGTTGGTTACATAAACCACACTGGTTACAGGCAAGTTATTCAAATAATGAGGTTTTTTTACTTATTAAAAACAGGCTGTTACACTTGGATCCTGAGTTATCTTTAGTTAAACACCACTTAAATTCACATTAAGACACTGTGTTCTCATCAACAGATTTTAGATTGAGTCAGCTCTGTGGGCCCTACAAAGGGTTATTTACTCTCTTAAAACAAACACCATTTTATATGACTGCTGGAAAGAAAGCTGTGTGAGCTTAATCAGGCATAACTCGCTTAAGAGTCACCAAACAAGCTTGAACAAATGGTACCCAATATTTGTCAGAAAAATATTTACACCAGTTTCCCCAATCCAGTGTTCAGTGCCATCTGGAAAATGAGCAAAAAAATGTTTCCCCCCTCAGGTAGGAGTAAGCAAGCAGTCAGTTTAAGTGGTACTTACAAAAGTTAAATGTGATAATGATACAACATCAATCACCTTAGGGGAAAAGCAAGGACTGTAGCTCTGCCCCCATCCTGGCTGGGCAGGAATTTTCAGAAATGCTTTCTCAGTACTGTGCACCAAGCTGCTCAGAAGATGAGTAAAGAGAGAGGTAAGCCATCACTTGTGCAGCAATCAGCATTAACATGAGCTTAGGGAAAAGAGCTTTTGGCCCTTGATCTTTTGTTGCTCAGTTGAAGACAACCATGAACAACCATGAAAAAAGCTGTAGCTGAAAAGGTATATGTAGCACTACATGCTGAACACCAAAATAAACATAGTCTCATTTTGAAATTTAAGGGGGGCAAAAGAATCCAACCACATTCAAATTCTCTCTAGGTCAAGAGAAAGTCTGTTTTTTGATTTTGTTTGAAATGACATTTTTCCAACACCCAAGTTCAATAAATGCATCTTTTCATATAGAAAATAACTCGGCACAGCCTCTCCTATGAAAATATTTTTCTCCTGGCAGAACCAGGTTTCATGCCTCACCTCAGATGGTCTGACTACTTTGAGAACAATCAGCCACTTTTATTTATTAAACAAACATTAAAAGACATTCATTCTCTTTAAAAAGCAGTTTTCTACAGCCTTCATAACACAGGCAACAGAATAAAAAATAGGGTTGTTTTGCACTACTTGCTTTAATTTTATTGTCAATCTATATAATTAATATAAAGTTACTTCATTCTATAAAGATCAAGACAGCTTACAATATAAAATTCCCTGAGATACAATATGCAATTTGAGGGATCACATAATTCTCCATTCCATTTACATCATAATCAAAAAGTAATGGTAATTCTTCTCCTTATAAAACCCAGAAGATAATGATCTTCCTTTCTCTCCCTCTACCCCAATATTTTAAGGCATGGAATAAAAACTTTTTCAAAATGTATTCAAGGAAACTTTTCTACTTAAAATAGAAAATAACTTCCCCCGTTTTTACAACTGGGTTGTATACGTCATCTGCAATGCCTTGTGGAGTCTGGTACCCAATGTACAAACCAATTCGCTCAGGCAAGCTTTATATTTATCATTGAACTGGAGCTCTACAAAGTGCATTACAAAAGCTGGTCCTCTGCCTGTAACAGTACACTACTAGCTCGTGGTGTGAATGAGCCAAAAACCAGAGATTTACAGAGATATTGTAATACTGACTTCAGCACTTCTAGGCCTGGGCTGAGTTTCTTCCCAAATAGAAAGTGACAAGTTTGCAACACCCATGTAAGAATGATGAAATTATAAAAGGCTTCTCTTCTCCCAGTGCAAGTGCTCTGCAATAATTACTACAAATCTGCAGTTTTCACCATACAGTTCTTGAAAACCCTCAATGCACAATTTACAAATACTGTGCAATTCTGATCACTTTATACAAATATGATGCTTTAATTGCTTTGCAGCTCTTTTCTGAATTTTACAAAAATATTTCACCAAAGACTTCAACTCTTTTTTTTTAGAGAGGCTGAGAAAAAAAATTAATATTTGCGATCCCTGGAAATTCCCGTGCTCCTGTAGCCTGATGATCTGCCCGTGGCATTACTAATAATTACACAGAGGAACTGTGTGCCTGGAAACTTTCATTAAATGCTAAAAAAATTAGGAGGACTGAAAAAAATGCACTAGTTTCATCAGACTGGTAAAAAGTAGTGTAATCTTAAACATTATTTCATCACTTTTAAGATTGGTTTTTTGTATACAGTTATATGAACTGTGATAAAAACTGAACAGAAAAAAAGATATTATAAATTCAAAGGGAGAGAGAGAACCTATCATCCCAACACTTAGGTATTACTGTTAATGCAACACCTAAATTAGAGTTCTAAAAATATCAAACCCAGTGTTATGGGAATAGCAACCACTGGTAGAGAAATAAATGACCATGCCATGACGAACACACTTTTACTTTAAACACTTTAAATTTTACTTTAAATCACTTTATACCTCTTGAAGTGAAAGTGCAGCATTAGGAACCATCCCTACTACACCCTGCATTGCACAGACTGTTTTCACTCCCTTCCCAATAAATATTCTACAGCAACTCTGGCACTGACAACAGAAAGGTTCATCAAGTACTTTCAGCCATCCCTCCTTGCACAAAAGCAGAAGGGAATAATTGCAGAAGCCTGCAAGATCTGAACTGGTAAAACTACGCAAATTATTAATGAACTTCATTATTATTAGTTTTTTTCCAATAATCCTTGGTTCCATGCTTACCTAATCATGGGGAACATCTAACCAGAAATAAATCACAGTAAACTGCCAGCTCATACATTTTAAAAACACTCATCCAACATCCCATACTGCTTAAATCAAATCTAATCCTTTCCTAACCTAAATATGACTCACAAATGCCAGTGAAGTCGCCTGTTCTGATGCCCATCTTTTATTTGCAACTGACTTTGTTCTTTTCCCACCTGTTCTGTGCCCATGATTTTATTCTGAATGAAGTTGCCAAGTAACTCCATGGATTATCCAGCTCCTTCAAAAGGAGCAGAATGAATACCTTATTCATTTGGGCAGGTCTCTTGTAGGTTGTAATTTTTTTGCCACCAAACTTCATAGCTGCAAAAGACAGGGAGGCTCAGCTTGGCAAGGATGTGGAATTGTAACTGAAGTTTCTTTCTGGCTTTCACTGAGCAAGATTACATGTAACCAAAAAGTACCAACACATCGACTGCTAGGATGTCTCCAGCAAAATGTGGGAGTCTAAAAGGGAATAACTACTGTAAATGTTCCTGACAGGCATTGGGCAAAGGAAGTTCAACCTTAAGAACCTATTTATGGATTAAAAGATTGAGCTAAAAAAGGACCTCAAAACCAAAGGAAAAGAAAATAGTAAATCCTTCCCTTTTTATATTCTTTCCTCACACAATCTGTATTTTACCAACAGCATAGATCTTATTCTCTACCGTAATTTTCTTTTTGAATGGGAGTGATTTGGGAGTTTGGGGGTTTTTTGGTAATAATTATTTTGCAAAAAACAAAACAGCATTCTGACTAGTCTGTCCCCCAGCAGAATTTTTAAAAATGCATGCCATAAACCAAAAACAGTTGCTACACAATGGCACTGTCTACTGATACTTGAGAAATAAGTTAGCCTTTCTGTGTATATACTCAATACCGTAATAAAACCCCTGCCATTCTGAGCCTTTCCCTGCATTTCCCTGTATGGCAATAATTTTGCAGAGAAAAACATGCAGATACCTGTAAACATATTCTAATTCCTGAATAAAGGGAGGGTGGAAGTGTTCCAAATTTT
>NW_008238833.1:491243-492526 GCF_000691975.1 Corvus brachyrhynchos | reverse complement strand
TCCCTACAGTCTGTCTTTTCCTGTACTTAAAGCTCTTCTCTACTTTCATACATGATAAACTTGCCTATGGTTTCAGCAGGTAGTAGCAGAAATACCCTACATCATGTGAGCTGTTTGTCCACTCAGATTCTCCATATGCTTTTTCCTAAATGAAACACTTATTTGGTTCAAAGCATTATTAGCAGGCTGCTAATTTCAAGCATTGCTAAAATGTGCTACTGTATCATTACATTCTTACATTCAACACCTGCGGCTCAGAACTGTAAATAGTTTTCACACGCATAAAAATCAATTAAAAACATTCATTTTTGTTTTAGTATCACAGAAAACCAGCACTGATCATGTATCCTCTGTGAGCAGAGGAAAGTTTCACGGTCCAGGAAGTTGTCATAGCCGCCTAAATTGGTTTCAGCTGTACGGCTGAAGAACTTGGCATCGGATATTTATGTTGAGCTGTGCAGAACTTTAAAAGTTCTGTAACTGTACAACATTTGGAAATTTAACTTTGCTCTTTAGGAATCATCTGGCATAATGTCTCTTTGTACTTCCATAATTTTCTCCTTAATAAAAATCTTCCTTTTGTAGGCTTTTCACAGCTTGTTTTCCTGTACCTGTACGCTGCTCTCACTGATGCCAGTCTTCTGTGGCTAATACCGACTACCTTGGCTACCGATCTCTGTAAGACCCATCGTCCCCTACACCTTGACGCCGGCCCAGGCTGTCCAGGCAAGCCTCACCCGCCAGGAACATCAGCTTTCAAACCAGCTGGCCAGATTTCGAACAGTCTTGATTTGATTCCCAGCTGCCCGAACAGTCTCGCAGACCTTGCAGAAATGCTCATCCCAGAACGAGGTGACGTGGACTTCGTACTTCTTCCTCCAGGCAAAGTACCGCCTGTAGTTTGGTTTGTTTTTATCGAGGAATTTCAGGTAGGTGGCCAGTAGCCGGGGGCTGGGGAAGTCGTCAACGTGGATGAAGGAGTCGGGGGGAATGAAGCGCTCGTAGTTGGCCCTGCGGGGTCCCAGGACGACGGGCACGGCGCTGGCGGAGAAGGCGTTTCTCCAGAGCTTCTCAGTGATGTAGTCGGTGTGCTGGGAGTTCTCGAAAGCCAGGTAGAACTTGTAGGCTGAGACGGTCTCCACCAGGCCGCCCTCGGCCAGCGCCAGCCCCCGCGCCCCGTACACGTCGATGGGCAGGTGCTCCTTCAGCTGGCGGTAGTAGCGCACCCGGGCGTGCTCCTCGTTCCAGTTGCTGATGACCCAGGCCACCAGCCCGGGCTTGCG
>NW_008238833.1:476177-487004 GCF_000691975.1 Corvus brachyrhynchos | reverse complement strand
GACGCCCGCCCCGGGCCGCTCTGTTGCTCATGCCCGACTCGGGGCCGCAGAAGGAGTTTGTGTCCCCGCACTCGGGAGGGATCCCCTGCGAGAGCCCAGGCCCCAGCACGCACGGGAAGGGTTCTGGGGACGCTCACAAGGGGTCTCAGGGCGCCCGCACCCTGGCCCCTGTGGTGGGTTGACCCTGGCTTGGTGCTGGGTGTTTATCACAGCCGATTTGTCACTGCCTTCATCAGCAAGGCAGAGGAGAGAAAATTTAACGAAAGGCTCTCTGGTCGACATAAGGACAGGGAGAGAGAACTCACCAATTACCGTCACGGGCAAAACAAAACCGATTTGGGGAAATTATTTATTGCAAATCAAATCACAGTAGGGTGATAGGAAATCAAACCAAAACTGAAAAGCACCTTCTCCCCACCCTTCCCATCTTCCTAGGCTCAACTTCTTTCACAATTTCTCTGCCTCCTCCCCAACAGCGGCACAGGAGGATGGGGAATGGGGTCTGCGGTCAGTTCATCACATGCTGTCTCCGCTGCTCCTTCCTCCTCACATTTGAATAAGTCACTTATTTAGGAAAAAAAAAGAAAGAAAAAAAAAGAAGTGACAGCTGCCACAGTAGCTTTGAATTCCTGTCAAATTCAATCAGTTTCAAGCACCTCTAGGAGGATTAACCATTTGGAAAACTAAAGGAAAAGAATTTGTAAAAGAGGATTCTTTTTGCTCCTTTACAGCTTTCTTATAATCATACATATTTACTTTAAAATCTCACAATTATTTAAAAACTACAAAACCTTATGGTTACCAGAAAATTATTTTTTCCAGCTCTGTTTCACAGAGTTGCTATGAAAAAGTACATCACATAGACTCAAAACTTTTTTCCTAAGTAATTTGCTTCAGTGAACTGAGAGGTTCTTGACTCACACAGTTCTAACAGTGTTTGTACAGAACTGGACGAGTTTCCAGCTCTGACATTGCACATGCTCATATCCAACAACTGTAGAATCAAGGTCCTCTCATATATATGTACGGAAGGCAGCAGAGTTACACCAGGCATAAATTCTCACTGACTGTTTGGATTTCAGCATAGATTTTACATACCACATACATCAAGGCGCTACGACTTGACTCTGTATTAGTAAGAAAAGTGATTCAGGCCTGTTGACTCTAAAAAATAAAGCACAGTTGTGTGTGAGGGTGCTGTTAGGTTAGTAACTAAGTTGTGTACATTCATAAACCCATTGTACATAGTCCAAATGGTACTTGAGCTATGTACATAGTCCTTACATACTATGTACATAGTACTTCCATAATCCATGCTGCAAGCACTCATAAAGTATAAGAAATGCCAACAGCTGTGGCTGGAGTTGGTATCTGGCTGCCTGCGCTTCACCATACAGCATTGGTTGGAAGGAATCTCCAAGGAACACTAGTCCACCCTAGTGGATGAGGTGAATCATTGCCGGCGCTAGAGCCTCTCTTGATAAATAACACTGATTTTAGTCACAAAATGGGAATATGGGAAAGTTACTTTACTACAGTAGAAAACTGGAAAAAAAAATACAGAAATGCAATACCAAGGAGAGTAAAATCCTGTGAAGCCTTAAGCTGTGCGTAGATTCAATCCAGAGCCCACCTGATACACGGAACACTACATAAAATGAACACAACACGCAACTGTTAGTTATTTTGTTTATTCAGACATTCTTTCAGATAATATGAGAAACCTGGGACTTGTGAAAGTGAGTGGGAGAGCTCAATTGACTTCCGTGGAATTCTGATTCACTCAATAAATTTGATCATATCAGCTGCAATGACAGTTCTTATTTTCCTTCAGGAGCTTTCAGCATTGATACGTGACTTTAGAGGCGTCTTTATCTAGTCATGTTTTCATTTCCATTGCTTGAAGATTTGCTGCTAAGCATTCCAAATCCAAAGCCTGACCAGTTACATTGATGATGTAAGGCCTGACCCTGCCTATGGTAAGTCAACAAAAATGTTTGCATTAATTCAGCATTTATTAAATGTTTCAGGACAGCTTAACATGGAAATCTTTATAAGCCAAATAGTGACAAATTTGAAAGACCAAAAAAAAACCACCTTCCATTGTGACAATTCATAGCAAGAGTTGCCTAGTTACTTTTGATTTTTTTGCCATCTCACAGGGAAACTTCAGTGTGACTTTCATCCACACTGCAATGGCATCCATATTAAGACTATTGTTATACAGAGACAAATCTGTTGAATTATTTAGCATAAAATCAAAACATGGATTTCTGTGTTCCTCCACACAACATCAGCTAAACATTCCTAAACACAACATCTACACTGCATCTTAAAAAAAGCTATTACTGAAATCCACAGTAAGTTGTGGTTGTATACACAACATAGATACCCAGAATTATAACGATATTTGGTTTATTATAGCAAATAAGAATTTAATCATTTCAAGATGAGAGGACAGTAGCCTAAATTGTTTCTATGAGTAATACCTTAAATTCATCTTCATGTTACACCTGGCTCTGTGGAAACTAAATATATTATATTTACATGTTGTATGTAGTCCACTAGTTCACAAATCTTTTTAGAATTTATATCTAGAGCAAGATGAAATGTATATTTAAGACATATTTTAGAATTTTTACAAATTACAGATCTGACTGCTTTGTTGCTGCTGTCTTCAAACCCTCACGATATGAAAAATAACAGAAACACATTTTTAATTGGATATTCAACATAGTCACTACTGAAAGTAATGATAGATGTGCCTTCATCTACAAGTCTAGCAACCTCCTAGAAACCTTGGTGTAGTAAATTTAAAAGCCAGATGTGATGTGTTGCTGTAGAGTGAGGGATACAGGGAGCGACCTCAGTGTCAGGACCAAGGTTAGAAGTCAGATGTCCTCAGATCTGTGTGTAGGTGAGATGTTTCTATCCCCTTTTTAATGTCTCATTTCTTGTCTAGAGAATAAATACCAGCCTGGCAGTAACCTATATAAACTTCAGTTTGCCTCATTTCTGCCATAAGACACAGCATGTCCATGGCACGATCACATCAGCTACTCTGTGCTGGCAGCATTTTGTCAAGCGATTTTGTTCACTCTGACTCGGGGAAAACTCCATGGACATCACTGAGAAGTACAACACGATGAAGGCTGAGCAGTGTTGCCAGATGCCTGAAGACCTCCCACAGGGAGCACATCTAGTTTTGTCTGCTTTGGAAATAAACCAGCCCAGGAGATAGCCCCATGGACTGAGGACCACACAGACTTCTTGGCACTGTATATGCAACTTGGGAGTGCTTTAACTGCTCCATGGAAACCACAGCAAGTTCTCATGTTGCTGATAGTCAGGAATTTAAAATAAAATGCTGTATGTTAGTAATGAAGCTGTTGCAAAATAAAAAATATTTTGCTTATTTGAAGGTTGAATATTTGCCATCTCTAACAGCAGGAAATATTTTCGTCTGGAACTTCCCAACTGGCTTCCTCCTCTACTCTGACTCACTCTGTTTTGTCACACTTCAGAAATATTTAAGCCTAGAAAAGTCTTTGAAGCTATTTGTCAACTGTTTTACAAATGCAGTTTAAAAGGTACTGCAAGACATGGTTGTGTTTTCAGTCACATCTATCAACCCAGACATTCTGTCAGCTGGGGAAACCTTGTGGAGTTTTTCATCCTAAGAAACTGTGATCAGGTTCAAAGCATAGCAGGATGCTGTCTGGTACCAAAATGACACTAAGAATGATGCTGAAGTTCCTTCTTCATAAATAGTCCCCGTGGTTTCAATGCAAGTTTTGCCAAGTAAGAACATAAATTCTGTATGAAAAGGAGTGATGAAAGTTTTGTTCTGTATAAATTGCACACTTCGTATTTCAGCATGAAGTTTAAATGCCTGTAATTTGATTACCTAGTGTTTCATATTTAGGATTATGATCTTTCTGCTTGGAAGTTTAAAATTCAGAAATACAACCAGAGATAAAAGATTCAGTTGAAAGTTGATGCCTGAACAGTTTCTGGACAGACAAACTCATGTTTCTGCATATGCAGCAAAGGCAATGTTAAAATATTCTGCCCAGCTACACTTGTGACTGTGAGCAATGTTGGATTAAAACCATGTGAAGTTGATATTTCCAGGTCAAGGCACAGGCATGAACAAATGTGCTGTGCACACTGTGAATGAAGGATCCTGTCCAGGACACTCCTTAATCTTCCATGGAAACACACAACTTTGTTGTTCGCCAGTGTAGACCACAGGCAAAATCAGAGCAGAAAATTTTCCTAGCAGTCCCACACGATCCTCAGACACTTAGACACGTGTGGGTACCAGAAAGCCAGAATTTGGCTCTCTGGATATTTGTTAGCAGGTATCAGTAATTTCAATCTTCCTTAGGTTTTTTGAGCACTGGACTTCATCTTATGCAGCCACAGTGGAAAGAGACAGTGATGTGCAACCAGCACTGATGCTCTCATTTTACCCAGTGAGCGTCTCCCAGGACAGAGGGTGAGGATATGTGGCAAAACTTCTCTTTGGACATCTTTGAACATCAGGGATCAGGGCCATATCTCACTCCAGGAGACAAACCTAGCCCTAATTTGAAGTAAATTTCCTAAACCACATATAATCGAGTTATGGGGCTCTCAATACCAACTGCTTTAATAACTTGACCCCCTCCTGTTGTGCTTTATTACTTAATAATGTAGATGTAGCCTTGGAAAAATGTAACTGTTTAATCACTGTTACTAATACATGCAATGATGTAATCCTATAAGCAATGATAACAATTGTCTTTCAAAACAGTAGTGTTGAGTTTGGCAATGAAATAATAAAATAGAAAAGGAGAAAAGGAGAAAAGGAGAGCTGAACAGTTAGACAGTAAAAAGTCACTAGGATAAAATGTGAGCACAGTTAATTGAAATTACCCAACACCCTATTTAATGAAATATTATAAAGATATTATAAATATCACAGTAATATTAATACTATTAATATTACACAATATGGTATTTTTTAAAATTGCTATGTTTTATTCAGATAAAAGAGGAGACAAATAAAAAGGTCATGAACATGAATATATCAGACTAGGTAAGAATTACCCAAGCCTCATAATTGAGGTAATATATTCAGTGGAAGAGGTCTAACAGGAATTTCTCTTGTAGAAGGTCGCAAAAAAAGGAAGAGGGAAAAAATGTGCACCAAATGGTGCACCAAACCTGAGCTAGTGAAGGAATCCAAGATAGAGCCAGAAAGTATTTTCATTTGGAAAACTTTAAAACGTGATTATGAAAGAGCATGAGAAAGCAAGGAGAGGGGAGTAGGATAAAAATAAAATGAAGCAGAAGCAAGATGCAACAAGCCTAATCAAAGCCTCTGAAAATTCAGTGTTTTTCCAATGTTATTGTGTGATTCATGATCAAATTTGCATCTAAAAAGTGGGAGCAGTATTTTCAAAAGGAGCTACTCCTCTAGTGCCTCAGGTACAATATTCAGTGCCAATAGTTTTTTCATTTAGAAGTCAAATGGAAACACTGAAAAAAGTTGACTTGAAGCCAACTGAGGGGCTGTTTTGGTTTTGGTTTTTCTTTTATCTGTTCTCACTGATACAAAAAAAAATCAAGCTTTTAATGTCAGAGAAGAGTTCCAGACAATCAAAGAACAAACATCTAATTTAATTCACAGATAAATGTAAAAAAAACCCAAAGGAAATCAAAATCCACTTTCATAAAGTTGTCACTGAGACTTCCTTTTTAAAAATATTTAGTGTGTTATAGATACTTCCTGAGAAACTGAGAGCCCCAGAAACAAATCCCATCTCCACCTTTGAAGCAAGGTTATGATAGCAGGGTGGTGACTACAGGGGTGGCTTCGGCGAGAAGTTCTAGAAGCTTCCTCCTTGTCCAACAGAGCCAATACCATCTGGCTCCAAGACAGATCTGCTGCTAACCAAGACTGCACCAATTAGCAGTGGTGGTAGTGCCTCTGGGATAACAAATTTCAGAAGGAAAAAGTTACTGCACAGAAGCAATTGCAGCCAGAGAAGAGAGGAGTGAGAATATGTAAGAACAACCCTGCAGACACCAAGGTCAGTGGAGAAGGAGAGGCAGGGGATGCTCCAGGAGCCAGAGCAGCCTGTGGGGAAGACCATGGTGAGCCAGCTGTGCCCCTGCAGCAGACGGGAGTCCATGGTGAAACAGCCTCTGGAGGACCCCATTTCTTTTCTGGTTTTATGCAGTACCTAGAAGGATCCGCATTTGTTTCGTAAGTGGCATGATAATACAAAGCAAAGTAATATTCATTTGGTGTTACCTCACTGTAATAATGGTTTAAGAGTGAGAATGGCAAGTTATTTCAGGTTCCATGATGTCTCTGTGGTTCTTTGATACTATGATAGCTCTTATATAGAGAGAATCTTATTTATGCTAAACTTTCATTAAATCAGGCTAGATACCAAATCATGAACTCTTGCCTTCTGAAATGCTCAGTTTAATGGATGAACTCAGCCTAAAGCATTATAAGGCATCTCTTCAATTATATTACAATCACCTGCTGGAACTTAGAATCCCTTTGAAAAAGAGAAGACTATGAAAATGTTGACTTTCACAGTTGCACATTTGTCAGCAAGAATGTCTTGTAATCTTTGGATTGTGACATCTTCATCACTGGTGGAAATATGGATCAGATTCAGCTACTTACCAGATTAAAAAGTAGCATGAAGATATGAATAAAACAACAAAAAGGAAATAGCTCCATATTCAAGCAGAACTTAATTCAAAATCCTATAAATACAGATCTACATTTCCAAAGGTACCTAATTATGCTGATGTTTGATTTGACACATCAAAGCAGGCTCAGGTCTTCACAGCACTGACATTCAGCTATATGTAAAAAAGACAACATCTGCTCTAAGGATGGATGAGACACCACATAGTGAGCCCTCCAAACCACTGGTCACTTTTAGGGAAAGGCAGTAAAAGGAAGAAGCAAAAATGCATTAACTTAAGTTAGTTCAGCAATATGAATATATATTTTTTTCTTTTTCTCTCTTCTATTTATATCTCTTGCATATTTTCCCCTCATTTTTTACAGTTTCTATCTCTGTGTTGCTGAACTGTATTCTCCTCTTTTCTGTTTCCTTCAGGAATTTCTAACTTTCCGTATGTCTCCTCTTTCATTCCCCTTATCAGTGCTTCTTCCTTTTCCTTTCACTAGTTCCTGTCCTTCTGGCACTAAACACAGTGGGCTCACCTTCTTTCTAGAAATGTCTCTTCCCTTTTGTCCATTTCTGTAGCCTGCTCCCCACTAGTGCCTCCTTTCTTCCCCAGATCCTTACACAGAAAAGAGTGAGTGAATGGAGCTGGTTTGGTGAATATAGGAGCTGAAGCCAGATTGCTCCCAGTGTTTCTCCCATTATGTATCTTTTCTGCCACCTCTTCTCTCACGATGTCTGCCCGCCCACTGCAAAACAGGCAGCATAGCTAGTGAGGAGAGAAACACTTGTCTCTAGCAGTAGTCCCTAAGAATGAAGGTACATCCAAATTCCCAAAGGAAAATCAACAGATTTTCAGCACCTACATAAATCTGAATAAACTGCCTTGTTTTAAAGCTCTTCTTTCTTCATGGTTCTTAACAGGAAATGGAGAAGATCATGATCTTTGAAAACTCTGCTTGCCTTCACTAAAAGCCTGAGGTACATGAGCTTTAAAATGATGCCAACATCTCAAAACTCTGAATCATTCTATAGTTGTTAGGTCTGCTCTATAACTGAAGTGCTCCTACAAGTAGTAACTCTAAAGTAAAGGCAGCTTGGCAGAAGGCTGTACTAGTGAAACACTTCTTATACCAGTATTAACTTAATCCATGTTGCTCTTGTAAGATGCCACTATCTCCTGATCTCACAAGATGATGATACGCATGCAGCTTCCTGTATTTTTAAACCACTATCCCCCGAGAATGTGGGGAGGAGCTTCATGTAATGACAAAATATGCTGAGTTCATATATTCTGCAAGCTCATGGCACTAAAAATATTCCTTTTACAAGCTAACAAACTCTGTTTCGTTAGGGTTGGAAAAGAGTTAGGTTAGGAGAGAATGTAGGCACACACTATACTAAAATCTGTGAAGAACAGGTCTGCTCCACAAAAGCCACACTCCACAGCCTGTAAAGAGAGCATTTCCCAGAGCACCAGCTGACCATTGCAGGCAAATACTAAAATGCCTGAAAGAATACCTAGATCAAGCTCTTTTCAGGAGGTGTGCTGGAGGAGTGCTTTTCCAAACAATTGAATTTCTTAAGGTTGGACACTAAGAACAGTAAGGTTCATAATGAACATGAAACCAACACTCACCATCTATCAGTAGGAAACAAGTGATTATTCCACACATTTACGAAAGGTTTCAGAATATGAAATAAGGTGATTCAACACAGCAGTCCTGAACAGATTTCTTATGCAAAGATTTTGAAGTCTGTTGCCTACTTACTAAAGGAAGAAATGGGTTAACTCTGCAGAAGGATGCCCTGCAACTTAAAAATGAAGTATTATAGTAAAAGTTTCTTATTATTGACTCTTACTTTTCATTCTTGCATGTCTTGAGTAGAACTGAGGCTGTAAAAGTAAATCCTTTCTGTTCCGTGACACTGGTTTCAGGCTTCTAATGGAGAAATTGTTTTTCACATTCCAAACGCCTTCCAGAGCCACTGTTAACAATTTGGCAAAAGAATAGCTTTATAACTGATTACTTCAGCTTGTTCTGGAATTAATATAATACAACACCATAATATTCTTCCATAGTTAATGAAAAGAGATTGACATATTTAGAGAGCAATTCAGATTGCTAAAGGTCCACAATGCTCTCTACTGTTTGTAGAACACCTTAGGACTACTCAGGCTCCTAACTGAAGCAAGATATAGCTTGTCTATAACATATAAGAAACCGCAGTAATACCACTGATGCATCCAGCATCCTTTTTTGGTCATTCTGGAATAGCAAATGCCCTCATAAAAAATACAGAAAACAACAACACCCATCCCAAAAAAACCAAACCACACCAAACTAACAAAAAACCAAAGCCATCACCACCAGAACAAAATAAAAAGTTAATTTATTTTGTGGAAAGGTTACAATTTACTGGCATCTAATTTATTTTAAACAATATACTTTAGTAGTCTAAACTATGTAAATAGGTAACCATCCAACCTGACAACTGCTGTCTATCAGAGGCCAGGTCACTTAGTAAGCATTTCTAATTCTCCAAACAGCTGAAAAAGGAATTCAGTACTCACTGAATAATCTGTACACCAGCATCTATCTGTATTTATCATATTTATCATTTATCATTGTTATGCTATGCCTATATCATTATGCTATACATATAATTTCTGTACTGAGCTTGCTATAGATCCATATTATACAGTCCTGTAATAAATATTTGTGTAGTGTTTCTATATTATCTTTAGTACTTTAAGCCTTTGTAACACACATTTCTTTGGGAGACTCCTCAAAAGTCACGAGAACATACAAGGTAGCATCCATTTATTCAACCAGACTGAAATATTCCAGACAATTTTGATCCATTGGCAGATGGATGCAGAAAAAATAATTGTGTTCAGCTCTCAGTAGGTTTAGGCACATGAGCGGATTGAGCAGACCAGTGTTAACATCTGCAATTCAGCTCTGTGTTCAGAATCCCTTTTCAGTCAACAGGAAAATAACAGGCACTTTTAGAGCATGACACGTGCAATGACAGGTATCTAGGACAGGTCAAAAGAATGTCCAAAGTGCCTTTTTTCCTCTGCTTGCTACAAACAGAGGCTACCTAAGTAATTCCCTACAGAGGCTAATCACAGTAATAAGAGTTGCAGGCTCAAAGGGGCTTTACGTCTACTGGGTACTGATTACATCAGCTAATTTATGTACACTTTCTTCTGTGAATCCAACTGTTTTAAATTCATTTTGAGTGAGTTTAGAATTGGGTTTCAATCCTACACAAGAGAAACAGTATTCTAATAACTACAGCACTTCTTTCAAAGAAAAAGGTAATGAAACCTCCCTACTGCTTAGCAATTGTTTCTGTTTTATTAAACTGATAGATCATATAGAATTATCCATGTTCTCTCTAGTCTCATAATTTCTGACCAAAAAAAAAAAAGAGTAATAAAGACTATATGCAATTCTACTGCTTCTAAATGTTTTGCATGCTATTACATAAATGTTCTGGGTTGGTTTTTTCATAATAACAATTTTGCTATAGTTCCTCAAAACAATCACTTGTCCTGACAAACACTTGCCATTTGCTGATAAAGAGGAGTACCTGCAGCTGGATGTTTAACATTGCATTCTTCTTTCTCAAAATGAAGGTGCTCCTCAAGTATTTCTTTAACTCTCCTAGGTAGCTCCACATGCACACATTTCTGGCCTGTTAGTAAAACATAGTACAAAACAACCAGTTATTGTAAAACCCCTGAATGCTGACATGCTTTGCTGAGTGCAAAGTCAAGTTATGCTGCTCTGCATCTGTCTTCAACACACTGTGAACCCAATCATTTACAAATATATGATAGTGTTCAGTCTGGCCCTTCTCCCCGACATCGAGCAATTCCTCAGGATACGAGGATGGTACAGGACAGGACCCTGGTGGGTACACCCAGATGGGGTGTGCTGGTAATCAAAGTCACCCCAGGGCACTCGGGGAGACGGCCACTGTGCCTCCCCATGGCAGACATCCCCAGGCAAGGGCCGTGGATGGAGAGGCACCCAAGATGTCCTTGCTGCAGAAGTCTCCAAGGCGCTGAAGAGGGATGCGGGCACCCCAAAGCACCAGGGCAGTCTCT
>NW_008238833.1:474021-475908 GCF_000691975.1 Corvus brachyrhynchos | reverse complement strand
GAGGCAGGGTAGGGCAGCCGCCAGCCCCAGGGACAGCAGGCCCTGGCCGCCGCTCGGCGCACGGGGTGGGGGACGGCTCTGGGTACCAGTAAGAGCTGCTCATTTGTGCCACTCATCATGGCCACAGGAGCGGGGCACGCAGATCACGAACTCTGTACCCCTGTGGGCTGTCACCACGGAAGGATGCTGTGTCACCCTCGCCCGAGGCAATGCCGGACTGAGGGGAAGAATGACAGAGTCCAGTTTAGATGCAGATCTACTGATACTCAAAAGTACTGCTTGGTCATAAAAGGAGGCATCTTCAGACATTGCTTATTGGACTGAGGTGGCCTTGAAATCCACATCTCTGTTATTTGTTGATGCATTTCAAGGTATATTGATCTTCCACAGATGTTCTGGAACCAAACTTTGAAAGATAATAGGCATTAAAATCATCTTATACCATTCATAGCTTAGAGGTTGTGCTTCGTTATCTAACAAGTGTTGAACATTACACACTGCTTCTAAAAGGCAGGTTACTGAGACACCCTCCACAGTAGCTTGATCAGAGCACCAACTGCGGGCCAACATAACCCAAACCTACTGCTGCTGCTGCTGCTACTGCTACAATTGTGCTTCATATGTTTTAGTGGAAGGAGCCTGGGATCACTCAGTAAGGCATCTGCATGGGACAGTGAAGTGTTTATTACAGCTCTCATAGTGACAGTACTTCAGCTCTTACATTCAATTTTCAGGTCAATTTGTTTAACAGAGAAGCAACTTTCTCCACTTCTAAATTACAGATAGTAAAGTTGAAGTTGAAAATCATACAGCATGCCCTTACCACAGGGAAATTTTAGTGTACTAACTCAAAACTGAGAGAGAAATACTAAATAAGCTGTAACTAAATCAAACACAACAGTATGCTGGTTGTTTATTCTCACATGGTTGTGGCTCATTTTTTCCAACTAATGCCACATTCTTGCCATTAAGTTTTTAGGCAACTTAATTGCAAGGGAAAAGTAAACAGGATGTTGATAGAAAGTCACTTCCTTGAAAAGCACCAGGAAAAAAAAATAAACCAAAACTACTTTCTTATCCTATGAATAATGCATTTGATTTACGAGCAGGCAATTGCATTGATAAATGGGCTTTCAATTAAAAATATGACAAAATACTTTGGGTCAAATATTTTATTTTATAATAAGCCTTACATCAGGTTCATTTAACATTTTGTGTATCACCCAAATAAGTTACATTCATTCTGAGCTTTCATGCAGTTTTAAAAAAGTTAAAATTTCTCAAAAAATAATTTTCAAGTGAGCTGTAATAAACTCTGCATAACCAAGCCAGAATTTTTCCACATCAAGTAAATATTCCAGTTTTCCCTCCTGCTTTGACACTAGAGACAACTTACAAAGGCCTCTGCAAATCTGCACTAATTCAATGGAAACTCACAGAAATTACTGAGACTTTCTGACTACCTTGACTAACAGCAGTAACGCTTCAAAGTACGAGCGTGACCACTGGGCTGCGCTGCAGGAAGTGACATTTTGCCTGAGGAGAATACTGAAGTATCTTACATTAAAACCTCATTGAAAGAGACAGACCACCACCGATGGGCATGCAGAACACTAACAAGAAAGAGGCAGAGAACCTCACATTCACAAGCTTTTATGGGGACACTGCATTTATGCAGTCTTCTACAATTTCAAAAAGGTAGTGATATATATCAGTCCTCCTTGCAATGTCAAGGGCAGTTTCATCCAAGTTGTTTTTCAAGTCTGGCTTCACATAGCGGTTCATCAGCAGGAGTTCAAGGGTTTCCCTGCTGTTTTTGTTTCCTGCAGCAATGTGCAGGGGTGTCAGCAGACCATTTGTCTGTGCGTTGATGTCTGCGCCCTGCTG
>NW_008238833.1:471990-473661 GCF_000691975.1 Corvus brachyrhynchos | reverse complement strand
TGTTGTTCCACTTGCAGGCGCTGTGCAGGGGCGTCCAGCCATCCACGGTCTGTGCGTGAACATCGGCCCCTTGGGCCACCAATTCGTGTGCAACATCCAAATGCCCGCTGTAGGCAGCTCGATGGAGAGGAGTGTACTGATCTTCATCACGAGCATTCACTGGAGCCAGCTTTTCCGTCAGGAGCCTCTTCACAGTACTCAGCTGTTTAAAGAAAACAGGGAACTTCACGTGATTCTACGAAACAAGATGTATGGCTTTCATGGTCCTGAAGCTTTATGGAAAAGCAATTTCTGTCAGAGTCAAAAGCACTTAAGTGTAACAAGGGATTTTAAAATGAATCCAATTATTGTTACTAGGATGGAGGATTTTGTGGTTTTTTCATTTGTTTTGCATAGGTTGTTTTAAAGAGCCACAGCATGAACATCATATACCTTTAGGAGTACCTTCCCTTACACCTCTTCGCCTCCCCTCTTTACTGTGAAGACATATGTACCTCCACAGAACTGCAGATAGAGCTTTTGTGTGTAAGTAAGGCAACTAACAAAAATAAATGTACACATGGGTGTAGTCAGCTACAAAAAAAGGAATCTTGGTCATCTCTTCCTCACTTTCAACAATAAAGTTGAAGGGTTTTATTCCATAAAAATATATAAAAATAGTCATTTGTTATCTGCATATGGAGCTTCTGAAACAAAAAAATTTCAGATACTCTCCACCCCAGTTAAAAGGCTTATTTGCCTTGAAGAGCCTAGAATGCTTTCAGTTTATAGAAGTTAAAGCAAAGTGCTATTACTTGAACTTTGAACTGAAATCAAAATTTTGTTCTAAAAGCCAGTGGATCCAGAGATGTTTTAGTGTGTGTCGGCTACAAAGGGGGATGTTTTACATACAGTGGCTCGCAAAACCAGATCAAAACAGCTCAGAGAAAGAAAGGAGGCAAATTTTTGTTTCTGGATGAGATTATAAATGTATGCTCAAAAGAACATTCTTGTAAATGATACATATGAACAGAGCAAGTACCTTACCCGATTGTTTTCAGCTGCCCAGAGTAGCAATTTCTCTGGATTTTTTTCCATTTTCTTTTCTTGCATTTCGTACCATTCCTCGCTTCTTTCTTGCTCATCATCGTCATCATCAGACTGTCCTGACCAACAGCTCTGAGTTCCTACAGGAATCAAATGCCTGTGCGTCTCCAGCAGCTCAAGTTGGTTAAAATGCTCCGTGAAGTCTTCGAACAGCTCGTTGTCATCATCATCTTCATCAGCTTGCTTGTCTTTATTCATTTTCAGTCAGGATCTGTGAGCAGCAGATGTACAACAATATTTACAGTAACTGTAACTGTTATCGGTGCACTGTCAATAAAACCATCTGATGCATGATGTGGACGTCAACAAACAGCAAAACTCAAGATCAAACTCAGTGTTCCTCCACTAACTCGGGCTTTCCCAGGTCTGCCAATACTCCCAGATAATATCCATGCTAGAAAAGCACCGTGTTATCCCGATCCCCGATCGGCACCACCTTCGGACTGGCAGTGCAACACTGTGCGGGGGTTCGCTGACCGCACTCCAAACGCTGCTCACTTTACTAACAAAGCGTCTGGAGAGCAGCCCGGACTTTGGGGCAGGGTCTCTGCTCCGCCCCAACGGCCCGGCTCGGCCCGCAGCACC
>NW_008238833.1:437313-471875 GCF_000691975.1 Corvus brachyrhynchos | reverse complement strand
GAAGGGCCGGGGTGGTGCCCGGCCGGAGCAGCTGCGGGAGCGGGAGCGGGGCGGGGGATAGAGCTGGGTCCGTGATCGTGCACTGTGCTCGCGTTTCACTGTGCTCCCTGCGCTGACCCAGCGCCTGGTTTTGTCTCTTGCGCTTCGCGTACCGTCTGTGAAGAGAGGAGCTGACTGACTGCGCTGTGCCAGAGCCTTCCCCTGAGGAGCCTTGGCACGAGGATGAGCACCGTCAACTCACAGTAAGTTCCCCCTGTCTGCAGCTCCGTGCCGTCCTGGCACATCACACAGCAAGTGTTGTGTATGTCTGGGGTGAGTTAAGAAGAGCTGGGACCATCAGTTGTGCTTTCCCTCATGTCCTAATGATCACCATGCTTGCCTTCATACACGTGTAGATTACCAGTTCAAAGAGAGAATTAGGCTGTTCAACGAGTATTTTTTAAAGCGAAAAGCATACTAAGGATTCTTTCGTTTTTAATTACATATTTCAGGGGAATGCTTGCAGCTCTTTAGGAGAGCAGAATGACTGGGATAAACAAATCTTCCAATTGGCTGTTTTGGAGATGTGCTGTTTGCAATACAAACAGTGAAATACTTTGACGCTCTTATAGGACTGATACTTGGTAGAGTTGGATGGCAAATCTCGGCGTTTCATGACTTTGGACGGATCAACGTACCTTATTGAAGACTGTGTTGAAATTCCCTATGTGTATTGCTCTCTGACACAAGTTTTCCTGTCTTCTTCAGAGATGATGAAGATACCTTTAAAATACTCGTTGCTACTGATATTCATCTTGGCTATTTGGAGAAGGATCCAGTACGTGGAAATGATACATTTGTAACTTTCAATGAAATCCTGGACCACGCTCGAAAAAATGAAGTAAGTGCTACTTTTGGGAGAGGGGAGGACTGGGGCTGTTGAAAATATGGTCCAATCTGCCAGAAGCTGTAAAGCTTAGTCCTGATACAGTCTCTAGTAACACCAAATCAAATGGCTGAACTGTTGGTTACGTTCAGTTTCGTTTCTGTTTTAGTAAAAGGAAGGCCTGTTTCTCTGTTAGAGCATTCTTACTGAGTCGTGACTTTGGTGGCATTAGCAGTGTTTTGGGATTGCCTGCACCAGTTTCAGTGGTATTTAGAGAGGGTTTGTCACTGCAAGGAGGAAAAATAATTGAGGAGAGTGAGAGTAGTGATATACAGTCTGACAAATCAGCAGAGATTTGTTAGAAGCTTTTGAAGTGTGGTGCAGTGCTGAGTCGCTGAAGTGTGCAGCTCTGGTGTCGAGCAGCTCCGGTGCCTGTGCAATCACCAGCAAAATCCTGTAGTGTGGTGGACAGGACAGGGGGACTTCCTGAACCGGGACAACGTCGGGGGGAGCCGAGAGTTGGAGTTGGGAGTTTCCAGGAGCCCGCAGCGGCTGATGGGACCTGGGTGAGGTCAGGAGCAGTGGCAGCCAAGTACTCCCCCCCCACCCGTGAAAGAAGCTCCTGGGGAGTGGCAGCAAGCAGGAGCACCTCCAACATGGTAAACACACATGCCGTGGCATGACATTCTGTGCAAGAAGGGCCCTTGAGCCCTGCCAGCTCCACCAGGGAGCAGCGGTGTCTGTCTGGCAGAAACCCATGGCATTTCTCTGCATCCACCACGACTGACAGAGCTGCCCAGATGGAGCTCTCTGTTCAGACACAGCTCCAGTTGAGAAGTATCAGGGAGTGTGTGTGAGAGAGACTACTGGAATCACACCTTGCATTCCTTGGGGCAGGCCTGACAGGCAGACAGGACACATGATACAGGGGATTCCGTGTCCTCACTCCCTCTGGATGAACTCACTGAATTAAGGGAGAGGGGGCAATGGCAACAAGTTCCTGCCCAGCACAGCAGGTGCATCTCCTCCGGGACTGCCCCACCTCTCCACATGCCCTGGCATAACAGGTTTGAGGCTCTGCGAGTGAAACTGAACAAGAACAGTGGTTCATCTAGCATAGAGGTATTGCTGAGGTTAAGTTGCCTGTGCCCAATATCAAAACTCCTTCCATGAAGAAAAAAGATGGGTTGTTACAGGAGACTGCTTTCTAATGGGAACAGAAGGCCCAATATGCAGACTGGATTCACTTCTTAGGGAAGCCTGCTGCATCTCTGGGGCCTGAGTTTGTTGACAGCAGCTGAACATGAGCCAGCGTGTGCCCAGGTGGCCAAGGCGGCCAATGGCATCCTGGCCTGTATCAGCAATAGTGTGGCCAGCAGGACCAGGGCAGTGATTGTCCCCCTGTACTTGGCACTCTCGAATCCTGTGTTCAGTTTTGGGCCCTTCACTACAAGAAGGACATTGAGGCACTGGAGCGTGTCCAGAGAAGGGCAGAGGAGCTGGGGAAGGGTCTGGAGCACAAATCTGATGAGGAGTGGCTGAGGAAGCCTGGAGAAAAGAAGGCTCAGAGTTGTATTGCTCTCTACAACTGCCTGAAAGGAGGTTGTAGCCAGGTGGGAGTTGAGCTCTTCTCTGAAGGAACAAGCAATTGGACTAGAGCATATGGCCTAAAGTTGCGCCAGAAAAGGTTTAGACTGGATATTAGGAAAGATTCCTTCCCTGAAAGGATTGTCAAGCACTGGAACAGGCTGCCCAGGAGAGTGGTGGAGTCACCATCCCTTGAGGTATTTAAAACTTGGGGACATGCTTTCGTGTTGGCCTTGGCAGTGCTGAGTTGACACCTGGGTTTGATGATCTTGGAGTATTTTCCAACCTAAACGATTCTATGATTCCATTTTTAAGGACTGGATGTTTGTTAGTCAGATTCTTTGTAATTTTGATGAGGTTGTTTTCCTAATACTTTTCCAAAAGCTAAATATATGCAATATATGCAGAAACTGCATCTAGTACCTTCTCAAAATAATGTGGTGATAGCTACTGATTTCTTCCCACTAGGTAGTGCAGCAGTGAAAAAATAAAGTAGCTTTTCATGCCTGTCAAAAAGTGTTCAGGAGCCCATTTGGAGACCTTTATTACAATAGTACACTGATCCTTTTTTTACCACTCTCAGTTGTTTTCTCCTATGGCTCTTCATGAATGGGTCTTTTTGGGGTTGATTTTGTTTTAATTAATAATTCAATTATTTTTTTTTCATAAGGAAGTTAAGTATTGTTTCTACTACTACTAATTCCTTTTAGCTAGAAGTATACTTCCTCAGATATGAGGAAGTATGTGGAACTCTCTAGAAGAAATAATTTAAACAATTTGCTTAGAAGTCTTCCAAGGTAATACAAAATGTTGTATTAAAATAATGAAGCTTTTTGTTACATGCAGGTGGACTTTATTTTATTAGGTGGGGACCTTTTTCACGACAACAAACCCTCCAGAAAAACAGTACACTCTTGTTTGGAGTCGCTAAGAAAATACTGCATGGGTGATCGTCCTGTTCAGTTTGAAATTTTGAGTGATCAGGCAGTTAATTTTCATCACAGCAAGTAAGTATGTTACTATAAATTGTCATGTAAGGCTTGGTTTGTGTATTGGGTGAGTTTGTTGTGATTTTTAATTTATGTCCTCCATGACTGGAACCTGGAATTTTTAGGCCTGTCTGTGTGGGACGGTTTACAGGATAACTTCACCTGACATCCAAGTCTGTAAAGGAATGCGTACAATATTTTGAGAAATTTCTGAATGTGCTGTGATTCTTGATGTATTTATGTAATACATAGTTTCCATTTTGCAAGTACAATACAAGTAAGCCAGTTCACATGAGTTGTTTTGGTAAAACTAGCAGAGTTCCCTGTGTGTAAGCACAGGTTGCACAGCCTAATCCACTACTGCCACACAATTTTTTGTACAATTCTTTTCATGGCTTGTTCTAAAAAAATAGGGGTTTATGCTACCCTGTTCCCCATGGGAAGTGTCACTCTAGTCCGTGAGTAAGAATCTTCTTATGCTTAAGATTAACCTTAGGCTTATTCATAATCACTTCATTCTCATTTGTTCTGCAGCCATGATCTATTTGTGATGAAGTTAGTTTGAGGAGAATATTGAGAATCATACACAAATTTGCAGATACAGTTTAACTTCTTTTCCTCTTTTTGTACAGGTTTCCATGGGTGAATTATCAAGATGAAAATCTCAACATTTCTCTTCCAGTTTTTAGTATTCATGGCAATCATGATGATCCCACAGGGGTAATTATTATCATAATTGTACTGTTGCATTACAGAGATATAGCAGTAGAGAGACTTGTATAGAAATAAAGTTCTTGAAGATCACACCTAGTTTTAGTCAGTTGCTCCACTCTTTGTGTAAATATTTTGTGTACCTTTAGGAATTTTATTAATAAGTGACAACAAGTTAAGTGTGACATTAAAAAGCAAATGGAAATAAGAGATCCATATGAACTGTGTTTAATTTCTTAATTTATGTAGGTTTCTGTCATTGAGAACAGAATGACTTTTCATGCCAAGAAGTGGCAGTCTTTCAGAAAGTTTCTGAAACATTCCATCTGTAGTGACTGAAAACTTTTTTCTTAAAGAAGGAGAATTTTGATATTTTGGTTTTTGCATATGTAATTGACATGCATCATCCATTTTCAAGGAGGATAATCTAATAATAGTGAAATGGTAGCTTAAAAACAAGCTACTGAAAGTAAGCTGGAAAAGGATGTTTAGAAAGCATTAAACTGCATGTGTTGAATTAATAATTTTGCATTTTATGTGAAATAGCAGTGTATCATGGAGATGAGTGTTCTAGCAGGAGTTTAACTTTGAACTTATTATGAGTTAGTTAGCTTAACCAGATAATTTTTGTAGTAGTTTAGAGACGGGCTGGTTTGGGTGTTTTTCTGTGGGGTTTTTCTTTTTCTTTTTTTTTTTTTTTGAATGGTTTAATATTTAATTGCACATTGTTCAAATGAAGCATGACTTGTAAGGAAAGGGATTTTCTTCTGTACTCTTGAGTACTAACAAAGCCCCTAGTATATGTGATGGGGTTTTTCAGCTGCAGAAGTTACTTAAGGAAAGATATTCACTCTTACTTTTGAGACTTTCATTTAGACATTAAACACTAAATGTTCTGTTCAAATTTTTATATTTGTTTCTTAATATTTGTTATAGGCAGATGCACTGTGTGCATTGGATGTTTTAAGCTGTGCAGGACTGCTGAATCACTTTGGACGTTCAACCTCTGTGGAGAAAATAGATATTAGTCCTATTTTACTGCGTAAGGGTAGAACAAAAATTGCTCTGTATGGCTTGGGTAAGTGTTTGTCTGCCAGACTGTGACTAGACTGTTCATGTATTACTGAAATTTAATAGGTCTAAATAAAGTTGGAACAAACTTATAAGGCTGCAACAAACATGAAGTTCTACATAATCTAAATTAAAGCATATCAATTCTGTGACAGTGTCAGGTTTCTCCTCTTGCTGTGTGTCACTGCCTGACAGGGTTGGGGGTTTTTTGCTCATTTAGATAAATCTTGCTAAGCTTGATTTTTGTACTTTTATTGGTGTTAAATGAACCGTGCTTAAGTTAACCACAGACAGTGCTTGTGTATCGGGTCAGAGCAATCACACTCTTAAATTCTCTCTGTTGTGTATTAAGCTTATTTCATCCTACTTAGGCAAAACTTACACACCCTGTGTTCATGTGCCATTTTGGTTATATTTAAAAACATAAGGTGTCTGAGCAGAAACCTAATGTCTTGCGTGTCTGTTTGAAGTGGTTCATAAGTAACATTGGCCATGGGTAATCTCAGTTTCTTTAAAGAAACTTTAGAGTTTCATACTTTAAAATGGTTCTATGATAGATTTTCAACTTCAGTTTTGTTTCTTTGTATTTTCTCCACTGAATTCCCCTCTACCCTCACTTCTTACTTAGAATGGTTATTTTTGACTGCTTTCTGTCTGGAGAAGTTAACTGTTATGATCTTATTTTTTCACCCTTATGTTTTGTCCGGTTACGAGTGCTTAAACACTTAATTCCAAGAAACTTTTATAGCTATAAATTAAGTCCTAGTTGGCCATGATTTTGTGTGTTTAATGGTATACTTTAAAAGCTTGCTAGATGTTTGAAGGGTCAGTAGTTAGTAGAATGTTCTAATACCACAATATAAAAGTTTTCGATGACAAAATCGTTACTGAGAAATGCAACAACTTTCTAAAGTACCAGTGTTGCTGCATGAAGATGTTCATGAGTGTTTCTTTGTGTTTGTGCCAGAATTATTTAAACCTTTTTGACTTTCTCTGATTCAGAGAGCTTTTGTTCTCATACAAATTATGGACACTCCATATGGGATTTATTGATATGCATCATGAGCCTGGCTAAGGATAGTTCGGGTTTGGGTTTTTTTTTAGTAGTTAAAAACATCAAGGAAATTATCAGCGACTTCCAGGGATGGGACATACCCAACTTTCTTGGGCAAACTGTTCCAGTGCCTCACTACCCTTACAGTAAAGAACAACTTTGTGATATCCAACCTAAATCTATCCTCTTTCAGTTTAAAACCATTCCCCCTTGTCCTGTCACTGCTTTCCCTTGTGAAAAGTCCCTCTCCAGCTTTATTGTAAGCCCACTTTAGGTACTGGAATGCTACTATATTTTGTTCTTCTTGCTTTTTTGATAGAGTTTCTGGCAAAAATACTATAAAATACAGACTTGTTTACCACACAAAAATTTTTTGTTGTTGTTGTTTGTCCACTTCAGGAGCTATTCCAGATGAGAGGTTGTATCGTATGTTTGTCAATAAGCAAGTAACCATGCTGAGACCAAAGGAAGATGAAGATAGTTGGTTTAACTTGTTTGTGATTCATCAAAATAGGTAACAGTATTGAATGAATTACAGCGACTTACTGTGTTACTTCATTAAACTGCCTGGAAAAGGATAGGTGAGCAAGCCAGCTGTGTTAGTTCATGCTTCTTGTGAATAGCTGGTTTCTTAAGATTTTCACTAGTGAAAACATTGTTTTACAGCTCTTTTTGGAGAAGAATCGCAAAGGAAAATGAAATAAATGAGTTAGAGGAGTTGGGAAATTTCATCCCAAACTTTTATAGTTAGGGGCAGTGGAGGGTTTGTAGTGTAATATGCTTATAATTAAGTCCTTTCTGCTTGTTACAGCTGGGAGAACATCAAACTTCATATTGCATTTTCTATCCTTGTTTGAACTGTAGTTCAACAATAACCCTATGTTCCCTTGCACTGCTGTGCTTTGCAGACAGGTAATGTGTTTGGTCTGCCTACAGGCTTCTCCCAGCAGTGGCAGTAGGAACAGGCAGAGTTCTTTTCCAAATACTTTCTTCTAATTTTTCCTGAAGAAGAGGGCAGTCCTCATGTTCAAATAATGGTGAGGCAGATGTAAACAAATACAGCTCAGATAACCCTGTGTACTGATGCCTATCAGTAGGCTGAAGGAACTCACTCCCCCATCTCCCTTGTCTTCCAGAAAGGCGTTGGGGATGGTGTGTCCCATGTCTGTTTAATTCAGTGGGTTTTACCCCACCATTTAAAAACAAACAACCAAAACTGATGGCCATGAGGTGCTATAAAAGGATTCATATAGAAAAAAAACTAAGGTCTTGTAAGCCAAGTAAGAAGAAAACAGAGGTCCAAATAAAAGGAAGGGAGCAGGAAACAGTGAACTATGTAAAATAGCAAGCTGTGTAAGTTGCCTTTTTGTTTAACCAAACACTAAACAACTGTGTGAGGAATAAATGTGAAGAAGACCTGACATGTATGTCAGATATTATTGCTGGAGTTCCTGTATTATTTTAAATCACACTGATGTTTTTCTCCTCCTTCACTCTTCCCTTGCCCATCCATTACTCTTCTCTTCTCTTCTCTTGAACAGGAGCAAACATGGAGCTACCAACTACATTCCAGAGCAGTTTTTAGATGACTTTATTGATCTTGTTGTGTGGGGTCATGAACATGAGTGCAAAATAGCTCCATTCCAAAATGAACAGCAACGTTTCTATGTTTCTCAGCCAGGAAGTTCAGTGGTGACATCTCTGTCCCCTGGAGAAGCCATGAAGAAGTGCGTGAGCTTTTCTTTTTGTTCTTGTTTATCCCTTGTCTTACATGTCTCAGGTGTTGTGTTGAGAACAGAAAAATACTTGTACAGAGTATGGAAAGAGTTGTATTACTGTGTGGATTAGCTTCAGAGTATGACTCTTAAAGTAGAAAAGTAGATGGAATGAGTGCCTGGTAAAACTTTTACTTTGCTTACAATTTAATCTAACATTAGAAGCTAATGGAATTTAGCTAAGAGGAGTTACATCCTGATAAATTGGAATACAAGGAGCTGAGTGCAGGTGCTTGTGTATGCACCAAGCACAATCTAAATATAATAAAATGGAAATTTGGTAGGGCCAACCTTGAAGTACAGATCTTCCTATAGCTTTTGAAATTTTGTCCCTGAAAAGTAAACATGAATTTGAAAACAAATATTTATACCATAGTTCTCTTACCTTCTAGTAAGTTACCTTTCTCCTTCTAGACACATTGGTTTGCTGCATGTTAAAGGGAAAAAAATGAAAATGGAGAAGATTGCTCTAGAGACAGTGCGAACTTTCCATATAGAGGATATTGTTCTAGCTGATCATCCAGATCTTTTTAATCCTGACAATCCTAATGTTACTCAGGCAATACAGGCGTTCTGCATGGAAAAGGTAACTTGTGGTGCTAACAGTTTATGGATGGCAGTGTGTGGACAGGGGATGGGATCTGTGACTGGTTTTGAGACTGGAAGATGAGAAATCTTGTGTCTTGCCCCATATTAAAACTAACTCAGACAGTGTTTCCATAGGAAGCTAATTCCATGACATTCACTCTGCAGCCTTGGCTTCCAGATGCCTTGATTGGGATGACCTGTTAAAGTAGGCTGGAACTGGTTTTTGGGTGTCATATCATCTTTGTACAAAAGCTTGCACCTAAGAGTGGGGCAGTGTTGGATGTGCACTTTGGAACCAGCGTAAATACATTGACCTAAACCCTGAGAGCTTGGCCGTGCAGTCTGAAGTGGCAGAAGTAACTAAGCAAGTTTATTAATTGATTAGTTCTTAGGTTTATTTAAGTCTCTTCCTGCTTTTCCCTGGAACTAGAAATTTAGCAAAGCATAGTGGCTATAAAATATGAGTGATCAGTGGTGTAGATACTGCTGGACTACACTGTATCTGAAGAATAAACCTTTCATTGTCATGTTGTTCTTGGTCATTTTTAATGGCTTTTGGCTGGATACTGGTACATACGTGTTCAGGAATGAGAGCACATTATATAAGGATTTATTTTGATAGCTCCTCTTGCAACTGGATGTATTTTAAGTTATACTTGAAATGTTCAGGAATCTGTAAGAGAACAAAATGGAACTGAATTTCTAATTCTCCTTCACAGGTGGAATTGATGCTGGACAACGCAGAAAGAGAACGCTTGGGAAATCCCCGCCAGCCAGAGAAGCCTATCATAAGATTAAGAGTAAGAAATTCAGCTTGGATTGCTTTGTTTTTAGAGGTCACTGTGAAGGGCTTCAGAGCAAAGTCATGCTTCTTGTGTAAACACATAATATATACATTTTTTTTGCTGTGTACAGGCAAATATAAATCACCTACCATGCTTCTGTTTACCTGTGTAACTAGTACTCTAAGGTAAAGGATGAGATTGGTCATAAGTGTACTTCACTGCTGGCCTGAGTAAGGGCATCAAAAGTGGCTATTTACTGTGAAGTTTTTTTAAATCATATTATCCTGTGTGTGTTCCTAACCTAATCAGAAACCATTGTGAAGGCTAGTAAATGAAACAAATTTGGAGCAAGTTATAAATATGAGCTGTTATTAGCTATTCTGTTAATGTTATTATTAGCTGTTATTAGCTAACTATTAATGCATAGTAAGGCGTTAATTTTAGGTTGACTTATTTCTTCTAATTTTTTCTTTGAAGCATAACAAATTTGTTTTGTGTGACTTCTCTGTTTCTGTTTGTTTCATATTTAAATTTGTTCTTCCTCTCTTAGGTTAATTATGCAGGTGGCTTTGAACCATTCAGTGTCCACCGTTTCAGCCAGAAGTACATGCATAGAGTGGCTAACCCAAAAGACATCATACAGTTTTTCAGGCATCGTGAACAAAAAGAGAAAAAAGGTGATTATGAAAGAAGCAATCATTGGCTTGCCTTTGTTTTCATTCTTCTTTCTTTATTTTGTTGCCCAGCACTTGCAAAGGCTTGGTATCTACCACCTAATGTGTTATAGGAGGAGTAAAGATGCATTATCTTATTTAAGTGTATATATTGTACAATTATTTCTCTTCTGTTTCTGGGTTTGTCAAAAAATTCTGATATTCAGCACAGCATTTTCTTACAGTTACTCTTAAACAGTTCCATTTTCCTTTGGCCTCAGACCTTACTCAGTTGCTTATAGTAATACATATAGCCCCATGCCAGACTGGATTGGTTCTGTGATTGGTCTGTTGTTTCACAGACTATGGTTCTGTGACAATTACCATGAAAGGCATTAAGTGGCTCACTCCTGAGACTTCTTAGAATAAGATTATTTGGTTTGGACACTCTGAAGGAAAAGAGATGGGTATAGTGCTTTTTCCCTTTGTATTTTAATTTTATTTTGTAGTAGTACATTTGTTTTTCCCTAAAATAGTAATGAAGGGTATGGGCTTAAGAGATGTTCATATATTTTTAAAAAAGGTCCAAAGGTAGGACAGCACTTTTTTGCCCTAATTAATCATGTGTATGAGGTGCTCTTGGCTTGTCTCTTCTAGGTCTGTTTCTATTCAAATATTTGTGCAAAACAAATGATAGCTGTTAGTATTGCAGCATTTCTCACCGTGCCTAGAATTTTTAATAAATGATTAATAGATATTGTCATCCAAATACTGGATTTGTAATAGTAGCTAATGAAGATTCAGCTTGTACAGGAACACAATGTGCTAAAAAACTTTTACTGGTTCATATTAGTACATTGTAAGTGCATTGTCTAATTCCAGTGACAGTTTTTATGAATACTGCCAGTTCTATAAAGTTCAAAACAGTATTTCATGAATAAAAACTTCTTTTAGTGAGGTGTTTTTAAAATTTTACTGTATAGGTCTTGGTTTATTTTGCTTTGGTGTTCTCTTTTCATAGTTGCATAGTCTCATTACCATTTTCAGAATACACACTAGCTACCACATCTGTCACCATGTTTCACCAATACATTTTACTTTTCCTACTTAGCATGCATGTCAGCTTCAGGAAGGGAATATAAAAATGATACCATGGCTTTTGCACTGCTGTATTAGATAGCCTCCAGTACAAGGGAAGTGGCTAATGGAGGGCTCAATGTTTTCTTTGCATGTGCACATTGTGGTTCAGTACAGGTGATGTTAAGACTTCAGGAATTCAGAAGTTGTTACTGTTTCTTTTGTCATAGCTGCTTATATAACCCCTCAAACAAAGCAATGGTTTGTGCTTTCATGTGGTAGACATCTTAAAGCAGTCTGTAGGCACTTTATGTTACTTTGTGTGGTATGTGCTAACCTCAGATGATTATCCCTCTAATTCTTCTGCCATTCCTACCTTGCTGCCTGAGAATGGGGGATGAGCTATGAGCATTTTCTATTGAAAATCAGTCAGCATGCTGAGGAGGAAAATTTCTTTTCTTGTAAATGGGTTACTTATACAAAACTTCCGTGCTTCGATGGCTCCTATGATTTTCTTCTATCTATTCTTCTATTCTATTTTCTTCTATCTTCTAGAGTTCAATTATAAGACTCTTCAGAACATAGTGTTCAAGATATAATTCCAGATGTGTGTTAGTTATAAGAACTCTTTATATCTGCTAGAGGTGGAGCTGTCTGCACAAATACTGTGTTTCCAATCAATAGACTCTAAAAAGAACAAAAAGCTTTACATATAAAAGGGACCACAGTTCTTAAGAGGCCTGCATTAACCTTTTTTCCTGCTGTTGTCAGTGGGATGCTAATAATTAAAAGCTGCAAATGTGGATGATGCCACTGTGCTTTTCTATTCTAGACATTGATCTTAATTTTGGAAAATTGGTTAGCAGACCTGCTGAGGGAATGACACTGAGGGTGGAAGACCTTGTAAAGCAGTATTTCCAGACAGCAGAGAAGGTATTTTTCTTCCTTTTATAATTTCCCTTTTTAATGTCATACGATCTTTTTTTTTTTTTTTTCTTAATGGAAGTAGAGTGCCCTGAAAAGACTCTGACATTCACCAAGAAGTGAATTTATTTCCCATAAAACTGAGAATTACCACATGAAGTGTGTGTCTCAGACTAACAAGTAACTGTTGTGTATAGGTGGTGTAGGTATGTGAACAAGCACTGGTTTGAGAGTGTGGTAGCTCTTCGTGTGAACGTGCAGTGTCTGCCCTGTACTGAGTGACATGTCATGTACTCACGTACAGGAGGAAAATGTGAGGCAGCATGCTCTGAGGGAAGAGCTACCTTAATTTACTCTAGGGCTAGTGTGAGACTGTAGCATTTACTATCCAGCTGGCTTGGAGTCACTTGTTACTTTGCAGTGTGTTTGTGTCCTCAGCTGTAGTGCACTTCCACATTTTATTCAAAGCAGAGCAGGGAGAAGGAAGAGAGACCCCAAATAATTTGCCTTCTTCCCACCCTGCTGTTAAATCTAGTATATTTCCCTTTCCCAGTACCAATGCAGTAACATCTCAGAGATAAAAAAATAATCAGTGAGCCAGGTGCCCAAATGCTTGATGTAGTTGATCAAGCATAACTTGCAGAAGCTGTTTCAGAACAGCAAGAATTTTAGAGCAAGAACTCTTGAGGTGAAGGTCCTTCAAATTACATCATCCTGCCTAACCTTGGACACATGCTAGGTGTCAGTATCAGGACAGCATAAATAATATTCTTTTGTTATGCTTATTTTATTTAAACATTTTGTTTCATAATAACTAGAAAGTTTATTCCTCTGGGCAGCATTATTTCATGGAAGTTTTTATTTTAGATAATAACTAGCATTGCAGTTTCTTTACTGTTCATAAAGATTTTTGCTTTGACTAATTTGGAAAATTCTCTGTAAAGTAGGTGTGACATGCTAGTAGCAAGAGAGTTGTAACTGGTTTATGACAAGTAACATTTGCTTATTGCTGTGCTTTTCTCTGATTGAGATATTCAATGCACATTACTGGTTTTGCAACCAACTTAATGTAATATTTATCTGAAACAGCTGGAATATTGCTTGCTTTCTCTAATGGCAAATGCTCCTTAACAAATTATTTTCCCCAATTCTGAAGAAAGTACAGCTTTCACTTCTAACTGAAAGAGGAATGGGAGAAGCAGTGCAGGAGTTTGTGGACAAAGAGGAAAAAGATGCCATAGAAGAGCTGGTGAAATTTCAACTAGAAAAAACACAGAGGTTTCTCAAGGAGCGTCGCACGGATGCAGAGGAAGAAAAAATAGATGAGGAGGTAATATTCTGTTAATGTTGGTTGCCCAAGAGAGGTCAAGACAGTAGAAAAATTAGTGCTCAAACATGGTTTAATAGATTGCCTGTGTGTGGAGTATGTGCAACACTTGCCTCTAGTCATTTTCTGCAATTAATAAATGAAAAATTAATTTATGAGGAAGTTTTAAGTATATGATTTCAAAGCTTTTATTGAAAATGGGGTTTAGGTTGCACACATGTACATAGAAAAAAATCTGTCTAATACATGTAAAACTACTTATTTCCACTATTGTGAGAAAGATGATAGATAAAATCTCTTCATAGCTTTTCTGTATTGGCTTGGGGAAGAGTACAAGAACAGGACAAGCATAAAGAAAATTTATCCTTCAGGTGCTCTACTTGCTTCTAACTGCTTGACTGCTTACAGCTCAGGGTATCGCAGAGATAGGTCTGGTTTATGTGTATTGAGCAACCTTTGATAGACATTTTTATCATCTCATCAAGCTCCCACACAAGCCCATGTATTAAGCTGTAATACTCAAAATTGTAGAAGAAGTTGTTCAGCTTATCTGTGCACTGTTTAAAGAAGTATTTGATGGGGAAGGAAGGCTGCATCTACCTATTTTCTTACTGATAGCTTTAATTCCTGAGGGGTTGAAAGAGACCATAAACAATCAGTACCTGCAGGCTTTCCGTGACACTTTAGGGTGGATTTTTTGTTGTTGTTTTGTCTTCAGAACTAATGCCTTCTTTCTGTCACGCCTCATATCTTTTTCCATATTTGTCAAGTTGAGCTTCCTTAGTTGTACATGTACTGCAACATTGTCTCTTCTCATAATAGTTATTTTCTATCTTGGTTCTTCATCTCTACCCCTTTTTCCAGTTATTCATATTTCAATGTCCGTTATTGTCAAAATTATGTATACTCTTCTTCTCTTAAACACAGTATCTCCATCATGTCCCGAGCTTTCTTCCACCCCACTGATGTAGCTCCAGTTATTAACAGAATGTGAGATTCTTAAACTGTAGGGACAGCATGAAAGGGCCCCAGACAAACTTCAGTTATTCTTGCACTCTTCACTTCTCACATGAGCTTGATTTAATGATTCAGTGATTAAAGCTTTGCACTTACTGTGTTTTGATTATTGTATGATATGAACTGTTATTTTGACAGGAACTTTTTTTTAATTCAGGTGCGAAAATTCAGAGAGAGTAGAAAAAAGAATACTGAAGAAGAGGATAAGGAAGTCCGTGAGGTAATTCCTCTGAATTTTGACCATAGGCTGAAAAATAGTCGTGACTTCTGCATATAAATGCAGTCATTTAGCAATGCTTCAGCAGTACTTCACCATTATCCTTGCCAAAAAGTGCCTGTCTGCCTTTAAAGCTTAGTAAGTCTGTTTTAAATCTTGGGATAATATGTACCTAAGCTACTGCTTGATTTGGCTTTTGAGGTCTCTTGTACAAATTTGTGAACCTGAATGTGCATTATTTCTTGCTTTTAACTGAGGTTAGACCAGGCAGGTGACTTTGAAAGATCTTTCAGCTTTAAGCTATTTGTGATCTCATTATCACATGTGGATGGTCTGTATTGGGTGGCATTAATGGAACCAATTGGGAGTATTGGTAGACCTTTAGGTACTGTGTCCTTATCAGCAATCTTAAATCTTAGATCTCCCAGGTACTCGTACCTAGATTGCATGTGTATTTCCAAGGAGAATTGCCAGCTACTGATAGCATGGATGCTCCTTTGTCTTTGCAAGTTATGTGGGACTGGAATGAAATTTTGAGAGAAAGTACACCTGGGGTGAAATTCAGTTCTGCTAATCTGGGATATCACCTGAACTAGTTGTCTTAAGCACCCACTGTCATCAGTAAAGTTCAAGTCAGTGAAGCCCGTAGGGTGCTTCCTCTGAGCAGATGTATGTAGCTGACACAGGATGACCTGAGCTGTTCACCAAACTCCACTGACAGTGTGTCACATTAACAAGTTCCATTCTGTTGTCAGAGCTTAGCTAACTACTGTATATGTATGCATCTAATTAAATAGACTCAGTATTTTCACAGATGTCCCTGCCTTCCATAACACTGGATTTGTGTCTTCTAAGCCTCACTGGTTTAGAACTATACATTTTTATTTATAGTTATAGTGTATATTTATTGTACACAACTACAATTTAACAATGGTGTGTGTCATGAGTTAGGATTCTTTTTCCTGTAGTAATTACTGTTCCATTTCAGGCAATGATCAGGGCCAGAGCCCACAGATCTGAGGATGAAGTTCTGGTTGCAGCCTCCAGTGATGAAGATTCCATGGACACGGAGATGATAGGCACTGGTAATCCAAGTGATGGCCTTTCTTCAACACTGAGCCGAGGAAGGGGTCGAGCAAGAGGTAGGGCAAGAGGTGCAAGAGGACAAAATTCAACAGCAAGAGGTTCGTTTCGAAGAGGAAGAGGTAAGAAAAACTTCAGAGTCTTTGTACTGCAGTTCCTGACCTTTTTTTCTTTGAAAGATGACTCTTCTGATGCTTCCATCAGGTGGGAATTTGTTGCTTAAGAACTCCTACTGGAAAAAAAACTCTTCTCAAATACTTGTGGTATACTATTACATACAGTTGACTGCCTTACAAGGCTTAAGTTGTGTCTTTTTCGCTTTCATTAAAAGAAAAATATCTTTCCTCCCAGCTATAGAAACACAGTAGACTCCTAAAAGATGCATTATTGGGAAGGTCTGTGCAATGAAGTGCATGGATAGCCCTTTGTCATTGCTAAAGGTAATGCGTTTGATCAGTGTAAAGAGGAGGTACAGATTGTCTCTCTCCTAATGTAATTTGCAAGAGACTTTAATGTTTCTAGTGACTGAAACAGTGGGGAGTGTTTCCTAACCAAAACGAGTTAAATAGCTCCTTGACTGTGTGTGGTTGTGCACTTTACAGTGGTAGTTGTACTTCCATTATAGATGTACTTTCATTGTGTGTATATATATATATATAAAAATAAATAACTCCTTTGAGCTGTCTCAGTAATAAGCCCAAAGGTCTTAGAGCACGTTGAGTTGAAACAAAGGCTGTCACCTTGGGTTAGTGCTTTTAAACTAGTTCTGTGAACCTGTACTCCAACACTGTTGTGATCCCATCAGAGCAGGGCCCTGTGTCTTAAGAGGTTGTGTCTGTCTTTGAGTACTTGACCCAGAGCAGTTCTTCTGCATGTAAGGAGGCCTTTGATTCAAGGAGAAAGTGAGGAGTAAAGAGGATTGTATGTAGATTTTTTAAAGTGTCTTCCCACTCAGTAATGATAGACTAAAGAGGAGAAAAAATAACTGCTGAACAGATTTGCATTTTGTTTGTTATCTCTACAGGAACCACTAGCCAAGAATCAGCTTCTAGCAGCAGATCCTACAAGCCTGTATCTGTGCCTGCCAAGAATATGTCTATCATGGATGGTAGGCCTGTGATCTGTCTGTTACTCTAATCTGCTCTCTCAAATTGTGGTGAAGGTGTTTGCTTAATGATGAAGTGTCTTAATTGCCTTTTTTTTGCTATCAGTCCATTTCAGCTGTGAGAGATTCTTTCAGTGCTAATGAAATAGAATAACTAACAGTGATGAGAGAAAGAAAAAAGAAAAGGAAAAAAAGAATAGTAATATTCTTCTGTCATGGGCTAAAATGAAATGTGTTAGGAACTTCTGGCTAGAACTGGAAATACGAAGCATTTTATTGTATGCAGTTTCTTAAGGAATAAGTATAGAAAGAACATTTTAGGCAGAATATTCCTCAGGGGATAAAAAGTTAAATTTGACTGATGTTTACAAGTTAGTAAACTTTAATTTAGCCTTACATTGTAGCAAGTTTTATAAATGCCTGTTTTTACTAGAGAAGAAAACCGTATCTTTAAGCAGCCTATGTATGTGAGAGTAGCTCTTCCTTGCACTAGAGGACAGGCACTGAGGGAACAGGACAGGTAATCTGAGTATTAAAGAAAAAAACACTGCTCACTAATCTACACATAAATCCCCCACAAAATACCCCAAGTTAGACGGAATTTTAATAAAAAAATCAGCAAATTACCTTAATTTTAAATTGATTAGAAAATGACCTAAAATATTGCAGACAAATGAATTTTAGCAGATGTGTTCATGTCTAAAATGTTAGATATACAGGAATTTCAATTATAGTAATATTTTTCACTTCCTCTGAACCAATGTTTCTGGTGGTTTTTCAGCCAGGCTGGGAAGCAGCTGCAGCTGCACAGAGGGTTATATCCCTGGGTTGACACAATTTATGTTTTGGGCTGGTTTGTTTGTTTGTTTTACAGTATTTTGCAGTGGAAATGCGTGCTAGGCAGGTCTTAAATAAAAAGAACAATATAATGTTGCTTGCATTTAATTGTGTGAGCATTTAAAAAAATACTGCATATGTTTTATTCCAGCCTTTAGGTCTTCAAAAACAGACCACTCTTTAAATTCATTCCAGTCTTACTCTGAGGTAAGCAGCTTCTTGTAAGAGTGAAGTTGTGCTGTCTTTTACTGTTGATTTGAAAAATAAATGCATGGTCAAAATGTTAGCCTAGATCAGCAGATGTTCCCAAGCGATCAGTTCCAGCATGAAGTTTTTCTGCATGTTAATTTGGAGACCTTTTGTATCCTTTTTTTTTTTATGGTGTTTGCCTGAGAAAAGCCAGGTTTTATTTGTGACCATAGTCTAAGATACGAGGTGTATATATCACATATATATCATGTATATAACACATGAGTGTTTTCGTGGGTTCTGCAAGCTCAAAGATGTGAAGAATAAACTTGTGCTGTATTTGCAAATTTGTGCAGTTCTAGTCTGGGACTCTCTCAAGTGTATATTATTATAACTAAATAGGTGTATAGTCGGAAAAAATTAGGGGTTCTGTGCTATAGTACTGAAGCATTATGCACTCTCTCTGTAAGAATAAATTCCATGGAAGACTTTAATACACTTCTTTTTCAGGATATTATAGATGTTGATTCTGATCCAGAAGATACTTCTTTTGTTCCTCCTTCTTCCAAAGTAAACCAAAGGTCAGTATGTTTGGTTCAGGAATGCAACCATAAGTGCCTTATTTCTGACTGGCAGTCAGCAGAGTCTGAGGATCTGATTGACTACCAGATTTTTAGGAAAGTCATAGCACTGCTTAGAGAATTTACATAAATTTTTCTTGTTAATGTGGGTTATCTTTCTGTAACAAAAAAAATTAGATTACTGATTGAAGTAAACTTGATCAGAGGTTTAGTTTTAATATGTTATTTTGAGAATTTGTATTGTTTTACTTATTTCTATTTATTTTTACTCTGTGTATTGGTGGCCCAACTCTTAAGGGGGAAGTTACTGGAATGTCTGGTAACTGAGAACATGCTGATGCCATTTTTCTTCTCTTCATATGTTTCAAGGTTGCCAACTACATCTTCACTTAGTAAAAGAGGTTCACAAAGCCAAGCATCTAGAGGAGTTGATTTTGAGTCAGACGAGGTATGGTGTATAGTACTATTTTTTTAGTTTTATTTCATGTAAGTTTCTATAGCTCGCTTTTACGGCTATTTGAGTAAAGCATTTCGGAGTAAAATTGAATTTATTATTTTTTTCACTAACAGGGCTAGATTATTGCAACCAACTTTAATTGGATTACCTGCATAATTATCAAAAATAAGGCTGGAAGGGACCTCAGGAAAATATCCAATCCTTTTTCCCTTCAATTTTTAGTCAGTGAATTATCATTACTGAAATGTGGACCTGGAATTGCCTGGGAGAGAAAGTCATTACAATCTCTTCTAGTGTGCTTAGCTATATCCTTTCATTTAATTATATATTTTATTCTTTTAGAAAGGAAGTTTTTTTGTTGTTGTTGTTGCATTTAGAAACAGCTCTTTTCCAGGGCATTTTATTGTTGTAAATTATCTAAGTACACTTCTTAAAAAATTTAAAACACTGTCTTTGAGTCTAGTATGTCTGTTCTTGCAGCATATCTTTGAACTGAAATGGTTTCTTCCACAACTAAACAAGTAGAAATTTTTACACAGTTTAGCACTGAATAGAATACACTGTATTTTGTCAAGCATTGTGCAGTTTGTTTTTATAGGCTGACATGCATGGTCAGAATCCATTCCTTAACAATGTCAGATGTTGGCCACTTCAGAGAAAATACTACATTCTTGTCCCTTCTCCCCACTGTGCTATCTCTTTTTGTACCTGTAATAAAATACTACATGTTTGCTTGAATATGCAAAAAGAAACAGTATTTTTGATTCATGCAAATATCAATAAATTATGATGTGCAGTGTGTATGTGGACATAATTTTATTGAGATATGTGCTGCTTATTAACAACTGAAATATAGATTATTACTTATTCCAAAGTAGCTGTTCTGGTCATATTGACATAAACTTCTATTCTCTGCACATATGTCACATGGTGTTTTAAGTCAATAGATGACCTTTTTCATATCAAAACCAACAAAACCAGGTCTGTCAGAAAGCATGGAATTGTATGGCCAGGCTTTCTAGTTTTATCTAAAGGTGACTTTACTTGTTTATGACTTGAAATGCCTGCTGGTTTTAGTGATGTGTATCTCTTTGCAAATTGCAGGATGATCCATTCATGAGCCCTGCAACATCAAGAAGAAGTAAGTGATTTCTGGCTCACTATGCAAGAGAGACCATGGAAGTTTGTGAAGAAAATGGAAAGCAGTTTGCAAGGCTTTCTCTATATGATATTTCTCTGTAAATGATGGCTTGCCTTCTATTTTCACTTCTGTGAAATGGTTTGGTTTGTTTTTTTTTTTTCTAGCAGCACCAAATTTGGTATAATATGTCTGTTAAATTGCTTGATGCACTAGACTAGAGGGTCTGATATTCTAAAGTACTGCCTGAAAGTGCAAGTTCTTTCTAAAACTCTCAAACTCTGTTTTCTTTTTGGGATGATAATAAAAATGACAGTTATGTCTTTTGTAGAAAACTCCATCTCTTTGGTTTGAATTTTGCTGAGAAGTAAATTTATAGTAGTGTGCAGGTATGAATATGGACACAGTCTCAGCACAGTGGCAGTTGTACTTACTTACAGCCTGCTGTGGATACAGTTGAAAACTCTGAATTGGGAGTCATAGTTGGACACAAGAATACAGGTTTCAGTACTGAAGCTGTAAAATGTCTTAATGCTTTCAACTCTACCAAGAGAACTTAAACCCAGTATTGCACTGTTATTAAACATCATAGTATATGGGAGTGGATTCAGCTCTGTAATTCAGGAAGTACCAAAGGGGACTCTCTATTTTCATGTTACACGCACATCCTAGGAAAATATTTTAGCCAAGTATAGAAGAATAATAGGAATCATATCAAAGGCTCTTTCTCCCTTTTCACAATTTTTTTTTCTGTCAGCTGTCAAATTCAGTGGCTTTGTGTTAAAATTGACTTGTGTGGAAGATAAATACAGCAGCCCTCACTTCAGGGGAAAACTTGTAACTGGTGTGTGGAGAAAGACTCTGCTGTAAAGAGGTGCTTGTCCTGAACATTAATGGGAGTGGTTAGATGAGGGGGTAGGATGCTCAGAACATCAACATTATTTCTCAGAGATCACACTGGCTAGTTTTTGAAAAATCACTTCTCACCCATGTAACTTCAATTCCCCTGCCCCAGAAAAGCTCAGAAATTCAGCAAAGCTCAAAATTTCATTAAAGCTATGGTAGTGAAAGATTGTTCCCAGGACCAGGAAGCAGGGAGAAAAGCACACTCTGCTGTGTGTTTAAAGAGAAAAAAAGGCATTATACCTCTTTTTGAATGCTTCCAAACTTTTTGGTGTGTCTAGCTGATTTTTTTATATTCTTCTTAGATCTTTTATTCCCACCAGGCCTGGTTTCTAGTTTATTATTATCCTATTAAGAGTACTCTTGCACAAGGGCTTTTGATGACTTTTTTTTATTCCCTGAATTCATGGTCCATCCATATAGCTTTATTTCAAACATTACCTTTCACTTAAGGAATTGCATCGTGTCACAGATACCTTTTACAAAAACCAGATTCAGCATGCTAAATCCTGACATTCCTGTGCAGCTGCTTCTTTTGCTGTCAGCGGGGTACTGGGGATTGTGGAGCAAGGGTGAAGTTGGCAGGAGCAGGTGCCAAGCTGCCCAAACTACCACAGTCTGTTCTTTAGGAACAACTACAAGTAGGTGAGCTGCTTAAGCAGCTCTTATTGGAGCATGTTCAAATACAAACTAAATCAGAAAGGTGGTGTGAAGCAGAGAAAGGGGACACCAGCAACATGGGAGAAACCTGACAGAGAGCTTCCACTAGGTTTTTCCGTGACCCTTTGTGGCTATTTTGGGTGGGCCTGCCCAGTGTGTGGTTGGACCACCTCCTCTGGATCACAAGACACAGAATCCAGCTCAGAGAAGTGTGGTCTTGAGCTGAGTGGGAGAAGATTCCCATCCTACCAGCAGCCTGGCTTAGGAGGTGAGAAGATATCCTGGTCTCCTGGATGCACCTGGTCTTCAAAGGCAATGGCAGCTCTAACTACGTATGCAAGGGTACCCTGCTAGAAATTAAGAATTAGATCAAGGAGCATAAATAAACCAAGCTTATAATTTTTGCTGGAATACAGATTATAGTACAGGAGAACAGAATTTGGTAGATATGAAACAAGAGCTGGAGTCTGAGTGTCAGAAGACAGAATGCCCTTATGCACTGGCCAGCGACACTGGAAAGGAGGGGCACTTGGGAGCTGCTGGAGCAGCATAGCAAGAAGGGGAACATATGCCACTGGCCCCTCTGTTCTTATCCCAAACCTCTAAGAGTGCTGTTCTGTCCTACTTTGTACTATTTTCTTGGGCCTTTATTTGAGACTAGTTTCCTGACAGCATGTTTCTTCTCTCTGAATGGTCAGGGGTGACTGCTGCCTGAGCAACTCCAGCAGGTTCACTGGAAAGCTTTCTCTGAAACAGGTGAATTGCCTAAAGAACTCAAGTTGGACAATTTTGTGGAAGAAACACTCTGGCAGCAGTGTGCAGGGTAGCACTGTGGGCTGTCCATTCTGCTTGTCCTACTGTGTCCAGCTCCTGAGGAGTGGTGAAGAGAAGGCAGCCCAAGCAGTTCACTAAGGCTGTCACAGACATCTTTTGGAAGAGTTGCTTTCATCAGTGAGTGACCAGCTTATAATACAAGCTTTTCAGGTGGTGGTCATTTAATTAGTGATTAAATAAAGCCTTTTATGTACAAAACCAGCTCTGGCTGGGGATTGTTGACACTGCCCAAGCAGATCTGTCCCGAGCAGATCTGCACCGAGAGGTGCAGCACTGTACCTGTGCACTTGGGAACTGGCACAATCTTTCTGTGTAAGATTTGTGGGTCTTTGTCTCCTGGTCCTGATTTTCTATTTCCTGCTGTGTTTTGGGGGGAAAGCAGAGGGAACACATGCTTCCATCTCATCAGTGCTTGGGACCTGCATACAGCTGCCTTTTGCTTTGGATACTGGACTCACTGTGCTGGGACAGTTCCTGTTCTCTGTCCTGTATAATCAACATCTTTGTAACTACCTCTATTTCTACAAACCCTAGAAAGCAGTTTCACATCCGACTTTTTATTTCTTTGGTTGAGAGGAAATACCTGCCAAGGGAAAACTTGAGTATTCCACGTCTCTCTCAGAGAAAAAAGGTCTTTGGGAAAATAGTGTCAGTACAATAAGGCAGCTTGTTATTTACAGTTCATCTGTTACATTCTGTTCTGTGCTGTTCTAATCATGCTAAGAAATAGACTTAAACTTGCCTGCCAGACCTGTAAAACAGCTCAGATTTGACCTGTCCTGGGAGAGAGCAGAGCTGGCACACGTGCTGCCGGTGTATAAACAGCACAGAATTTGCCTGAGCTGGGCTGTGATAGAGAAAAGGGGTTCTGACATCTGAAGAGATTGATTTTGCCTTTCTCGCAGATGTACTTGCCTCGGAGTAGCGCCCGGGGGAGCACAGCTGCGTGGGAAAGCAGCACGTCAGAGCACAAATTATGCCATGCAGCCCAATGACTGCAGAAGATCCCGGCTCGGAGCTCGCCTGGGGATATAAAGCTGGCTGAAGGAGCAAAAGTAGCGGCGAGCCGAGCGGGAGAGAAGCACGCTGCGGGAGGCAGGAGCATCCCTCCGCTCCCGCTGCTCCTGTGCCGTGTTTGCAGCCCCCGGGTGCGCCGGGGCTGAGCGAGGGGAGAGCGGCTCTCCCGGGGCACGGAGCGAGCTCTGCTCTCGCAAATGAGCTCTTCCCAAATTGGAGGAGCAGAGCGGCGTTCCAGAGATGTTGTCCTGTTTTGTCTGGCTCAGCCTCCCCGACTTGGTTATCGCTTTTGTGACCCCAGGAAAGTTGCCCCTCAATGGGAGCCTGGAGAAGACTTTTGTAATCCCGAACGTGTCGGGTTTCTTTTCCTGGGATAATGACAGCCTGGCCGACTGGCAGAGCTTTGTGAACAGGAGCCGGTACGGAGCAGAATCTCAGAGCACGACGGTGAAAGCCCTGCTCATCGCGGCGTACTCCTTCATCATTGTCTTCTCCCTCTTCGGCAACGTCCTGGTCTGTCATGTTGTCATCAAGACGAAGCGCGTTCACTCTGCCACCAGCTTGTTCATTGTGAACCTGGCTGTAGCCGATATCATGATCACGCTCCTCAACACACCTTTCACGCTGGTAAGAGGGGGCACAGATGCCTGGGACGACCCACCCCTGAGGGAAAGGAAGCACCTAAGCCCTTCACAGACATGGTGCAGCCTGGGAGGTGGGGGAATGCACCACCACAGTCCACCCCATAACTGAAGTCAATTTCTCTGGGCCCCTACAGTGCTATAAAGGTGCTCTGGTGGCTCTTCCTGCTTTACACTGCTATAGGCAGTGTGCAGATGTTCTGCAGATATCTGTCCACTCCAAATTACAGCCATTGGAGTTGCCTTTGGAAAACTCCACATGTATTTTTCTTCTCTGATTCCTGCTATCTAGTTGAAGATTGGAAATTACCCATTTGTGGCCCTGATAGTACTTGAACAATAATAACCTTGCAGTGATTGCTTAGTATGTTAGTAGCATCTGATCCTTTTTGTCCTTCTCTTTTCTAAAGTATTTCCAAAGTAATGCTATAAAACTCTTGAAAAAGATAAATGCTCACCATTGTTTAACAAGCTGTTTTGAAAAGCTGTAGTTTGCTTGAAGTGAGATAAGATGTACAGGTCACCGTATCACATAAAGGAGGGCTTAAAAGGAAAAGCAAATATATTGACTCAATAGTGAGGCTGCAGAAGGACTCACTGTAAATAAAAGAGAACAAACATCTTTGATACTGGGCTGCTGTGTTGTCCTGGAGGATATTGCCAGGCCACTGAGCAGCAGTAGCCTGCCTCTTCAGGGTTCAGAAGCCAGAAATTTATACAGTTATACAAAGAACCTGGTATCTTAAAAGTATCTTTTACACAGCACAAGGGATTGTGTACTGGAGCTGTACTTATAAGCAGTTGTGGGGTGCACAAAACTAATGGTCATCTTGTTTTAGGCTCGTTTTGTGAACAGTACCTGGATCTTTGGGAAGGGGATGTGCCATGTCAGTAGATTTGCACAGTACTGCTCCCTCCACGTCTCTGCCTTGACCCTTACAGCCATTGCTGTGGACAGGCACCAGGTGAGACTTCTTTGAAGCAGAGGATGGAAAGCTTGGGAGGACATAAGTAAACTGAGAAAGGATGATCCCATGCCCTTTTCCCCTCAGTTCCCAGAGTATCATAAGATGCACGAGGAGCTGACAGGGTAGGGGGGCAGTTCTTGCTGTCAGAATAGTTTCGAGCCCACAGCAAGGTAGGAGGTATCCATCACCTTGCTATCTCTTCCAGCTGGGTAAAGGGATCTTTTATGCAGTAGATAATCCAGTAGCCTCAAACAAGTAGATAATCCAGTAATCTCAAACAAGGAGAACGTTCAAGATCCTGATAGGAATTTATGTGGAGAGCTCTCCTTTGGGGTGGCTTGGCCAGCACTAGGGTTGTAAGGGACATCCTAGTTAGCTTTCTCAGCTCTATCTCCTGATGTTCTGGGATGTCCCACCTCCTGTTACCCTGAATACTGGAGATCTGACTACAGTACACTGGTGCTTGTCACAGAGCTGTGGCTTGCTGTTAATAATGGGCTCAAAACTGGGGACAGTTGGGTATTATCAGTTTGGAGTCATCCAACAACCACACAAAACCATTTACAGCTGGCATTTTCTGCTAGAAAGATTGTTTCCAGAAAATGCACTGGCTATCACAAGCATTCCCATGGAGGTCTGGTTAAATAACAAACCCCTTCGTTCTTTGGGTCACTGATACTGAAGAGTTTGAAACTTTTTTCTCCTTTTTTTTTTTTTTTCAGTTAAGGAAATTGAACCTGGTAATGAACACATATTAACACCTCCTGGTGTTTTTCCCACCTAGATGCAAATACTGAAATTTGGGGGTAGGACTAAGATCTGACTTGAACCATATTTCATGGTGTTAAAATTCAGATTTTCATATACAGCTTACAGTCCTTGGGAGCTGGGTGAAGACTGTACTGCTTGCATGCTAAATTACCACATTGAATAATAAATTTAAGGCTGGAAGATTGTATGAAAAAAAATATTTTTTTTTTCCAGAAATGTAATAAGCCTAGATTTTGGTTTATTTTGTGCAGGTTATAATGCACCCTCTGAAACCTCGCATATCTACTGGAAAAGGTGTTATCTACATCTCTGTAATCTGGATCATGGCAACTTGTTTTTCCCTACCACATGCTATCTACCAAAAGCTCTTTACCTTTGAATACAGGTAAGGATGTGCTTTGCTTTCCTCCAGTCTCCCTGGAGGCCAAACTCTGAGCAGTCATACTTTGGTATATTCCACTGAAAGCCTTTAGCAATGTCTGATATCCTGTCCTTTTTATTTTTAAATATTTTATCTTTATTCTGTCCCACTAATCACACAAAATAGGCTAAGAAGTTAGAGGATCTGGCCTGGACCCTTTACCTCTGTACACTGGGGTTTTATGCCATATACCAATTTGACCTCTTTGGGCAAACCAGAGATGAGAAACAAAGCCAACCAACCAACCAAAAACTCACTAAAACCCAACAGGTTTTAATCTACTCTTTAGCCCTAGGAAAGTAGATAAATCTGCCTCAGCTGTCAAGAGCCTTAATATTTACAAAGTGCTTTAATGAGAGAAAGGTCCTTAATATGTGCAGAGACTGTGTACCTGTTTGCCAAAGGACAGAAAATAAAAACCTGCTTATGTGCAGCTGGAAATTTTGCAATTGATGAAATTCATAAAATTGTCATAAGGTCATGAATGCCCATAAGAAATTATCACCACATTGCTCACTGGCTGCTCCATGGCTCAGATCCTTGAAGAGCAGAGCTCTGCTCAGCTGTGACATTTGTCACAGATAAACACAGTGTTTGCTTTCAGGCCACATGGCAGGAGCCCTCTCCCACCTGCCTCCTTGTTTCTGATGTACTTGTCCCGCCATGTCTGGCCATATGTGCCTCTCATCCTGTGCCATCTCTCCATTTGCAGTGAGGATGTTACCCGGTGCCTGTGTCTGCCAGATTTCCCTGAGCCTGCCGACCTCTTTTGGAAGTACCTTGATTTAACAACCTTCATTCTGCTCTACGTGCTGCCCCTTCTGATCATCTCTGCTGCCTACGTGACAGTGGCAAAGAAACTCTGGCTGCGCAATGTCATCGGGGACGTCACCACTGAGCAGTATTTTGTCCTTCGCAAAAAGAATAAGAAGACCATCAAGATGCTGATGCTCGTTGTCATCCTCTTCGCAGTTTGCTGGTTCCCCTTGAATTGCTATGTCCTCCTCCTCTCCAGCCAGACCATCCACACCAACAATGCCCTGTACTTCGCCTTCCACTGGTTTGCAATGAGCAGCACCTGCTACAACCCCTTCATCTACTGCTGGCTCAATGACAGCTTCCGATCGGAGCTGAAGGCTTTGCTCAACATGTGCAGAAAAGCCCCCAGGCCCACGGAACAGAGGCTTCCCTCCACTGTCCCATCCTACCGAATGGCTTGGCCAGAAAATGGCAACCTCAAGAGGTTGCAGGCCTCCCAAGTCCTTCCACCATCCTCCAACATCCAGTCAGGAAAGACAGACATCTCTGCAGTTGAGCCAGTAGTAGCTGTGAGCTAAACGGTGACCTTGGGAAATCTTACAGGACTGCACATAGACTTGGCAAGAGCTAAAATGGTGGGAAGATGTGGAGCCCTGGCCACACCACAGGTGATAAAACCAAGAAAGGAGGTTCTGCAGGGGGCAGTATGAAAGAGTTGCATGTTTAATACAGGCTGATGACACTGGTGTGGAGCCCCTAGAGGGGAGAAAGTAAGCTCTTCCCAGGAAGGAACTTCTGCCTTTGTCAAGGTGACTTTGGACTGGCTTGCAGGATGGGATTCTCTGCATGTGTGTTGCTGTTACCTGCATGACTGAGCCTTGTTAGTTACTAAGACTGTGGGTGTGTTTTGCTGGTACTTAAACAACAGTCTCATCACATCAGGCCTCCCTTCCCCTCTTCTGACTCTCCTTGTAGCAACATGGAAATGGTTGAGAGGTAGACTTTTAGGTTGCTATCTGAGATCCGGTGCAACGGGGTAGGAAAGCATCCTTTCTGAACCGGGATCTGAAAAGTCAAGACCTTTTCAGAATGAATGAACAGATGTATTCCACAAAGCCTTTTTTTTTTTTTTTTTTGGTGGAAATACCCTTAGAGAAGTGGAGGATATGATAGACACTGATAAATAGGGGTCTCTTACTTCACAGGCACTTTTTCTAAGAAAGATCTGAAGAAAAGCGGATGCCTATTCTTCAAGTAGAAAAATAGTTTTTCTTCAAATAGATAACTAAACCCAAAAAACATACAAAAAGTTGGACATGCCATTCACAGCTGGAGTATGGATAATTAAGTTCTACTGTGGATTTGGACTAGAACCTTTTATCAGAGTATCTTTGCATCATTGTCAAGTTGCAGCTAAAAGATCCCACAGTTTGACTTTTTAACTCACCTTTGAATGTTGCTCTCTTACCCTGTAAAGCATCTGTGTACTTGTCACTTCAAGGGCATTTCATCCCAACTAAGAAGTTAGCTCTCTGGAATCAGTTCATAAATGAACCGCTTTGAGAAAAGAGATGATATCTCTGATGGAAAGTAATAAAAGTGGAACATTTGTCTGCAAGTTATCCTCTGATGACTGCACAATTTTGGTGCATTTAAGCTGAGATGCGTCCTATTTGGAGTGGCTAAGAAAATTCACGACTGCAAGTGTCTGAAGTAGATTTCAGAACTTAAAGTTCTTAGCAGAAGAAAATATGGGTTCAAATAACAAAAAAATGTTGTTCCAAAACCTCTACTTTATAGCACAGAGGAGCAATATTTCCTTGTGCTGTGGAAATTAGCTTGACCATCACATCACAGTGCCCCATTCCACATTTAACTTGCAGCATTCAGCAGTGAAGTGAGAAAAATCTTCTTATAAATGGAAAAAAAAAAAGTGAAACTGTTTTTCTCAGTGTCCTGTAATAAACTTACAGTTCTGAAATAATTTTAAGCCTCGTGCAGGGTTTTCACACCTCAGTATTTTACAAGAGTGAAATATCTACCACTCTTTGCAGCTAACCTGCCCTTACACAAGCAGTTATCAGTCTCTCACTGTGAATCCAGTGCTATTTTACTGCCCTTTATCAAATCCCCTGGAGTCAGAGTATTTTGTATCACTGACCTGCAGAGTTAAACCTTTCCTCCTGCCTTCTTTGACCCCTTATGCCAACTCCCTCCCTCAACATTTGCAATACATGAGCCCTGAATTGTTCAGGGCATCATTATGGATGATCATTGTAGCTCACTTCCAAATCAACTATTCTATTCTATTCTACTCTATTCTATTCTATTCTATTCTGTTCTAATTTTCCAGTTGTGCAGAGTTTGTGAACCATGCTCCCCATTCCAGTGGCAGCAGAATCCAGCACTTTACTAGCAAATAAGTCTCTGAGAATGCTGGGTACCTCAGTGAGATGTTCTTTCTGAAGCTGAAGGAAACATCTTAAGATTCACCATTTTTGAGTGTAGTTGTCATCCTGCTACATATATAGAATGTTGCTGTAACTCCAATAGACAAAATCCTCAGATGCCCACTCAAATGCTCCTGGTGGGTCTGAGCGGGACTCCTGCAGTTACAGATCACCTACAGATCCTACAACCCTGCACTGGGTGGCAAAACTTTCTCCTCCAGGCTCTGATCAATCCTGAATCTGGGCACAAGGGGGGGATGCAAGAAGTTGAAGCTGTTTGATTTAATTAAAAAGAGCAGGAGGGATGGACTGGATAAAAGGAAAAGAAGAGGCAGATTGGACAGTGAACATTAGGAGCCTGTCCAGGAATGAACAGGCGGCCAGCAGAGATACAAGTCTCAGAGAGATTTGGACAACACGGAAGAGGGGAACATGGCTGAAGCTAGAACTAGAAACTAGAAATGGTGTCCTTGGAAACTGTACATCATACACTGGGTGTGCTACAATGTGCTTAGCATGGTACAGGGTAATTTCTAATAATTAGTTATTTTTCATTTTCTTCATATCTGATTTGGGATTCTGGACAGACATTTTGCATTCACCAGTGCTGCTGAAATCAGTGGGGGGTTGTGCTCTGCGCACACAAAGTGCAGTATGAAACAAAGTACTCCAAAAATATTTGCCCTGGGCAATTTAACTTGGGCATCCAGGCTTCATGGGTATTTTTTCATTCTACCCCATCTCTCTTGCAGACCAAAGGGTTCTTTTAAAATGCTAATACAGCCATTGGTGCACAAACTGCATTCAGGTGCCATCTTGGTGGGTGTAAAGGGAGGATCTGAGTGTTGATAAAATGAGACACAATGTGTACAGGGTGGAGATTAATTTTCCATTTTGTGTGTGTTTGCCTACTGCAGCTGGAGGTTTTGCTGTCTTTTGAATTTGGGAGGTGTGGCACAAGGCACTGAACAGCTGTTCATTGCAGGGGATCTGCACAGCCCAAGAACAGACATTTTGTGGGAAAATGAACTGCATTTAGAGAATACATCATCTGGCACACAAATAAAGGAACTCAGGGTTACAAAGGTAAAGTTAATGCTGACATCTCCAAAATTTTGAGTGGTTGGCTCTACAACTTCTATGGTTTAGTGTGTTTTGGGTTTTTCTACTCAAAAGCGAATTGTTATTTGTATTGACAATACTGCTTTCTTATTTTTCTGTTTCCTTGAAAAATATTGTAACAGGCCTAAGAAAATTAACTTGCAAGTGCTAGGAATTAATGAATATTAAGTCTCAGTTTCTAAAACATTCCTAGTGTTTTATTCATTTTCTCTGTGTAGAATTATGCAGAGACCTCACAAGGGAACAAAGGCAGTGCTACTCTGTATTTTGCAGCTTGTGCTATTCTGAATAGCACTCAGGGGAAAACAAATCCTTGAAACCTTTCTGGCACTTCTTGATGTTGGATCGGGATTTTAGCTTCCAGCTTTCATTCCTGCCTCTTTCATAGAATCATGGAATGGTTTGGGTTGAAAAAGACCTTAAAGATTGACTCCCCAGTCCAACCCCCTGCCATGGGAAGGGTCATCTTCCACTAGACCAGATTGCTCAGAGCTCCATCCAGCCTGGCCTTTAACAATTTCAGGCATGGGGCATCCACAGCTTCTCTGGGCAACCTGTGCCAGTGCCTCACCACCCTCATAGAATTTCTTCCTGATATCTAATCTAAACCTGTCCTCTTTCAGTTTAAAGCCGTTATCCCTTGTCTTATCAGTACACAACCATGTCAAAAGTCTATCTCAGTGTTTCTTATAAGCCCTCCTTTAGTACTGGAAGGTGCTCTAATGTCTCCATCAAGCTTTCTCTTCTCCAGGCTGAACAACACCAACTCTCTCAGCTTGTTTTCATATGAGAGGTGCTTCAGCACTCTGATCATGTTTATGGCCTCCTTTGGACTTGCTCCAACATGCCCATATCCTTCTCATGTTGGGGACCCCAGAGCTGGACACAGCACTCCAAGTGGGGTCTCACAAGAGCAAAGTATGGGAGGTACAATCAGCCTCAGGATCAGTCTGAAAAGTCTTAGCAGCCACTGCTGTCAGACGGGGTGCTCAGCGAGAAAAATTTTTTTTCCACTACATAGGGGTTTTTTGTGACAGAGAAGTTTCTGTTGTAGCAAAAAAGATGGCAAGGGCCACCACCTGAGCTGAGATAAATGGAGGGTCACATGCTTTGCTTTCCCTGCCATAATAAGCTGTAGACCAAGTCCGAGACTCTTTCATCCAAAGGAAAGCAACAAATAGCTCAAGCTTGTACCTGCATCCATTAGAGGAAATTTCATAGAGTACAGGCAAAACTAAGAGTGCTTAGCAGAGTCAAAGCCTCTTGCTCTTACAAAGGAAGAAAACTCTTTGAAGCACACTGAGATCACACAAGGAAAAGATGACAAATTTCTCCTGCACAGAAGAAAGGAACCTCAGCTTTGGTTGGTTTTGGTTCTGACTGCAGGGCAGCCCACCTATTCTCCTGTCAGTGTGGGATGAATTTCTCCTCTCAGCTGATGGAGAAGGCAGCTGTTTAAAACATAGCAATATCCTGTGACTTCAGGAATATTAATTCCATTGTCTGTCTGGCATTTTCAAAGGATATCAGACACCATCTCCAAGCTATCTTTATTTACTTCCACCCTTCTTATAGGAAAAGTGCTGGGAGATTCCAGAGATTTCAAAATCACAGTTTTCTGAGAAGCATAAACCTCTAATTTCTTTAATGAATAGATTAACTAGCCACCACTAGCTGTTACAAACATGGTTTTTATCTCTAGAGCTGAAAGCCCTTGACAAAGGTTGATACCACTGTCTATGTTTTGATACCACAAAGGGAGAGAAATCACTGAACTCCATTATCCTGAGGTCATTCGGTTTCTTCAGCCTAGAGAAGGGAAACCTCATTGCAGTTACAGCTTCCTCATGAGGAGAAGAGGAGGGGCAGACACTGATCTCTTCTCTTTGGTGACCAGTGGCAGGACCTGAGGGAACGGCATGAACCTGAGCCCAGGGTGGTTCAGGCTGGATATCAGGAAAAGGTTCTTCACCCACAGGGTGGTCGGCCACTGGAACAGGCTCCCCAGGGAAGTGGTCACAGCACCAAGGCTGACAGAGTTCAAGAAGCGTTCAGGCACACGGTGTGATTCTTGGAGTGTCCTGTGCAGGGCCGGAATGATCCTGATGGGTCCCTTCCAACTCAGGATATCTTATGAATATTCTATTACAGGGAGTCTTAAATACTTGCATATTGAATGTGAAACTTCAAGATGTAGTTTGATGCAGTTTGGGTAGACCACGATTAAAACAGTCTGGCCATGAACTGCATAGAAGTCATTAACAGATCACTCTACAAGACCATGACAACATTGCCAGCTACAGACTTGTCTGCTTGTTCCAAATTTCAGGCTACATTTGTGCAGTGAAGCTACTGAGTAGGGAGCTTGTGCTGGGCTCAGCAATAGCTGGATGAAGCTGTACAGTTCTTGGATGTGAACAGATCCATCTGCACAGCACTGAGCCATGACCCGTGCATGCACTTAGCTGTTTCAAGAGCTCCAATGATGTCTTAGTCCTCTAAGTAGACTGACCTAGAAACTGCATGTGGACATGCAGAGAGAGACTCAGAATAGCAGTTTCCCAGGAGACTAACTATTATTCACATCTGCCTTATTCCTAAAGCTCTTGTGTGCTGGTGAGAGAGCGCAGCCAGCTCCCTGCTGACACAGTCTGCCAGCATCGTGTTGAAGTCACCGGGCTGTGAGAACTCTGCACCTGAGAAGGCACCTACACCACCTAACAGCTCTTGGAGGCTTGGCTGGGAGTGCCATGCCTTCCCACAGCCTCGGTGTCCAGTGCTGGTGGCTGGTGGTTTGCTCTCTTACTCCTGGTGCTCCTTGTGCCACCGAAGGGGAATGAGGATGGGATCCTCCCCTGCTTTCCCCATCCTGCACAGCCCAACAGAAGGGCAGTCCCTGCTCTTCCTGGGGTTGACACAGTAGGCCTGGGAGAAGGTTTGGGCTGGAATTAAAGAAAAAGGGAAATTCTTTGGCCCATCCTTTCTTCTTCTGGGTACAATGTCCCCCATAGCTTGTCCTCTGGCTTGCAAGTTTCAAGGATTTCTGAATCATGGTGGGGTGAAACTTCCTGCCTCTTGCCTTAGGCTCAAAGTCATTTAATATACTTAGAGAGGCAGAGGTGAATCCAGTCATCATCACAATATCCTGTGAAAAAATTTCTTTTATCTACAAAACAAATCAGCGCCTCCTGGCCATCTGCCACAGTTTATAAACTGAGCATGGCATTCTGTGGTATGGAATATCCCTTTGGCCAGTTTGGGTCAGCTTTCCAGGCCATGCTTCCTCCCAGCTTCCTGGGCACCTGCTCTTTGGAAGAGCTTGGGAAACTGGAAACTCCTTGGCTTAGGGTAAGCACTGATCAAGCAACAACCAAAACATCAGTGTGTTATCAATATTATTTTAATATTGAGTCCACAGCACTGTGCCAGCTACTAAGAAAAAAGTAACTGTATCCCAGATGAAACCAGGACACCAATTGAATACCTGAAGGTCTAACAAATGATTCCTGGCTCTAAGGTGTCAGCTCCCTTATTTCCACAGCATGTAGGGTTAGGTCCATCTAGAGCAGACCAGTTATGTGGTGATACACAGCGCTTGACTCTTAGCCCTAACATCACAGGGGTATGAGGATTTAAAGACATAATTACAATTTTTGTGGGCTTTTTTTCAGTTAAAAACACTATGATATGACAGGTCTGTCAGAGGTCACCAGTTTTTAATAATATGAAGTTAAGGACACGTATCAGATGTTCTAAAAGCACATCATCAACCTCTGAAGGTATAAAACTTGATGGGATATGTTGGAGGGACATGTAGGGTGGTGGTAACCACGTTGTTATTGTCTCATCCCTACTGCCTTTAGCTCTAGAAGTGATTTGCCCAGAATTTGTCTTGAAGAAGTCCTGAGACAGGGCTCAGAATGATCTGATACTTGAACGAGGAGGACAGCAGGGACCAAACCCTTGAGCTGGGTCCCTGGCATTCC
>NW_008238833.1:435200-437302 GCF_000691975.1 Corvus brachyrhynchos | reverse complement strand
CATTCCAAGGCAAGCAAACAGTAGCCCTAGGCTCCGTTTCTCCTCCTGCAGTTCAGATTCCCAGCACTGAGGCATTGTTCTGAGCTCTGCAGCAGCACGGTATTTCTCTGCAGCAGCACCAATTTAGCTCAGATAAGAGGGAAAAAGCAAACAAAACCCCCAATTCTTTTGTTGCTGATTGAGAGATTTCACTGCTGTTGTTTTAGGTACTGCTGACCCATTCAAATGCCTTCAAAGGCACCTTGCACTTTCCCTGTACTCTGTGGGGATGCGAGAATCTGACTTAAGGGGACTAACTCAGCAGCCCCTGGGTTGGGTGAATTCATTTGTAGATAAGGAATTTTGTGTGCATGAAGGTGTTTGGTTAATCTCAGTGATTATAAAAAGTTTGAGATGACTCACATCAAAGAATCTGAAAAACAAAAGACAGGATACAAATTTTACTACCTAAAAAGATTAAATAGTGTTATAGTGCGAGTTCTTTGTCGTGGTCCTTCAGGGGAGGGTTGATAACATGACATGAACCAAATAGATGTTTGAATATTTAATGATATAAAACCATAATATTTTCAGAAATATACTTTTTTAATGTTTAGTAGAAGTAATTACTTTTTATCATTATACTAATAACTTAGTATATTAAGGCAAATATTCCATGATGAGGAAAGCACTCTTCTGGAGTTTCTGGGCATGCAGCCTGCATGACAGAAACACACAAACTGCCCCTGACATACAGCTAGATTTTGATTTGTGCCACACTCATGTGGTCTGTCCCAAGTCATGCTCCTAGAAAAGATTTCTAGAAAAGTTGATTCCAATGACACAGCTTTTACTCTTCCCCCCTTCTGTGACAGTCTCACCTGTGCCTTTACTGAACCAGGCCACTGGGACACAATCTATTATTTGTCTTTCAGCAGTATTTTATTCAACCAGCAGCTCCTTTTTCCTGTGAATGAGGGATTGTTTTGCAAACACAGACATGCAGGAAGCCAGTGTGCCAGACTGTGTGCAGTGCTGTTCCATGAGCTATTGGATGCAATATGGACATGCTCAAAAGGGTGATAAGGGACTGAGCAGTTAGAGTCTGGTGATCCAGCTCATAATCCCCCCAGGTTCCTGTGGCACAGTGTTCCTGAATTCCCACATCCACCTCCATGCTCCTGCTGGTGCCCCCATCCAACCCCCAGCTCATGGCTGAGCTGCCCCACTCCTGTCTCCATGGCAGTCCCTTGGCTTCACAGCTGTCCCTTCTAAAATGGGGGGCTGTGCATGACTTCAAGGCTCTCTTCCCCTCCAGGCAATCTAAAAATCCAGCCAGTATCCTGCAGCATAAAACCATCTTACACTTCTTAATGAGAAATCATCAAAGAATAATGAATGACAAGCTTCCTGTGGCTGTGCACACTACGGAGGAAATCCAGATGATACACGAATGATTAGATTAGATAACTAATTATTCACTAGGGCACAACAGTTTAACTTCAATTATTCATATCAGCCACATGACATTCATTACTGAAAAATACAGATTTACACCACGGGGCTTCCTTCCTCCAAAGTTTTAACAGACAGACAGAAGCCACCATAGACAGCAGACAGTGGTGGTGGAGGATATGGGGGTTAAATCCCTCTTACCACCTCCATCTTCAGAAAACCTCTCATGACTCAGTTTCTGTCTTCCTGCTCATAAAGTGCAGCCAGGACAACCTTTGTTAATGGGGCTCTAGGCTTAGGCACTAAAATAGTCATCAAAGCTGCTATTAAAACATCTACTGTTCCCAGTAAGGGGAAAAAAATGGACACAAAATTCATCCTTTATTCTAACAGTGACTGACAACATCCAGAGGCAGAAAAACAGTGGAATACAGCTGCTTTTAGAGGCACACAATCTGCTACTGGAATAAACATTTTTACTTGCTCTCTGAAGTTTAAATCACAAGTTTTAAATCACGCAAGAGCCAGTGTAAGGCAAAGAGTGTGCACAGGAGCTAATTGGAGCTCTCCTGCAGTTGGAGGATTATTAATACCCAAGTGGTGGAGAGACAAGGAGAGAGAAAGAATGACATGGACCAAACCTGAATCTTGACACTGCCATTTTATTT
>NW_008238833.1:409833-435136 GCF_000691975.1 Corvus brachyrhynchos | reverse complement strand
AGATGGACTCTTTTCCATAAGGCCTAAACTGGAATTCAGCCCATGTTTTGAAAATGGCAAAACACAGCAGGAGCAGTGCCACTAAAGCTGGGCAGTTAAGAAACACATCTTAAAACAGGAAGATACAGCTGAAAAGTTCAAATGTGCTGAGATTGGCCAATTTGTAGATAGTAAATCACATAATGGATATGCTATTTATCATGTGCTGACACTTTCTGAACAGCTTTTCAAATTTAAACAGATTTTGAACCAATTCATGTTGCTCTGACAATTTTAGGAGAACAAAAATTAAAAGAGCAGAATTATAATCACTGTCCAAAATGTTTCCTCAGGGTTTAGCATCAGCCCACATGTATTGCACTATGGCAACACATGACTGTTCCTGGAACCTTCAGACACTTATGCTATTGTAGTTGACAAAACTGGTTTTATTTTAATAACCGAGGAGGATTGACAGGAATTTTATTAAACACTTTAAAAGACAACAGATTCACTGCAGCAAGTCATTTTTAAATACAGAAGAGGAATAAGTAAAAAGTTAGGTACATATCCAACATGAAACATGAACATGTGGCTTCCAGGAGCTTTGAATTTTAAAGACTGAGAACTCTACTTACATCAAACAGTTCAAACACATCCACATCACAGAATCTTAGTATTGCACTATAGCTCCTTGTCCAAGACACACAATGCACAATGTGCACCTGCACTGCCTACATATAAAGGACCATCAGCAACACATCAGCATAGCCAGACAATCTAGGAAAGGTGAGAGGGTTCATAGGCTTGGTGGCAGAAGTATGGCAATAAAATCCAGCAGTTTGGACTACCAGTGTCCAATATAAGCCCTGTTCTGTGCTGGTAATGCAAGGGACATTAGGATTGCAGCTGTGCTGTGTGCTGTGCAGAGGTAGCATAAAATACGGCTTTAAAAACGTCTTTTAAAATAAGGCTTGTCTTAGCTGAAAGCCATATAAAAACTGAAGAGTTCTTGTAGTACTAGCCCTAAGTGTAGCACAGCAGCACTTTCAGATCCACTTGTTCAACAGCAGCCAGATTCAAATAGGGACACAATCTCTGAAATCTGCTGCAGCACATAAAGAGTTCTGTGCAAAAATGGTAACACCACCCACTCCTGTTTGCCCCTCATCCACAACCATACGGAGAATACTAGCAGACAAGAGCACAAAAGTGGGTGACACAAAGGAACTGCCAAATGGAAGTCTTACAGAACTGGAAGTCCTACCTAGCTATAAAAGAAGTCCTCCTTTGTTTAAAAAGCCGACTTGGAGGAGGTGACAGGCAAATCATTTCACTTACATGGACGATACAGAAAAATAAGTCAGTATATGACATTTGTGCAAGATACACACCACCACTGCGGTTCTTCACTCCCCACCCACCTCACCCTGCACCTACCATTTCAAGACAAAGGTCATTTTAATACTCAATGAAGGTTGAGGTCTTGGGCAGGGGGGTCAACATTAAAGCTGAATTCTACTCTCCCCACATGGTCTGATAACAAACCACAACAGTTTTCCAACATACAAACACTCCCCCTTACTTTGGCCGTTCCAATACACTAAGCATCTTTTCTTTAATTAAAATAGAGTCACAATGTGTATGGGGGAGAATGACCTTTCACAGTATTTACATCTACTTCACCTTGGCTGTTGGGTGTTTGGCTCTGCTGAGGCATTTGGGTGCCACTGTAATACAAGTTAATTTGTCTTCTCAAGTGTGGTTTGGAAAACAGCACAACTAATATTGCATTTGATACTACAAACACGTTGAGAAAAATTCCACACATAAAAACATTACAAAATACTTCGACAAACCATTACAAAAACAGAAGCAACTTCACTGATCTTCAGCCCAAAATTCCAAGGTGGATTTGTTAGACACTCTGACCAAAACAACTGAGAGATAGAAATTAAACCAACATTTAGCTTTCACATCATTGCATTTCGTAAAAAAAGTGTTAAGACATTTTAAATTTATTAACACATAGAAAATTCACAATCCCTAATATTTACAGTACCTTCTTAACACTAAAACTATTCGTAGTTTCTTTTCCACCAGTGTCAAGTACTTTATCCCAGACACGAATGTTGGGATGACTAACCAAGACATCTCAAGCTGAACAGAGTAACCTCTATTTTTCCCACGAAGACACAGCCAGTATCAGTGTCAGCCACCATCTGGTACAGATTAACCAGATTCATTATAAAACCCCATCCCTGCCCCACCTTTTCCAGGACAGAGAGACCAAAGTTACCTTACTTAAACCCCAGAACTGAGATGGCCACTGCTGCAGAGCAACACTTCAGGATGCAATGTGGCCATATCTTTTTGCTACCTAAAGGGTTATATTTCCCATCCTTCTACAACATGCAGCAAGCTCTGTCCAGCTGCCAGCTTCAACTGCATTCAGTGCACATCACTTGTTATGACAGAATTTTTTTGTTCTTGTTCCTCCTTGTATGTGGTTTGATTTTTCTGATAAATAATGGAAGTGTACAACACGCTTTTTCAGGCACATGATTCCTGATTATTGTATAACAAGTAGTCTGTAAACCAGTTTGGCCTCTGGGGAACTGTCAGGCGATTGAGAATGGTTGCATTCAAAGAGCAGCACCTTGCGCTGAGCGCAGCGGAGGCAGAGGACGAGCCTTCCCACAGAACGGGGCTCCTGGCTCCTGCAGTTGGGAGTCATCAGCATGAAGAATCTATGAGTCTCTGGCGAAGTCTCTTGTCTTCCCTCGTAGCCACACTGCCACTTGCATCGTGGTCTGTCAGAACTGAAGAGAAGGTAAAGCTTTAGAAGAGAAAGGGCCATCAAACCACTCGACTTGTGGTGTACAAAGGAACTGCCACAAAGGCCGTGCTGCACTGCCAGCTGTCCTGCGCTGCCTCCGCTGCCCCACACCCGGCAGCAGGATGCCCTGCACATCTCTCTCCCAGAGCCAGCATCTACCACTTGTTAACACAGTCCCTAATTAAAACATGCTGACACCACTACAGACAGAGGAAAAGATGATGAGCTGTGGGCAAAGCTTAGCTGATGGGTGGTGGAGCCTGCAGCTGTCCCCTGGCAGAAGGACAGGGGCTGCACCAGCCAGAGCTGGTCATAAAAACAGCAGCTTCTTTCTGCAATGCATCTAAACAGAGCTTCAAGCATGAGTTTGTTCTGCTCTGGACAAAAATAAGTCTTTGAAGTGTTTTTGTGAGATGAAAACAATCTCCAAAATTCTTCTTTCAGATAAAAATGAGTCAGATTTTCGATTAACTTTTTCAGCTCCTTGAGCCCAGACCTCCACCTTAGGTTCTTATATTTTACTTCCAAACCCACCTGTTCTTTGAAAAAGGGACAGATTTGAGAGGAAAACTATATTCTGTCAGAATTACTCCAAGCTGCTGCACAAGAGCTGGCTGCCAAAAGGGCTTCTTCTGGTCCAAAAATAATTCTGCTTGTTAGTTCTAATTCTCCTGTTGACTTCTCCAAATCTCAGCCTACCACAACTGCTTGACCCAGTTACAGAGGAACAGCTAACCCCTGGGTACTGATGCTTCTTTTTTATTAATTACAGGGCATAGCTTTCTGAAGAGAAAATAGATTTATTCTTTTCCTGCCTTTGAAATAGCTCTTTAACTTGCCCTCAGCATTGTGCTCACATACTCAGGTAAGCTTCTAAATGTTTTAAAGCATCATCACTTTTGGTTTATACCTCCCCCTGGATATTTGGCTTCTCTAATTCTGTACTTGAGGAAGGAACTGGTTTCACAATTAAGATATGCCACATTTTTTAGGACAGAACCCTAGATTGTATCTTATGTAAGAGTGATTGCTCAAGCTGACCATGTCTGCAGACTGATGAGATATCTAGAGAACCATTGCACCAATCCAGATTGACTTGGACCATTTTGGCAAAAATCACTTTACAGTCAATCTTCCTTGCTCTCTGTGAAAGCAGGAACAGGAACATGTTCACTGGCCCCAGTCCCACTTCCCTTCTTTTGTCATTTTCTGTTCCTCTGCCAGCAGCATTTCTGAGCATCAGACTTATTTTTATATTCACCGAAGACTTCTGCCAAAGCCTGAACAGAAGCAGAAGCAGCAGTTACTACACTTCGGAGCTAATTTCTGAAAGAAGTCCTGAAACCACCAGCTTTCTCACCAGAGCTCCTTCAAGCACAACCTACTGTAGGACCAACCTAGAGCTCTCCTACTGTGCAGGGGGTCTTAAACACTTAAAGTCCAAACAGCTGAAGCCCCTTAGTGCCAGAGCAGAGATGTCAGCAGGCACCACCAACCTAACAGACACTCCAGGGTTTAGCTGTGCCACTACACCACCACAGTCTTCTGAGGTTATAGCACTTACACAGCAGGCAACACAGCAAGGACTAAGCAGGTCCATTATCTTACAGAATATATGAGTAAGTTTTTGGTAGGGATACACATCTAGATCAGCTTACCTCGTAACTCTGTTGCATCTTTTTCCCGCTCTTTCATAGGTGTTTCTTCAGGCTTCTCCAACTCAGCGGTCCCTGGCTTCCCATCTATGGTATCAGTCTTAATAGTACCAAGGTTTACCAAAAGCTGCATGACATCAAACTTCTCAGAAACTGCAATGTTCTCCAGCACTTTAAGGCATTTAAATGATTTAAGTTCACTCACATTTTCTTCAAGAAAGAGGAGGTAAAGGCTTAAGTCATCAAAATGCTTTGACTTAAGTTTCAGAACATCGAAAGTTGGCAAGATTTCATACACTTTGAGAACACCTGAATTCCACCTCCATGGAACAAACATTGCATACACTACCAGGGGCATCACCAGCAGATAGACTATCAGGTTAATATAGCTGAGTACCTTGAAGACACCAACAGCAATAAGCTTGCACTGAACCACTTCTGGAACAGTTGTGTCATTCTTTAAGATCCCAGTTTTGATAGTGCAGAGAAACTCATCACTCAGCGAGGAGAGACTGATGTAGTAGCCCAGATAGAGGCATGCAATGAAAATAATTACTAGTGTGAGTAAACGGCAGGTAATGTATTTAATTATTAAGCACTTTGAATTCTTTTTTGTCTTCAGGTACTGCTCCACAATTGGGTATTTAAAGTAGCTTTCAGATATTTCCCACAAACTGAAAAAGAGAGAAAAAAACACCAAATCATGTAGATCAGATGCTGCAGCATTCACGTACCCCAAATATCAACAAAACCCAGCACTCGAAAAGAAATACAAGATTGGAAACCCTCTTAAAATCATAGAATCACAATAAGGTTTGCATTAGAAGGGTTCTTTAAACATCATCTATTTCCAACCAATCCCCGTGCTCTGCCATGTACAGGGACACTTTTCACCAGACCACGTTGCTCAAAGCCCCACCTAACCTGGCCTTGAGCACTTCCAGAGATGGGGCATCCACAGCTTCCCTGGGCAACCTGCGCCAGCCTCACCACCCTCCCAGGGAAGAATTTTTTCCTAATACCTAATCTAAACCTACTTTTTTTCAGTTTTCAGCCATTCCCCCTTGTCCTATCACTACATGCCCCTCTATAAACTCCCTCTTCAGTTTTTTTGTATATCCTTTTTAGGTACCAGAAGGTGCTTTAAGGTCTCGCTGGAGCCTTCTCTTCTCCAGGCTGATCAACCCCAGCTTTCTCAGCCTGCATCTGCAGGAGAGGTGTTCCATCCCTCTAATCATCTTGATAATCCTCCTCTGGACCCACTCCAACATGTTCACATGCTCTTATTGAGGTAAATTAAGGGTAGTTTTATTGAAGTTAATAGAAAACCAACAGAATAGCAGATAAATGAAAAATATCAACATTCTAATACAGAAAAGTTCCTTAAGAAACGAAGAGAGTTCAAACACTGGAAAATGGAAAAAAAAGTATAGCCCTCATGGCAACAAAATATTTTTGTTCTTCTCCAGTACAAAACAGGTAGAGTAAGCAAATCCATGTGGAAAAGCAGACTCCCCAAGCACTTGTTCAATAATAGAACGCTAGAAGGCTTTTTACTTGTCAAGACCTAACTCCACATTTCAAAGCAGAGACCTAAGTCCCCACTGCACTATTTGTATCCCCACATACAGAGAGAAACATGTATCCTGACCTAGAAGAAAGCAGAAACCAGATCTGGTTGGAACAGTGCACCAACTTGATCAGAGGGAGAGGGGGTCACTTTTGTTGCATTTGATGTTTGGTTTTTTTAATAATTTTTTTTTATCAGAAGCTTTGCAGACCTAGATCTTAAAGGACAGGAGATGACAAGTAACTTGACAGTGTGCAAGCAACTGTCAAGAACATTGAGAAATGAGGACTGCAGTATCTCTATTTTATTACAGTGTGGTGGGCAAAACTATTTAACACCTACTGCAACTAAAGAAATTGGAACACCTCAGGTAGTAAGTATCTGAAGAGCTCATTACACGTTTTCTTTGAAAAAAGAACACGCTAAGTTCCAGCTCCAAGTGCCAAAGTAATCATTTCAGGTATCATATTTTTTTTAACCAAACTTAAAAGTGTGTCAGGTCACCATTCAAACCTCTGCAATAAATTTCTAAGTGAGTACAGACATCACATCTGTTAAGAACATGAAGAGAAGAGCAAAGAAAGCCAAGCCCCAACATCTTACCTCTGTGTCAAGTTCTCATTAGCAGCTGGAATCAAGTCAGTAGGGTCCCTGGGGTCTCCACTTCGAATGCTATTAGCAGCTTTGATTGCCCTGTTATAGGCTTTGTCAAGTTCTTCCATAATAAATTTCAGGTCTGAGGAAAGGTGAGGTGCTGCAGTGAAGCGCCAGAACAAACACGGTAAATACAGCAGGATAGCAACGAGCAGAAGGATGTATGGGAAGAACTGCAGGGAGAACAAAACCCTGATTAGGCTTCACCTGCATAAGAAGCAAGTCAGTCAGCCAAACATCATCATTCTCCATAAGTACTAGGTTTCCTATAAGCCTATTAAATCCCTATAATTTTATTTAAATCCTTCTAGTAAAACCCAATTTTTTGATTACTTGGGATATACAGGGAAGCAAAATGTCTTTTCCAACAGCTCCAGTAACCTTGCTGCTGCTTAGGGCTTCCCCCCACCGAAGGAAAAACAAAAGCCCACAGAATAAAGGTGCCATGATCCTGATAACATTTTCAATCCTGATAACAATTTCTGCATATTCGTAACTGCTGGACCTGACATTGAGAAAGACAGCATTAACCTGGGGAAAAACAAAGAGCAAAGCAAAGCAGCTGTCAGAGGGGCTGACCGAAAGAAGAGGATACTGTCGCCTAACTCTCCCTGCCCGATGTGTCACCATTGCTCATAGCAACTAAAACACTCCAGCCACCAGCAAAATCTCTCCTGCTCTCCATTAGCTGTCAGGAGGCTAATAATGGAGCTGTTACATGCTCTCCATGCCCACAAACATACATGCTCAGAGTGCGTGATATACAGTGACTGTAAAGGATGTAAATGTGGCTGCAATACTTCAAGGTATTTAAATATTTTCAGATAACATCTACATGGAAACCAGCACACAGCATCAGAATGGTCTGGTGTTAATGCAGCACTGAGAAGTCAGCCTTTACATGGTCACCGCTGCTTAGGGAAAGGGCTGAAGCAGGTACAAAATACAAGTTTGAAGTTTTTCTTTCTTCTACTCATCAACAAGTAGTTTTTGTCATGCAATTTTAACTCCAATTCCTCCCAGCTGCAGGAAAGATGGTGTTTTCTATCTACTCTGACATGATATTCAAAGTATAAAATCATACATAACATTACCCTTACAGAGACATGATGTAAGACCTGGTTAGACAAGCACTTAGTGAAATGTGCTGCAAATTCAGACAACCTCTAATTCATCACATTCAGCTTTTGATAGCAAGCAGACTTCACTCAAATCCAGCATCAGTTCCTAAGGAAATTTAAATTAGTTGCAGTAAACAAATATGAAACAGATGTAAGACATCACAAGTGTTACAGCCATGTGCATATGCACACTCACTGGTAAAGCCAGTGGAGATTTTTAGAGCAAGCTTGAACTGAAGTCATTAATCAGTGCAAGTGGAAAAGCTACACGTACATTTGTAGGTATTTAACAAGATGAAAATCTGGACCTAATATTACTATGTTAACTTGTGTTTGCATTAATCAAGAGAGATTAAATTTCTGCATGCACAAAGTAAATAATTCGATGTTATGGAACATTTTATTCAGGAAAATTACTTCTAATATCACCTACCATTAAAGCAAAATCCTGTGTTATTACTGGCAGTAGGAATGCATATGATGTATTAGATCTTAAATGACTGACTTCCCCTACCCACAACAGCCCATAAAAACTGTGCAGAGCTCTGCCCTCACTACTGCCTCTCTTTCCTCTTTGCACACAACAGATAATGTCAGATCATCTTCCTTCTTCCAGGTCTAGCCTTTCCAATTGAGATGGAAAGCTCTGGCATGTCCAACATGTTTTGGACATCTCATCAACAGCACAAGAATTTGTTCTTCTTATTTATCACTGTGGACAATGCCACCAGGCCTCACAGGTCTGACTCCTGATGCCTTGGTTTACCCAAAACTTCATGGTTTCATATCCAGGCTCTATCAGTACTCTGAATTCTGTACTATGTAGAAGTAGAAACATTGGTTTATACCTCTTGGCTCTAATACTCACTCATTTCAAATTTTACAGGCATAAGAAGATTTATGAATTCCCTTTGTGACCCTCAAAACTGGAGCTGCCATCAGCAGTATCGCATATATTCCTAAAGATCTCTTTACCCTGCGTCCTATGTGACACACGGTAAGAGGCAAGATAGTTGTCACACTGAAGTCACAGCCCAAAACCTCCACTGTTAGTCTCCATGTCTTCCTTTATACCTTAAAAAAATTCTGCACTTGTGTAGCACGCTGGCATCAGCTCTCTTGCTCTGTCCCAGATGTCCTCCAATGTCCCCCTCTCCCCAACCTTGTTAGGCTGTTGCCTTACAGAAACCAGCCTCTGCCATCTTCCCTTGCACCTCCTCCTCTCCCCAGCTCCTTCACCACTGCCTCCTCACCTGGAAGCATCACACTGCTGGGGAAAAGGCATGTTTGTTATGCATTTGCTGGGCTTTCCCTTGCCAGGCTCTCACCACTCCCAAAGCTGTAGCTGTAGCTTTGCATAAGTAAACACCGTGCAACTCTTTTCTGAATGGTCTCAAAACCAGAGCAGCAACATGATCATTAGTCCAGCTCTTTTAGTTTGCAAACAAAAGCCTGTATTTGTCAGCTCCTCCACAGCACTTGATGCACAACTCCATCCTTCTCAGACCCTGGCTTTTTTAAAAATGAAAGATATGCTTGTTCTATTTGTTAACCGTAGGCTTAGATAACCAGAAAATTGTTTTGAATCATTAAAATTTAAGGCCTTGAATGACAGGCAGAAGTGAAAATGCAAAGTCATCTGGCATGAATCCTAGGTTTCAGAACAACAAACTTGGGTTGTCCAGCTCCTCTGACTACATTTGACAGTCAAACATAATGACTTCCCATCTTTAGAAGAGGACTCTGTGGTATTTGTGCACAGACGAGCATGTGCCATCTGCCTTTCTTTTACGGTTTATGGTTTGACGGTTTATTTGCTCCCAAGGCGCTGAATACACAAGGAGGAAATGTTACTTCAGTCTGGGACAGTTTGTAGCATTGAAGTAAAAGGAAGTGTCACTGATCCCAAGAACTGTATTGTCAAACCTATGCCAGAGAAAGATACTAGCCCACAAGTAAAACTCAAGTTTTTCCTTTGCTGTGTAGTTATCAAGTTCCTTTTCAACATATTCAGTACGAGACTGACAAAACGGGTGGTGGGTGCAGCAGGAACTCAAACTGCAGTGCCCTGTATGTTTTCTGCTAAGTATTGCTGAGCTCCTGAAAGCTAAGGATGATGGAAGCAGGTTCTTCTGCTTTGCTTGGCCCTTAGTCTGATGTCACACTGGTCCCAAGGAAGCAGAGCACTTGGAAGCCAAGAGGCTGCCCCTTGTTCTGTACTGCTGCAGTAGCCTTTGAGCCCTGTGCACATTCCAGGCCGTTTAAGTAAAATTTGTTAGTACTCAGCTACTGTTCAGCAAGAACACGTGCATGGGTACAGAAGAAGAGGTGTTTGAGCAGTCCATTTGCAGAAGCACATAAGGTGCTGGAATCACAAGACTTTTATCAAAGATGCATTAGCAGCACACTCTCCCAAAGGTGAAAGATAAAATCAGACTAAAGCACAAAATAGTCTGTCATTACCAGCTTCAACTGTGCTAAGATGAAGTAAATACACAGCAAATAAGTTAAAAGGCCATTTAAAATAACTGCTTTATAACCTCAAATATGCTTTTATCATGCAAAAAAAAAAAAAATAGCTGGAATTGGTGGAGTGACGCAAAGGGCATTTTCAAGGACCTAATCTACAGAAAGCTTACCAGGGTCTGGATAAAAATGGCTGGAAGAAGATGAAAATAACGTTAATGGCATTTAGAAAACAACAGCTTTCTAATTTATTGCATCTTAAGTCCTTATTTCCTCTGGGCAAGCACTATACAAGTGACTGAAAACATTCTGACTTCCACCCAGCTGACCATAGTCAAATAGTAACTTTAAGTACAATAGCACAAAACTTTAGCTGCACAGGTCTGGATAACAACTTTGAGAAAAATTAACTGGCACACAATATTCAACAAAGAATGAAGCACTGAAGTGCCTTCACTCATTTGACTTTAAAATACATGAACATGGTGACATGTCTCCCTCTTCAGCTCCAATTTTCTCTTTGTCTCTGGAAAGAGCCCAAGCAAAGGCAATAAGCTCCTAACAGGCTAATGACAGTAATTACATGTTTCCAGAAGCAAATGCATTAAAATCCCTTTGGATATGACTCTATTCCTGTTTGCAGCAATGGGAGATGTCTCATTGGTGTTCAGCAGAAACAGCTATAAGCGACTCATCATTCTGACTGAGATCCTATCCTATCTCCAAACCTACAAGTGAATCTCAAACCCTATGTGACCTTTATCCCACCTGTTACATACTTCCTGTTTTGATATAGCTTCAAAACTGTATTTCTCCAGTTCAAATCATCTCAACCCATAATCACCAGTGGAGGCTGTGATGGCTGTATACAGTTTATTCTGGACTTTGGGTGACAGATGGCAATGTGGTAGTCAAGGACTGCCTGGAACAGTGACCCAGACCTCTTGCTGATGTACAAAGATGACTACAAGTCAATCATCATACTCCAAAAGCAGTGGGCAGCCCAGGGCCTGCTAAGCTTTCCAGCATAGCTGCAGGCTGCATGTCAGGTTCTCCCCTTGAGCTGGGATACCTTTCAAGGTTACTCCTCAAGGCTGAGAGATTCCTTGCTGTAGCACGCTGTCTTTAAGTGATTAACAGCATGATAAACCTTGAAATCTTAGCTAAGTGATATAAAGGGTTGACAGTGCACATATAATCCTTTACACATAAACTGCTGGCAAGCCTGGGACTAAGCTGGAACCCAGTCACACCTGAACTCCCCTCTGAGAAGGGGTTTAGAACACAGAGGAGTCCTTTCTGAACCTCATGACTCAACAGGAGGGTCTCCCTAGCAACTCTCATTCTATCCTCCATGTACTAAATAATGAAGTGTATCTTCCCACTAAATCTTGTTAAACCACTGTAACATTTACCACTGAACTGGTTAGTTCACTGTTTTATATCAACACATTGTTGCCTCTCTCTCATGAGTGAAGTGGATGACTCCATCTGCAACAAACTTAAGTAGCTCTAACACTACATTTTCAAATAATTATTTATAAATGCATCTGCATATGAGTTTCCTTGCTCTGACAGCCCTTAATCTCTCTGGGTAGGGTTTACAGGTGAAACATGAGGAGCCCTCAGTCAATTAAGAAATTGTACAAACAATGAGTAACTAGAACCAGGTAACAATCATGATTATAACTGTACCATCAATATAATGAATAACCTCAAGGCTTGTTTTTGTGTACTCAGGCAAATGATTCAAAGAACAACTCAAGGGTTCATGGTAAATCTTACCTCTTTTACAAAAAGTGAGGGTTTTCAATGACGTAATTTCACTTCATGCATACAAAGACTGCAGACCCACTCTCTGTATGCAATGCTTTCGGCAGGTCCCAAAGCACTTGTCCTGCACTTTGATATCTGAGCCAGGCAACCAACCTCTCCTGTGTGGCTGTGCCACATGTGCAGACCTCTTCTTTCAATACTCAGGTGAGTTGTTTCCCTGCATTTCATACGAGTATAAATCCCCTTCTTCGGACAAACCACCTACTCCCTTAACTTCTACTTTGCTTACCTGTATCTTCTTCTTTGCTTCTCCCCAGTTAACAGCAGACTAGAAAATACAGTAATTTAAAAAATCTTTAGAAGATTCTTGATCATAGGCAGCTCCACCCTAGCAATCCAAATTTCAGGACTATAAAGTGGTCAGTCTCTCAGTGTTCAACAACCCTCAGCTTGCTTGGTTGCTATCAAGAGCCAGTAAGATGATGCTCACTGTTCTCCTACTTGAAGTTTTATAAATTTTTCTGTGCACTATGGATTAAAAAGGCTCACAGTGCAGTTCCTCTCCTTCTCAACTAGACTGCAAGGTCTGCCCACACACAATGGCAAAAAGCTTCTCTTCTCCTTCCAGTTAAGGATCAAGACAAGTTTTGCCAAAATAACTTGGCAGGTGGGGCACTCATCTTTAGAGTGCAAACTGTCTGCACCAGGTGGGCAAATGCAAAACTGCTCCATCCCCCATCACCACTGCCTGTCTCTTTACCACTCACCTCTAAAACCTATATCTCTGTTCTTACTCTTCAGACAGACACAATAAACCTCTTAAGGGAATAGAACCAGAGTGGAAAATGCCATAAGAAAACAGAAGCAACAAAAGAGTAAAGCCTGACCAGAATAAGTTTCATCAATGACAAACCTGAAGAGGTTTGTCAGAGAACTCAACAATATAATCCTTTTGACAGATCTCTCACTGACAAAGAGGAGGAAATCTTAGCATTAAACTAAGAATGCAGGCAGGACCTACCATAGTCTCTTCTTTATATTTATCTATCTGCAGGTATTTTGTTTATTGAATTGTGCATTTTAGTACACAACTCATTTTTGCTTCCTGCTAAGGGTTATCCAGTGTGAAGAGTTTCCAGGATCACTGTAAATTTCAGAACTCTTGTTCTCCATGGAGAGGGGTCCTGGGCACCCTCTAGGAGCACACTGACTACCAGAGAGTCAACAAAGCCAGAAGGTTGCAGTATGCTCTTTCTCAGTTTCCAAACTGATGAATTCAACCCCTGGGAGAATCTCCTAATGCAGAACAGGACAACCAGTAAAGGTGCCAAGCTTTGGGGAGTGCCCAGAACTGAAACTTGCATTTTACTGTTCAAAAAACCAAAATCCCAGAGTAAACTTGAACTCTGAAATAGGAGGGAAGGAGGGAAATGGGAAGGTTTCAGTTTTTCTGCAATGCAGCCTGGGTTTGATAATCCTCCAGAGCAACCAGATGCTGAGAACAAAAGCAGTGCAGGTTGCTACAAGTTGGCTTCCTCACCAAAGAGCTACCTGCTCCTGCTTCCTCTCTGTACCACACTGAGCACTGTCCCAGGAGACAGTACTTCTGACAGAGCACAGAGAGCATGCCAAAAGGAAATCCATCCCCTTTAATCAGGAACGGGGCCTACAATCTCATTCCCCCAAATCCATAATATAATGCCTCCTTAAGCATTTTTTATGGAGCCTTCCCGCATGCCAATACAGTGAGATACTAAGTGAGTCAAAGCTTTGGAAAGAACCTGCAAATAAAAGCTCTGCTTCCCAGGAAGCAGGAGAAAAGTTTTAAGTGTTGTTAACGATCCCTGCTGTCCCTCTGTGTGCATCCCTGTCCCTGACACTGCAGAGTCAGATCTCCACTGACCTGAGCACAGGAAGTCTCCCTTTTCTCCTTAACATCACTGTGCTACCAAAAGGCTCTGCTCATTTTTAAAATTATTATCTACCCAAAATCTGCAGAGCAATGAGCTTGTACATACTTTGCAGTGCAAGGTTGGGAAGACCACCCAAGCAAGCCCTGTCTTCCTGCAGAAGTGACCCCAAGCCACCCAGCAGCTGTTGGCCCTGGATGCAAAGAATAGCCTTCAGATATCACAGTGGGAGCCAAAGTTCACTGTTAAACAGCTGTAACGTCACTCCTTCCCTGTAAACTTTTAAAGCACGGAGGCTGATGAGCAACCAGAAGTATATTAGCTAACACTGACCTCCGAAGAGCATCTGCAGCTCCCAGTGTCTGGATCAGAAGGGTGGGTGGCTAATCATGGGTCTAGGAGGCTAAGATGAGGCACCAGCCTCTGTTACAGCCTCTGGCTCAGCTGTTCAGATGCACTCCCTGCAGACAGTTTGCAGGGCATTTACAAGGAAACATCATATACCATTAAGCTGTCATGGGAGGAACTGCAGCAATTTCTGATACAGCACTAGTTAGCCAATTAACATGGGTTGCATCGTAAAAGTATGAGTGCTTAAGCTATTTGTGGCTGGCAAACAAGCAGACTTAGTGCTATCAGCAGGTGACTCTCACATGAAGTTCAACAGAAAGAATTTCGGTAATGAACTCATTCCCTCAAGAGAAAGAGACAGCAAACTATCCAGGTTTGCAGGTGGAGTTTCCAGCCATGCAAGCTACCTGCACCGTGAGGCGTTCCAGCAGCTTCAACTGGCCTCTGTAGAAGGTCTGAAGTGGAGCCCTAACTGTGCAAGGAAGAGTTCGGGCTAGAAACCAACAAGTCTGGCTTTAACATTCATGAAACACACACCTACTAATAGGTCAAGGTTATTAGTGGAGATAACAGGAGAAGCCAGCAGTAAATCCTCAGTTAGTGATTTGAGTCAGAAAACAAATCAGAGACAGCCTCAAGAGAAAATACCACCAGATTACCACCAGACGACTTTATAATAGAACCTGAGGCTTAGGACACAGCAGCAAAAGCCAGAAATACAGGTGCTGCAGGTCCCATACCTGAGCTCGCTCTAGCACCAGGCTCTCCTCTGCCCCCAGATGCCAGGGGTTTATTTGCTGTGACAAGTAATAAAAGGGCTGAGGAAGGCAGAACACAAATTTGCAGAGCCCAACAGCATTTCTTATTTTGGCATCAGCACTGCTCAAGCAGGCTCAAGCTGCTTCTCGAGTTGAGTCAGCTCCAGGCATGGCATTAATTCAGTGTGTAACTCCTGCCAAACCTCAGCTAACTGCTTTGAGCCAGCTCAAGTATCTTAAAACCTACTGCACTTTTAACCCATAAAATGAGTCTCTTTCTGTGCATTCGGTATGATGCTGCTTTACCTGAAGCAGTGAAAGCCAGCTCATAGTTTACCTGTGGACATGCAGGAGAGTACGCTGAAGACAGGGGTTAAACCTGTTGGTACCAGTGATTAATATCACCTCTCCCAAAATGTCTGTCTGCCATAAGTCTCCCTGCATGCACAACTGGCCGAGAATAACACAGTCAAAATATAAAATGTTTTCATTACCCTGTTTTCCTAAAATAAGCTTTTGATACAAGCTTTAAGGCAGTTTTGCGTCCTGTATTCCAGTTTTAAAATAGTTCCTGGCTAAAGCCAGGTGAAGCAATCACTCCAGGGCAACGCAGCAACGTTAACATTACTCTTGTGTCAGATAACTGGTGACCCTTTATTTAGAAGGAGAAAATACCTTCTCTAGTGCTACCCCTCTTTGGAAGTACGAGAAAGAAAACATTCTAAAAATAGAGAGTTAAGTCAAAGCCAAGGACTACAGCAGAGCAGAGGAGCAAGTGAGGCAAAGGTAGGTTTCTATGTGGGAATAACTTTGCCAGGTGATGGAGACCTATACATACTTTATGCAGCCACAGGGGTATGTTTTCTAAGTTGTTGTGGGATGGTTGCTTCTGCTGCACAGCTGCCCAGCAGTAGGAGTCCACATAAGCAGCTTGTCGCCAGGAGAAAGAGCTGGGTGCAAAACAGCTTATCTGAGCACCTGGGAAAACAAAGCAGAAGTTATTGCACCCTTGAAAGATTAAAAAAAAAGAAGAAAACAAGTCTAGAAAAAAAAGCACACACTTAAGATGTTATGGTATCCAAAGTTCTCAGGTTAAGTGATCAGACAAAGCACAGCAGCTCTGCGGGAAGGAGGGTCACTGAGGTCCTACTGCACCCAAAGGCCATAACTCCCACAGGGATCCATCTAAGGATGTCTCCTAAGGCTTGAGACAGCATATTAAAAGCACCTATCTTTTCGGCCAATTTCCATAAGTTTTGTGGGGAATGTGACCTTAAAGACCTTTCTCACATGCACTTAACTCAGGTTGGCCAAAGGGGAACTAACAGATACAAAGTGTGATCAGATCAGGCCTGAGGCAACAAATGCCAGCACATACCATTGTGTCACAATTTCCCAAAAGCACAACCTACAGCTCACATGTCTGTTGTAACAAGACCTCAAACACCATTCTTGCAGCCCAGCAGTCCTTGCAATGATGGAAGGGCACATTTTCCCAGGGTGCTGCCACTTCTTCTGCCTCTGAGTCTACAAACTATTTTGAGGGGTTCAAGTTATATCTGTAGAAACAAGGATTTCCCTGTAACTTTTGGCTGAGAAATTGTGGCCTCAGACACCCCCAAAGCGTGCCAGGCCCCTCCTCACCAGTGTCCAAGATTATGCATAACACCGTCATCCCCATTCATTCCCAGGGCCTCTTCAGCTGCTCAGGAGCTCCAAATTAAGATCAAGGCCCTAAGTGACAGTGAGAGCAGCTATTTGGCCAGCCTCAGCCTTAAGGTTAAATTCTGCTCTGACCAGCCACAGGCACCATGTGACTCCTCCCACAGCATACCTCAACCGGGAAGAGCGCTTATGGGACATGGAGCATCAGTGGCTCCTCAGATAACGCCAGTAAAACAGGATGAGGCGGTTCAACTATCTTTCTGAAGCCTTGAAAAGGAAAGCAACATCCCCTCAACACACATACATTTCCACCAGACTTTCATAAATGTTGAAACAGGAAGTCATTTCACCAAATAAACACACAGAGTGGAGATGGCTCTTCCATGAACATTTCTTCTAAGCAACTTCCAACACTTAGACCAATATCAGAAGACCAACAGGGGGAAAATATTGCTATGTTTTTTCCCTTAATATATTCATCTAAATTATGCTAATAGCATTGCTGTGTGCTTTATGGGAATAAGTATTTAATATAAGATTGTATCACTTGTCGTGCCTTTTTGCTAGTTTAGCTTTCAGTGAACAAGAACTAGTTTTGGAAAAAGAGTCAACTGCATTTGCCTTGTAACTTGTACGGCCTCTTTACAATGCAGCATAGTCAAGGAGCTTTATGAATAAAAGCCTTTCCATATGAGTCACTATTATAATTATTTCTAAGGCTGTAGTATCTTAAGGACATGGTTTGGTCATCGTGGTTTGACCTGTCACAAGCCTCCCTTATGGAAAACAAGTTACTGTTTATCAGAGTAGAGCTCATGTGATTTAGCAAAGTTGGCACCAGACAAGCACTTGCACTCCCCCAAAGTTTTGGGAGTTTTTGTTTTCCAGATGATTTCCATTAGTTGTGGAAACCCAAGAAATAATATATTGCAGAAAAAAAAAAAATAAGGGGGGGGAGAAAAAGCAAAGAAAAAAAGCAGGCATTTAATGTCTGCTCTCCACTGGATAGGGACCATTCATGCCCTGCTCTCATCATTTAACCAATCTCCTGCTGGTGGCTGTGCCCAGTGTGGAGCAGCAAACAAATGACCCTTTCAAAGGAAGAGCAATGGACTGTTCAGAAAGATGCTTTGTCTTATTCATGTTTGTGAATCCACAAAAAGAAACACATTCCATGTGTTCATTCTCATTAATGGGTGGAACACCACTTAAAGTGATGGAGTGTTTAAAAGGCACGAGTGAGGAAGAAGGCAGCCAGGCCCCTTCTCCGAAATGTCATGGGCACAACTTCATACCAGAACAGCTACAGTGATGCCAGTGCTGCAGCAGAGCAGTGAACATCCCTCACAATCCCCAGTGTTTCAGTAGGGACACTGGAAACCTGACTTGGGAGCCAAGCAGACAGAGCTCAGCCTCAAGCAGGGGGACACTCCAGTTGTCATACTGGTTTTTAACTGATTGCAGTCTTCTTTGTAAACACTTGTTAATTCAAATTACAACTATGCAGTAACAGTAGTAATGTTAAGACTTGTACAGGGAAGATGTTTTAGTGCATCATCCATACAAAACACAGATCATTAAATGCCTCAGAAAATTGTCACCATTTTCTATCCTTCCTTCCTTCCTAGCAGTAATAGCAGTATATACAGAGAGATAATTTACTTTGTGTTGGACTATTCTGCAAGAAGTGGAGAAGAAAATCTGTAGTTTCTATTAGAGAAATTTGGCACAGGGCTACCTGCCTTCCACAGACCTGCTGTGCATACAGCTATGCACAGGGCTAGTTTATGAGAGGCTAACAGTCCTCTGCTACAAAAGGAACAGCCTCCTGGCTTGGTGACATGAAGCCATTCCTGCCCTTTGCTCTTGCAAGTAATAGCTTGGGAAAGAGAAAAGCAGCAAACAAGGCCATAACAAAGGGAGATAAAATATACAGAAGAAGGCTGAGGAATAACAAATGACTGCATTTGTTAAGCAGTTGTCACAACAGTCTGGCCAATTTATCATTGCACTTGGCAATGCACTTTTTTGTGTAATAATTTCCGGATACTAAATTAGCTTTGGAGAAGGAGTAATAGGGATTTGACTTACATTTTTGCAAACAAATGAGGATAAAAAAATGCCATTTACTATGGTTGTCCTAAAGAGAGACCACCCAAAAGAGCTGCAGAAAACCAAGGCAGCAACGGGTGTGCAGCTACATATGATGAAATGACACTTTTCCAAGAGTGCCAGGATGAATTACTTGCAGGCAAGCAGCTGAGTGCAGAGTACAAGCCTGAGTCACTGCAGCCAGTGCACAGTGAGGACAAGCTGCCACCCCACCCAGCTGTGGCACATCTTCATGGGTGCTTTGCCAACAAACTTCCAGCTATTGCCTCCACATGTGTACCAGGAATATCCTTTTTTTCCTGCAAGTGGCTCTTCTGCAGCTCCTACACAGGAAATCTACATATGAGAAGAAACTCTCAGAACCCCAAGGAAATCTCAAATTCAAAGGAGAGTCCCTGTTCAGTACTGGACTGTTTTGCTGTGTGTGAGGCAGGATGTGCTGAGAGATCAGCACCCTCTGGCTGCATCCTTTACAAAAGAGAGGGTAAAGCCAGCAAGCCAGACTGGTTTCCTCTTCAGTGGCTCAAAACCTCTCTGTTGACTTACACATCTAATTAAGAAACTGCAACTAACAGAGAGGACTTCCAAGAATCAATGCTAATCACAGGCTTAACTATTTTTCCTGAACCAGGATCAAATGATTGCAGTTGACAGGATTAAACCTTCAGTAAGTAATTATTTGGATTCTAATACACTGCAGTCACTGCAAAAAGATTTGCATATGCTTGGAGGAAAACCTGGCCATTAATTATTACCATAATTTTCCACAAGGCAAAATGAACTTGCCATGATACCCAAACATCTGATTTTATCTAGCAAGAATTATGCTCTTTAGTAGCCACTACAGAAACACCTAAACAAGAAAATCAAGGCACACATAGACAAGGTACAGACTGCCAGGCACCATCCAAGTCACATCCTCCACACCAACATTAAAAAATATTTTTAAAAATGAAAAAAGAAATCCCAATGCATACCAAAGAAGAAACAAATGTACATGTGGGTGTACAGGTGTACACACATGCATTAGGGGCACACGTGAAGGAATGACTGAAGTGGCAGGTTGGGTGAAACAGAATGGACACCCTGTTGAAGAAGGAAGTATGGAGCAAATGGGTGCACTGGAGAAAAGAACCTCTTCCCTAAGGTACTTTGGCAATGGAGTACTAGCAAAATGTAAAGCTCAGGTGATTCAATGTTTAAGTGGAGTGGGTCAGAGGAGTTACGAAGTATATTTCTCTCGCCAGGGGGCTGCAAGTTATCCCTCAGAGAAGTCTCAAAATCATGCAGTGGGAAAAGAGCTGGGTATTTATCAAGCATTGCCTTCACAGTGATAAGTTTTTTGATTCATGGGGAAAAAGAATCGTGAATTAAATTTCCACCACTGAGATTAAAGGAAGACAAAAAAAGTTTCCCTTCATCTGAAGGAGAAGCATTACAAAACACTGGCAATGACCATCTAGCTTCACCATCAACATGGGTGGTACCCCAAATCTCAGGCAGTACCAGAGGCCCATGATGCTTTTTACACTTACTTTGGCAGCTAAAGCAGCTTACTATCATTTCCACAGGAAATGTAAAGCTGGCTCTACAGGAATTAAACAGAAGAAAAAATCTTACCAACAGCTGAAGATGTTCACCCAAAGACAGTTCAGACTTGATACCAAAGTAAATGTTTTTACAAGTTTGCCCTGACTGCCCAGGCAGGCCTGTGCCTGATGCTGGAACTTCTGCTCTTTCCTGAGCACTCCCTATGTGCCAAAGAGCAGCACAGTATGTCCTTCTGGGATCTGCACCTCTGCTGACAGCAGTTCTCAGCCTGTCTGGCTGCTTTGGACTGAAGCTACTCACACATTTGTTGTCTCAGTTCTTCATTAATGCCCTGGGTTTCACAGCATCCTGCGGAATTAAATGCAAGGTGTGCAAACGTCAACTATTAGCATACAGCCTGCTTCAGCAGCACTGGGAGGGGTTTTTCCAGCTCTCAGCCAGCAGCTGCCACAGTAGTAGTCTTTGGCCTAATCACACCCAACCCAACTTTAGCCCCCAGCTCTCGTGAAGTCACAAGATAAGATTATTTCCCAAAAGCCTCCCCAGGAACCTGTGAACACGAAAGGAGAGAGACACCAGCAGGGAGGACCAGACCAGGGGGTAGAAAGAGAGGAAAGGAGTCCAATTCAAGAGTTAGGACTGGTTTTTTCAGTATATTTGTTGTGATTTATATTGGGGGGTTTTCCCCTTTCTAGACATTTTATTCTCATGACTGCTTCAGACACATGATGAACTTATATAGAGAGATACAGGCCCAGCTGGACATGCAGTAAGGGGCACTGCAGATGGGCACTACTGCCATCATGGCACCCACAGAAGCTTCTGGGATGCAGCAGAGTTCCCCACTAATACCCTTCACTCTGTGTTTTCTGCCAGCCAAAGCACCTCAAAGCCCACAGGCAGCCAACTGCAAGGATGGAAATTAAAAAAACAAATTGGAAGAAAAAAGTGCCCAGAAATTAGGTGGAAAACGAGCAGGGAAAGCAAGGATTGTCACCACTGGGAAAGTCCAAAGTGGTCAATGGGGACATTAACCCCATGGTGTGTAGAGCATAAGGCAAGGCTCCACCTTGCCACCTCTGAGCACCCTCCAGCATGGTAAGATGCACCAGAGCACCGGTGGGAAAGAAGATGGTTTTAGTGCAGCAAATCTCCATTTTGACAGACGGAGCCTTCATGACGATTACAACCAAGTTTCTCAGCCCTCTTTACTCAACATGTGATGGTTTCTGTGTCCTGGAAAGGTTTACAAGGTGCTTTCTTCTACAGTAAAACAGAGATGCTAAAACACGCGGATTACTTCATCCCAGCTTCAGATGAGCCATGCATAACCAACACTCAAACTGAACACGTAGTAAGGGCTGCTGGGGCCACCACAAAATTCCCTTCTTCTCCACTCTCTCCCTCCCTCCTTGTATCCCCTCCCAGCCATCACCTCCCACACGAGGCTGCAGTGAATGCAGCCAGCACAGGCTGCCCATTGCACAGCTGTGCCTGGAAGCTGTTGTATGCAGGAGGTCAAACAACATCATTTGGTGACAAGCACAGATGACCAGTTCACAGTTGCCTTCCTATGGAAAAAGATGAAAATATTTGATGTTGAGTGGACAGCTCTCACATCTCCTTTTCTTTCAGCTGCAACTGACAGCTATTGATACTTTACCCAGAACTAAGCTGAATTTTGGCAGATGCCAAAATGAAGCAGCTTGTTTCAATTTCCTCTCTTCTCATCTGACTGTACCTGCTTATATCGGCAGTACCCTGCTCCAAGCAGAGCCTTGGGAATAAATATCTATGTTTTCAGCCAGGCTGTTTACAGTAAGAGAGCACATCTTGCAATACACCCAAACTGAATTCAGAAACTGGAATCTCAATCCTGACTCAGAGCTCTTCTTACTAAAAATGGCACAGATAAAATTCTATTAATTTGTGGCTCACAAATTGCTGAGGGTAACCCATCTTTCAGAGGTTTATTTCCCCTTTATAAGAAGAATGGGCTATATTTAGATGGTTTCTATTACCACACTACCTGACCACCTGTAGCATATTCACCCAAGAACTGCCAAGTAATGTAAGAAAATAATATCAAGCCATAATATGTTATATACATGTACAGCACAATCCTCACAATCCTATTACTATTTCCACCTTCCCAGTATATATAAAATTACATAAAATTATGTAAAATTGTATAAAACAAGGTCTAGCTGCAAAGAGATAACAAGTGCAGGATTTCAAGCAGCAAAGATTCCCAGGGACAGCAGAGAACAGCTCAGTCACTGCTAAGCACTACCAGAACCAGCTTAAAATCCTCACAAAACTACAGCTGACCATGGATTTCTAATCAGGTTAGTTCTCCTCCTGCCCCTGAAGGATGCTAAAGTGGGGTGGAGGCACTAACCCCACAGTTTCAGCGGTGCTCGCTGGCTGGGTGTTGCAGCTGGGTTTTCCACACCTCCAGCAGACAATCCTCTGTGATTCCACTGGAATCTCATTTATTTCCTGAAACTCCGGCCAAAACTAAAAGTTACTTGGTAGCTTCAGAAAACTTCCATAGTCTTTGTAAACGTTTTAATAATTGCACACAATTAAGAGCAACCACGTGTAGGAGAAAATTGCAGGTGTCTGACACCACACTGCAACAGAACAGGAAAGAAGAGCAGGAAGGGAAGATGACAGGATGAGATGCCAAGAGAATCTGATGTGGGAAGAATGCAATTATCACAACAGAAATAGGAGCTGAGCATTCATTTTTGGAAAGGGTGTTCAGTTCTTGTACTCTGAGGCAGGTATTTCCACCAAACACTTTCACATCCACCTCCAAGTTGCTCTTTTTCTGACCTAAAAATGGACCCCAACATTTTCCCTCAGTTTAGCACTCCTGAGCTTTTTCAGAGCCCGATTGTATCAGGAAGTGTTTGAAAACAAACCTTGCTGTCTATTTTATCACTGGCTGAACACCACAGCTCAGACAACCAGGAATTTCCAGCCCCTAAAATCCTCTGTGTTTCCCCAAATGCTTTAATGGAAACAGTTTGGACTGTCCCATAAGCAGCCAGCCTGTTGAGCTTCAAGGACTGTGTGGGAAATAGGTGACAGCTGTAACAGCAGCACGGCTGATTTACTATCACTTTCTGTATGGATACCACGTGGTGCAGTTTCACCCATACCCGGGGCCTATTTTCATACCTATTTTTCAACTAAAAAAAGCTCAGTTTTCAACCCAATGTTTTCTTCTAACAGGTGCTCAGGATTTTAAGCAAAAAGAAACACTAGCAAGATGCAGCCCACTTTTTATTCTTGCTTTATGAATCTACTGCACTCACAGATTCAATTCAAAGTAGTTTTAATATTGAAATAATTGAAAGATAAGAAATTAACTCATCTGAAAGAAAGGCACACTTTATTGAACTCTGCAGTTCAACAGTGTGTTTGATCTTTGTGTAAGGAAGGAAAATGAAACAAATGAAAGAAACATTGGTACACAGGCACTGTTTCAAACTGGATCCAGCACTTCTAGAGTAGAAGTAGAAAGAAGAATTAAGGGGACCATATACAAATTAGTGTATGGAAATGCAAACCCTCTTTTTCATCACTTTAAGAGGAAGAAATTTGCTCGTTATCAGTAGCAGATCTAAGTGAAGCAGGTTAGAGTACAGAAATATGGATGTATCCATCCAGAAACTGGACAAACAGAGCTGCCACAGGGCTCAGATCTTGTCTCAGCATTTGTAGTCTGGTTATCCTTCACTCCTCTGCTCAGGTATTGCAGGCCACATTGATCTGGGGCAAACCCACATCTAGTGCAATACGTGTAGCTGTTTGTAAATACAGCAGTCTGGAGCATCTTATCTCTTAAGCAGTCTGGTATCTGACCAGTGCTATTCATGATGGCTTTGCACAGATTCACCACTAATTCAAAGTCCCAGTCCAATTTCCATTCTGCTGGCATTCACTTGACTCCATCCTGTAGATGATGGAGATCAGGTATATAACACTGAATGGCAATAAACAGGTACATGCAGTAAATCGAACTATCTCTGAAAGGCTGGAAATCCTAGGATTCACCCCTGTCTCAAAATGGACAGTACTGCTTATTGACCATTAAAATCTTCATCCAAGTAGTACTATTCTTACAGAATAACAGAAACGCTTGGGTTGGAAGGGACCTTAAAGATCCTTTAGTTCCACTCCTCATGCCACAGGCTGCTGCATGATCACTTCTGTAACTTGGGGAGGTGGGTAAAAAAAAGGTACTCAAATAATTAGGAAACCTGGTCCTTTACCTGTAAAGTATAGTTTCATCTACCGAGTCACAGCAGAAATTGAAAACTGAACTGGAACAGCTGCAGGAGGGCAGAGGAGCAGTGGAAAGCTTTAGAGAGCTCTCCCACTGCCCGTCCTGTGGGAGACCAGCCCCACTGAGCCGCCTGCAGGGCAAAGGCAGAGCTCTGACAGCCCTTCTCCGTGGCACCTGTCCCTGACAGCTGCTGAGCGACACCGCGATCCTACTCCCGAACACCCCGAGCGCCGGGAGCGGCAGCAGACAGGCAGTTCCGAGGCACATCCCGGCTGGCTGCTCCAGGCTGAACTGCGCTGGGAAACAAAGGGCGGCACGGCTTCAGCGCTCCCCATCACCCCCACGGGAGAAGATGCGCCGGCTGGGCTCACAAGGCTCCTGCTCAGGAGGTGCTGAGAGAACGGCAGCGGCCAGGGAATGCCCCAGCGAGAAGGCGGGCACGGGGAGGCGCGGGGAGGGCTGGCCGGGAAGCCCAGCACACCTGGATGAGCCTGCTGCTAGGGATGCTCTCCGGAAGAATGTTTTCCGGGAAGGCAGCTTTCCTTCCTGCGGCCCAAAGGCGCCCTCCGCCCTGCCCCGAGCGGGAGCCCCTCCCG
>NW_008238833.1:406997-409475 GCF_000691975.1 Corvus brachyrhynchos | reverse complement strand
CTCTGGGGGTCGAAGAATTACAGAATGGCTTGGGTTAGAAGGGACTTTAAAGATCATCTAGTTCCAGGCCCCGTGCTGTGGGCAGGGACACCTTCCACTAGACCAGATTCAGCCTGGCCTTAAACGCCACCGGGGATGGGGCATCCACAGGTTCTCTGGGCAACCTGTGCCGCCTGTGCCACCATCCTCACAATAAAGATTTTCTTCATAAAATCTATTCTAAACCCACCCTCGTTCAGTTTAATGCCATTCCCCTTTCTCCTATCACTGCTATCACTCCCCTTTCTCCTATCACTCCAGTTTAATGCCATTCCCCTTTCTCCTATCACTGCAATATCCTTGTAAAGTGTCATTCTCTCTCTTTTTTATAAGCCCCCTTAGGTACTAGAAGGCCATAGTGAGGTCTCTCTAGAGCCTTGTTTTCTCTGGGCTGATTCCTAATATTTAATTGCCTTCCTGCCCACTAAAAAACACTGGAGCTAATGTTGTCATTAAAGTATTACAAATAAGATCCCATTTCTGAGATGCTTAGACAGTATGATACACATAAGGTTAGGACTGCTTTTTTCCACACATAGTACTGTAAATGTATCGGTAATAAATTTTGTCCTTTTTTTCACTGATTTTTCATGCTACATGTGCTTAAGACTGTCACTCAAATTGTCCACTCTTTTTCACAACATTTAGATAAAACAGTGAAGAGCAAGGGTCCTTGTAGCACCCCATGAGTGACTTTCAACATGAAATCTGACTGCTTTTTCACTGTCCTTTAACCAGTTATTTAACCTCCATGGACTCCTCATCCCATGGTGATTTCATTTCCTTAAGAAGCTTAAAATGAAGACCTTCTCAAAGATCTCATGGAAATGTAAGCAGGTTATTTCATCCACATCTCTTACCTATGCAGAGTCCTTCAAAAACCTTCCTAAGGCACAATTTTCTTTGGGGATAAATAAAAAAGTATCGATTCTTTCATGTTCTCTTCTGTTCCTTTGGACACTTTCCTGGTTTGGTTTTTAGAACAGTTTCAGCCAGCTCCCACTGTGTGGCTGACAGAGCTGCTTAGTCCTCTGGAACGTTTTTAAAGACTGGTCTTGCATTTGTCACCTTTCAAGCTTTTGGTTTTAGGACAGTTTCCAACTGCTATCCCAGTTTATAATCCAAATTTTTCACACTTGAGGGCCTGCAGCATTCCGTGGAGAACATGCCTGCCTTGGTGACTTGATCTTCTGTTAATTTTGTTGCTTAACTCTGTTCCTGCCAGTACTTCAGCCCAACACAGATGCTGTCCTTCAACACAGCTGTCAGGGCACAGCTGGCACAGGGCTGCCTGCACCAGGCAGGCAATGGTAAACTCATTGCTTTACCCTTTCTGTGATGTTTCATGATCTCTGTGGCAGGCTGTGTCACCTGGTGCAGCAGCAGTGATGTCCTGGGGCCCTTTGGAGCCTTTGTTCTGGTTTCATAGCCACTGTCCAGCTGAGGAGCAGGCCAGAGGAAATGAACTGTGCCAAGAGGTTCATACAAATAGCTGGATTTTTTATTATCAATGTAATCACTTTGGTGGGCCAGTTTCTACAGTCAAAAGATACTTATGACTCTGTTTCTAAAACATCAGGCACATTAGCTACCCTAGAAGGGAAGTACCAAATAATATCTTTTCTTAATGGTGAAAGGCTTTAATTTTATATGTATACAGAGAAAAAACGTTCTGCACAGACAGTGTTTTTGCACAGAACAAGAGACCCCAATTTTAATGTTTACAGAACAGGAAGATGAAAGAGTTTAGAGTGTCTGTTTTTGCCAGCTCAAATGGAAGATTTTGAGAAGGAAGTTTTGTTTGTTGCATGATGTAAATTCTATTAGGGCTCAGTCCTGCATTTCTACTTCATGTGTGTGCTTTCAAATGACTGAGGAAAACAAAGAAATTACTGAGAAACATCCAAGAAACTTTAACATATTGTTTGACTGGACGTCAATTCAGGACACATTTAAGCTACAGTAAGAGTGTTGCACAGTAAAATTTCCTACCTTTGAATACTTTAAAATACAGAAGTGGAAAAAAATAAAATTAGAAAAAAACAAAACAGCAACTTGAATTTACATTCAAAATCAAATTTGTGTAAACAGTTTTACAAAGGCGTTTGTTCTGGAATTCCTCTGCAAGAGCTATAGCAGGCATGAGCAGGCAAGAATGAACAAAATCTAACTAAAAATGAGCTATAAACATTCAAGTATCACTAAACATGGCCTGATTCTGTCTGTCTGCCTCACAGAGCACAAAGATCACCCTCCTGATGGCTTCATTACAGGTAGGGAGAGAGGTGCTGCTCAGTGCAAAGAAGAGGTACAGAATCAGGACCATAACAAGCAGCAATTACAAAGTCAATTAATCTCTTGGAGGTTGCTCAGGGCTAGATTTTTAGAGATAAATAAAATCTGTTAGAAACTAACAGCAAGGGCACTGCTGACACCGTC
>NW_008238833.1:363652-406639 GCF_000691975.1 Corvus brachyrhynchos | reverse complement strand
ACCCATCAGGTTCTAAGATTTATTTGTAGGTCTTCAAAAATCTGTCCCTGGTGCAGTTTCCTCATTTAACAGCAAAAAAAAAAAAAAAGGGGAGAATCACTTGAATGATGGTGAATTCATTAAGCCAGACTTTGGGAAACTGCAGGGACTTGGAGATTAGCACCTGCTCCTTCAGAAGCTGACAACTTAAGCCAGTCCCTGGTGGTGTTTATTTCCTAGTGTGAACCCCATGTTTCTGCACAGAGCACATGGATGCCATGCTGCCTCCTCCTTACTCCTGTGGAAACCTTATGGATGCCAAGATGTGTGCTGCTCTGCTCAGCTGCTAGATTGGATCTTGGACAAAGCTCAGCTGAACTCCAGAGGAGTGGAAATGGTGATGGGTGGTACATGGCTCTTGGAGCTGAGTCCTACAGCTGATGTTCATTCTTGTGAGCACTGGCCATGGGGTAGGACTGTCAGCATATGCCCTGCTCCAGTTTTATTAGCAGCATGTTGCCTGGCAGTATTAGGTTAATGGTTGGACTCAGTGATCTTAGAGGTATTTTCCAACCTTAATGATTTTATGATTCTATGTCGTGAAATCCAGTGAGTCCCTGTGAATGATATTAAAAGTGGGGATTTACGGGGAATCTGTCAGAAATGCACTTTTGTCATGCAGAGCTGTGTAATGGATTCTACTTCCTTGGTAGGTGATGAAGCAGAAGAAGATTAATGCTGTTGACAGTAGAACAAGTCCAATGAAAAAGAAAGCTGCAAGTATCAGGCTGGCTTCTCCAGGACTCAAAGTTTTGCTGAAAAAGTTGCCCACTTTGTTGTCATGATCTGTTAAAAGAGAGTTGTTAATGAGAAATCTATGCATGAATCTGAAGAGTTTTAAACAGCATTTTAAAAAATCCTTACCCTTTGCAGTGGTTCCATTTGTTGCAGTAGTTGTATTGTATGCTCCAGTTGTGTGTCCTCCTTCTGAAGGAACTTCCCACTCTCTTCTCTCTTCTCAGAGATGAAAAAAGCATAGTTAAGTTGAAAGCCTTAATAAATAATTTTTTCTCTTTTGAAAAAGTAGAGTTGACTTTATTTCATTATTTCTACCTTGTTTATCTGAACAGAAATTGTGGTTAGATCATCACAGCTGTTCCTCTGGGCAGCTCCATGGGCAACATCCCCCTTTTCCATAGGCATCTCTGTTACTCCACTACTTACTGTAGTGATAGGACAAGGAGTAACTTTTAAACTGAAAGAGGGTAGATTTAGATGGGACATAAGGAATACATTTTTTATTATGAGGGTGGAGAGGCACTGGCACAGGTTGCTCAGGGAAGTTGCGGATGCCCCATCCCTGGCAGTGTTTCAAGGCCAGGCTGGATGGGGCCTTGAACAACCTGGTATAGGTGGAAAGTGTCCCTGTCCATGGCAAGGGGGTTGGAACTAGAGGATCTTTGAGGTCCCTTCCAAAACAAACCGTTCCATGATTCACTTCTGCATTTGTTTGTCCATTTGAAATCTCACAGCCCACATGAATATCCATCACATGGAATCAAATAAATTCATCATATCCAAGGAAGGAGTACTTTGGCTACATTTGGCATCTACATTTGTAACCATGCTGCTACAGGGTTAGAGGTATGAGGTGTGCCTGCTGGCACTGCTCCAACCCTTGTAGAGGAGTGCAGCCAGCACAGTGGGGACTAGGCAGGAGATGCTGGATCTAGATGTTTAGTGAAGTTATGTGATGTGGAGAGGCTCACAAAACACTTTTGGATTCACTCACATTTGCTGGAAGAGACAGGCACCACTCAAAAAGTTTGCCAACTTTTCTTAGTCGAGAGATCACCTATTTCTTGGACAAGATGAACAACTGTTTTCTGGAGCTCCTTTTATCTCAGCTGGTGTCTGCCTATGCAGGGAGGAGCCCCAAAAGCTCTGTGAGTAGTCAGGGGTCACAGGAAGGAACCAGCACCATGCCAGGCTGTAGGAACTCCCACACAGTGTGGCGAAAAGGCTAAAAAACAGCTTTGCAGATGTTTGCTGCACCATGTTTAAATGACAAATGGTCTCTAGGCTGCCACTGTCTCAGAAGGGCACTTGTGAAGCACCAACTGCTTCCAAGTTGCAGCAAAGTGCACCAAAGATTGCTGCCTTTGCCATGTCATTAGGGGTGTTTGTCCTGTCTCTTGTCACTGCTAACTGGCCATGGCACTATAGGTGCTTCCCACCGGTGCACAGGTGAGCTCTCTTCCTTTCCACCTTGCCTTCCATCCAGTTGTGCTGCAATACCACCTCTGAGTCCTAGGATGTTGCTGATACTGCACCTGATTGATTGATGGTGTAGGTTGTCTCCATGCCAGCATGGATGTGATCGGCCACGTGACAGTGCAGAAGCCACGTTCCAGGGTTTTCTGCTATGAGTTCGACTGTCTGGAAAGTCCCAGGGAAAAGGTCATATACGTCTCCTCTATGGTCCTTATCTGTCTGTAGCAAAGCAAAACCAGAATTGTGAGAGTCATGCCTCAAATACCCCCCCAATGGGCACTGAAATATCCCAGTTAGACTTCCAGCTCCTTAAGGCAGATCAGATGCTTCTTGTACATTTCTAGTGAGCATCATCCAGGGAAACTGAGGCCTGTGGACACCTCTTATTTATTCAATTAAATAACAAAAGCTGACCCCTCCTGATGACTCTAACTGCTGTTTGAGCAAAGGTGTTTCTTTGAAAGATAGATTTTTCAGGTAGTCCTGCCGGTGGCAAACTGCCACAGTGTAAAACCATACTCTAAGCTGGCATAACTCTCTCTAATTTTCTCCCTGTATCTTCCCTTATACCTATGGGTAAACACATATTCTAACCCACCTAACCATGTCCTCTAATAGTGCCCTGTATTCATATTTCATAACAGGCTCAGAGTAATAGAGGCTTTGCAAGGATCTCATTAATTTCATATTCCCTTCAAATGCAAAACTCCCACCAACCTCAGCATCAGCCCAGGGCTCTGTGCCCAAGAGACAAAACCAGGCTGGAAATCTGGAAATTTTTTTTTCTCTTATATATTTCCCATCACACTGTAAAAGTTTTACTTTGATTTATTTTACCAACCTTGAAGATGAAGGTCTGTGCATGGAAGTGAACTGTGTGGATATCCACTTCATCGCCCATTCCTATCAAATACCAGTTTGTCCTATCACCTTCATTCATCGTTAGACCCAAGAGACTGTTGTAAATCTTCCCATTGATTGCTGGAAGAATGACAGAATAGGAATGATTAATAACTGACCATGGTATGGGTGATGATAACCTCCACTTCAGGCACCCTTTGCACTTTCAGGGGAGAAGGAGTGTTTGGACAGAGAGAGGACAGGCGTGTGTAGTCAGGACAAGTGCTGTCCATAGTGACCGCTGCCACTGCAGGAGACAGTCAGGCTTTTGTTTCAGTTTCCAAATCATGTAACTATACATCATCAAACATTTTTCTGCCTTGAAAAGCATCAAATTGGACTTTTACTGGTTGAGATTGAACTCCTGAACAAACTGGATTTATGTTGAGAAGACACATGGAGAAAGAAGCCACATGGAAAAAGAGAGAATAGAATTGTTGCCTAAAATGTGTACCAGCTGCAAAAGAAAAGTTTGCTTTGCCAGGGCTGTGTGTGTCCCCATCCAGTCTGTTCTGCCTGGCTCCTGGGCTGGCTGCTACTACAGCCGCAATTCTACAATATCATCTTTATGCTCCTAAAAAACAAGCCTTGGAGGAACACGGCTCCCAAATGACGGGGGAATTCTGGCAGGGCAGCCTCTTCCCAAGAGTGTAAGAGTAAACTATCTTGTTAGAAAAATATCTTGGCTGGGCCTTGTGAAATCTTTTTGTTTCCAGCATCGCCGTTTATGAAGTTGTCACGTGGTTGGGTAACTGCAGGCTAAGTCCAGTGTCTTCCTAAAAGGGCTGTGAAAAATAAACCTCTTTCCTCTTGCCTGCTGCCGCCAAGTCCTACATACCATGCATGCAGTTGCCTTCTACAAAATTCTTAGTGGAATTAAAACCATCAGGATCCTTATGAAGGTATGTTTCAATATTTTCTTTCAAATACCAGGATTCATTTTCATCGAACACCATAAACAGAAGAGTAAATTCACGATCGATGTCTTTCCTTAGACCTCTTTCATCTAAAGTTCCTTTTCTGCAAACTACAAGAGGCCCAACCAGACCACTGTATGTGTCCTGAAATAAAATAAATACATGTGTTACAGATTTTCATTTCATCCAGTTGTGAAATAGACAGATACAGATTAACTGAAGTTTAAACTGCTTTTTCCTATCAGATGAAAAAAACCCAGTCTGATTAAAAATTTCTTTCTCTGTGTGTCTCTCTGTTAATTTACCAAAGCAATGATCTCCAGTGGCCCCTTTCACCCTTACTCGTTCTGTGATTCTGTGATTTTGTGTAATGTTTTGTCTTCACCCCAAATCCCTTCAACTATCCTTTAAGGAGGAAATCACATTACTGTGGTGTATCCCTTGGGATTTAAGTAGATTAAATTACCCAGGCATGTACAACTGTTATCAGAGGACAAAGCATCCAGCTCTGTAAATGGTTTCTCTAGCCTATGGTCTTCTCCCAGCTAAGAAGCAGGATCCTTTCAGAAACATTACACAAGGCAGGATGTGTTAGCCAAAGCAATGAAAGCTTTAATGGCCATTTCATGGTTACCTTAACAAAATTTGCTGTTGAGTAATAAACCCAAGTGATACAGTTTGGATCTGTTTTGCCAGGACCGGATCGTTCTGGGACGTTCCACCTGTAGGTGTTTATTTCCCCTGAAACAGAGAGAGAACAATTTTACCTTGAGCAGCTGGGTATTAGAGGCTTTGAATAGTATCTAACTCAGACCTGCTACCCTCCTCATCAAAAAGTTATCTGCATCAAAACTACCTGTGGAAGCATGCAGCAATGGGATAGGGATATAATTCTGCCTTCCAGGAGATCAGTGAGGTTCCAGTGGCATAAATGAGGACAGACTGCCTGGGAAAAGAAGATCTGCAAATGATACTAACTAAAGTGGCATCCCACAGAAGGAAGTTTACAGACCGGACTCTTCATCTTTCCCCTTGGCAAAACTTGTAGTGATTAGATGATCTTAGCTGCTGGTGCTTAAGGTCAGTTGAGACATTGGAAGTCAAGCCCATGAAATGTTTCTTCGACCTTCTCAATTGAAAAGGGCAAAAAGAAGTGGCAGTTGCCATTGGGATTTTGCAGAGGGTGCTGCAGAAGTGTGTCAGGTGGGGGCCCAGACAGGAGAGCTGAATACGTACCAACCTGCTGTCTGGGAGACACAGGGGTGTTCTTTCATCTTCCAGATAAGACCTTGCTCCCCAGCAATTCCCAGACAACCTCTGTCCCTTGCCAAATGTCATAATCTCTGTCACATCCTCCCTGAGCAGAAATTCCCTGACCTCTGATTTTAAAAAACCTCTAACAAATGGATGAGGAAATTATCTATTTGGGTGACAATCAGTTCTCTCCACTGAACACAAACATCTGTGTTCAGATGAACTGCCTGTGCTGTGTTTCCCTGCTTTGTTTTTTTGCTGGTACTGCAGGAAAGGGTAGGAGACCAAGACGTGGTCAACACCTTGCCCTTTTAAGTGGTGGAGAAGTGTTGAACTAGGCAATCTCTGTCCTAAAAGTCTTTCAGGGTGACAACAGCCAAGAGCAACATGGGACATGCTATGAGTCAGGTGAAAACAAGGAAATCACAGAACCACTGTTTTAGTACAGCTACAACCCAACACCTGCCAATAGCTGCCAATAGCATCTAGACAAGGAGAGTTTTCAAGCCTAAAGGGTTGGGAAGTGTCTGAGCCTAGTTTTGTGTCACTGAGCCACTACACTGTCCATGCATCATGCAGCAGTGGGTTTATTGTACAGCGGTAACTACAAAAACAAAAAAATGGTGACTCTCAACTCTCATACAGTATGAGATGGGTCTCATGTAAGTACTGCAGTATCATTTACAGGGTAAGCACCATGTCATGGAGACAGTAAGTCTATGTCATGGAGACATAGGCGAGGGAAGAGTTTCTCATCTAACCTACATCTAACCCTCTTTTTAGAGGGTGTGATCTGAGAAGGGAGGCTGGTCATGGTCCTCCACCCCTTCCTTGCTTTTTACTCCTCACCTCAGGATGTTTGGAGGCTGTAGATGGAAAAAATCTCCACCTTACTTAAAAGCTGACACATTTCAGAAGGCATTGGAGACCCATCTTTGAAGTGCAAATATGGCATAACCCCTGAAGAGAGCGATAAATATGAGGAAAACTGATGCTTTCTCCCTTTTCTTCCTATGGATGAATGGAAGAATGGACAGGGAGGGAACAAAGCTGTGGCGGATGAGAGCTGATTTAACTTAAGCTGCTATGGATATGCTCTCTGCACCTATTTACCATGTCCCCCACAGTTTCTTTAGGAGCTGGCAGTGCTCTCAGGAGTGCAGTTTGTCAGGATGCAAATCTGTCTGATGAGTGATTTAGGATTTAGTAGAATTAGACAGCCTTTGGCTAGTTTGGGGTGAGCATTCCAGCCTGGCCTAGGAAGACAGACAGTGAGGATTTCCAGATGATGGTGGTGGGGACTGAGGTGCCCAGAAATTTTTCTTGTTTTCAGGGATTTGTTTTCTATGTTAACTGCTTTTTCCAAACTCCTAAGGAAAAGTCTCTTCTTAGATCTTGCAGAAGAACGCTTTTGGCTTACTCTCACAGACACCTTCCCTCATCTAACTCATCCCAAGCCTGCTCCCATGTGGACACAGGAGACATGACAGGTGTGTTCCCGTTGTTACACTTCAACTGCCAGCCTAACAGCGTCAACGACATCATGGAGCAAATAACAAAACAAGTGAATCATGTATAAATCAGCTCCTTTCCCCCCGCCCCCCCCCATGTATTAACCACATTCATCAAACTCCAGCAAGGCAGATGGTGGTTCGTATTTGGACATGAGTTTCTGTGTAATTTTACTGTACTGATACAGCTGCTCACAGGAAAGGAATTTCAGCTTGCAAAGAGCTTTATTACATCAAAATTTCTTTTCATTTGGTTTCACACTGAAGTTCACAAATACTGTGAAAAAAGTTGCAAGGGATTTAGAAACAAAAACAATTGTTCAATTTTCAACAAAAAAAATTGATGTTCAAAAAGTTTAACAGGAATTTTTGTATATGAAAAACTATTTCCCTCATTAGAAACTGAGGCATACTTGGTACACTTTTCCAAAGATTGCTAATTTGCATGACAGCTACATTTTGCATTTTATGCGTGACTCTGAATGCAAATGCCAATTCTGTGTAGCTTCAGAGAGGCAGAGTTAATATTACCATCTGCAATTCTTACCTCCAAGTTTGAAAATTTTTAAAACAGTTTTAGAGTGTCAGTCTGGAGCCAAATGCAGCACAGGCTCACATTTCTCTTGCCATGATTATGGGCCTGCTTCTCTCTCTTTTGGAGGTTGTCCAGTGATATTACATTCCTCTTTCTACCCATGATAGGAACAAAGGCTCATTCTCTGCCCAAACATGCTCACTTGATCAAGAACCTACACATATAACAACTCAGAACTGTAGCTGAATAAATGCTGAGCGTATTATGCCTGGGAGAACATACAGATATGGGCAAGCTTGAAAGAGGGAGTATCAATCATGTGCTTAAATGCTTTTATATACAGCATTTGTAGCTCAAAGAAAAGAAGGGGGAAAAAAAAGGGAGCCTTACCAGGGAGGGTAATTGGTGTCTCAGGCTCTTCTTCACAACCCACTTCTTCTATACCATGTGCACTTATTGAGTAAGGCCTGCTGGCTTTGTTCTTAAATACAATCAGTACAGAGTCACCAACCTCAGCATGGAGTAACGGCCCTAAATTCAATCAGAAGATGCCAGTGATTCATGATGCTTTTCTTAATTCAACAGTCTTTCAATCGCTTGGCCTAGGAGTGGAGCCAAGGTCTCTATGAAAACCCTTGGGCTTTTCTATTCTTCCAGGAAAGCCATCAAAATTGATTTATCTCAGCTGATGAAAAGCTCCATATGTATAAATAATGCCTTTTCAGTCAATGAAGAGAATTGTTCACTCTGAAGACAGATCTTTGGACAGCTGGTTTTTAAGGAAAATTCCTGAGGATGGTTTTTGAATATTTCAAAGTTTTATTTCTTAAGCTGGTAATTGCCACCTCTTTTTTTTAACTTTTTTTGGGTTTTTTTACTGTTGTCCTTTAGAAAAGGAAATGGTGAATATTTTCCTAGGGAAGGTTATCTCAGGGGAACGGTATGAAACTGTGTCAGGGGAGGCTTAGTTTCAATATTAGGAAAAGGTTCTTCCCCCAGAGGGTGATTGGGCACTGCAACAGGCTCCTCAGGGAAGCGGTCACAGCACCAGCCTGACAGAGTCCAAGGAGCACTTGGACAATGCTCTCAGGCACAGGTCGTGACTTGTGCAGGGCCAGGAGTTGGACTTCAATGATCTTCCAACTCATGATATTCTATAATTCTATGACTATTTTATGACCAGTTGTTGCCTGCTTTTCACCCCATTAAAAACATGAGTTGATGGTTATTTTATGATGGGTAAAATTACGTCTTGCCCAATTGCAGATACAAATCCAGCTCCTTAATATTGTCTTAATCTGTTTACAAGAGTCTCCCCCATGTTACAAGCTCTGAAGCTAAGGTGAATCCTGGAATTGCCATTATAGCACTCCTTAGGATATTCCTTATTCACGTTCAAGAATGAATTCTTTAATTGGGAAAGCATCTTTACACTCAGCAATTTAATAAATAGTTTTTAAAGTCACGGATAACTTGGAAAAGGCATCAGTGTTTCTTATTTTCCATCTTAAAAATGCTAGAAAACATCTTAGTTTTTGGAAAGCAATCCTCTCACTGACGACAGGCTTGGTCTGGAGACATGAGATCTACTTGCCCAGGATTTCCAAGTGTTCCTCCTCTTCTGTCCTCACTTTGCGCTGTGTGAAGTTGCCACTTGTGTACTCCCTGTAAACCACCTTCTTGTATTTTGAACCGATCAGGTCTTCTGCTTGGCTCAGAAAAACATGCCCATAGCTGCAAAAGAAAAAGGCAATAAAAGCACTAAACCTTATATGTCTAAGAGCTAGTAACTGTTGTGTTATTCAAAATAGATTTAATGAGAATATACAGCTTGATCCAATGTTCTGATTGATGTGAAGGCCTTGAGAGATGCCAGAGGTTTTAAGCAGCAAACAGCAAGAGTGATAATCCTCACTGAATGCACACCCTCTTCAAACAGGTAAAGCTGAGGATAAATTTCCCTCTCCAAGAAACTTTGTGAACACAAATTCTTCACCAGAGCTGTCAGAGCAGAGATGACGTGCAGGGTAAGAGTGGTTTCAGCTGCCCTCTCCAGCTGCATCATTCACTCCAATAAAAGATACTGCCTGTCCCTGGAAACCTGAATCCTCTTATCATGATGGCAGCTTTCCCTATCTTGGCTATCAGTCAGCCACGGGAAGATGATAATCAAAGCTTGACCTTCTGAAACAAATGCCATCATCTGAGATAAAAGGGAGCTTCTTTACCCTTCCCTCTTGCTGCTGTGTACTGCACAGGTTGGATGCTTTCCCAGCATGACAATAAAGGGAGCAATGTGTTTTCCCTTCTGCACCTGGAAGGGGATGCTTTCCAGGTTTACCCTCAGTTTGTTGCTGCTCCCATGGGATCTCAGCGGGCTGACTCGCCGGCAGAGGACACTCACAACCCACTGTGCAGCAGAGTATTCACCCTCTTCCGGGAGCAGCTGTCTCCCAGCTGCTCATCTCCAAGGTGCCCCTGGCAGGGGAGTTGTAAGGCTGGCTCACAATACACTAAATAAAACCAAAAAACACCCCAGGGATACTGCTTGTTGTAGCAGCGAACTGTGTGTACAACAGCAGCCTTTGACAGTACTAGAGTTTATGTTTTCTTTAAACTCACATCATCACCTGTGACTCTTCAGGTGTATTTTTTACAGACTCCTCTTCCTCTGTACAAGGAGCAGTTTCCCACATGCTTTTCTAAGGTTTATTTTTGATGTATGTTCCTTTTTGCTTTCACCAAAGTGTCCTCAGAGGCCAGTCTATGCAATATGATCTGGAATGTGTATTTTTTTTCACAAGTTTTTTATTCCTTAACGCAGTACAGTGATTCACTTGCAGGGTTACTTATGTTCTGATCTTTTCAGGGGATCCAGGGACTACCATGCTGCAGAAAAGCAGGCTCAGCACGCCCTTCACGCATCTGTATTGCCTAGAGGACCTCACATCTGGAACAGGTACCTAGGTTTCTCCTCTATGAAAACCAGAGCACTGGAATGGCAAGGCTGGGGAGAGTACGGAAGAGAAGGGGGTCACGGGGCATCATTGTAAGGTTGAGCCAGGGCTGGAACACAAACTTGGAAGCCTTCTTGAATTCAACAGCATTGCAAGACACTCTGAAATGAAAGCATTTGAAACTGGTGCATGTGAACTAGTCTAGTCTGAGAGGCTGTGACTTTATAAATACATTTTCTTGTATTATGTTTGGCGAAGAGTTCCTCCTAAAAAATAGAAGGCTGGTGTCATGAAAAGGTGCTTCAAAGTTTCCCCTCCACTGTAAGTGTGCCCTGTGCCCACAACTGTTTTTTGGTTTGGGTACCTTTCCTCATTGCTGCTGATGTTGTAAATCTTTGGTGCCGAGCTCTTATTTGAGGCATAGTCCCACTCAACTTCCTCTGCAGCAATGTAGTAGAGCCTCATGGCTCCACGCTGCTGCTGGGCTTGGGTGGTGTTGCGGCAGCTGCTGACCTCGTAGAGATGTTTCATCCCACCAACAAAGTGATCGAAAGTCCTGCAAACCACTTTGAACGTGCCTGGAAAGAAAAACACATGAGATTTAAGCAATTAAAAAACCTGAAAAGCATGTAGACAAATTAGGTCCTGTGTACATCTCTGATCTGTCCTCAGACAAACCTAATCTATGATGCTGTATGGAAAAGTCAAGCAAGGGGATGTTTATAGAGAATGATAGACTATACTAGGCTGGAAAAGACCTCCAAGATTATCAAGCCAGCCCTTAACCCAGCACTGCCAAGTCCACCACTAAACTGTGTCCCTAAATGCCATATCCACAATCTTTTAAATACCTCCAGGGATGGTGACTCCACCACTTCCTGGGCAGCCTGCTCCAATGAACTAAAACTCACCAATGCAACCTGAGGTTATTCCCTCTTTTCCTGTCACTTGTTACTACTTGGGAGAGAAGATCAACACCCAGGTAGTTATAGAGAGTGAGAAGATCCCCTCTGAGCCTCCTCTTCTCCAGGCTTAATACTCCCTCAGCCACTCCTCACCAGACATGTGCTCCAGACCCTTCCCCAGCTCCATTGCCCTTCTCTGGACACACTCCAGCCCCTCAATGTCCTTCTTGTAGCAAGGCGCCCAAAACTGGGCACAGAATTCGAGGTGTGGCCTCACCAGTGCTGAGTACAGGGGGACAATCACTGCCCTGGTCCTGCTGGCCACACAATTGCTGATCCAGGCCAGGATGCCATTGGCCTTCTTGGCCCCCTGGGCACACCCTGGCGCATATTCAGCTGCTATCACCAGCACCCCCAGGGTCTTTTCGGCTGAGAAGTTTTCCAGACACTCTGCCGCCAACCCTTGGCATTGCATGGGATTACTGTGAACCAAGTGCAGGACCCAGCAGGACCTGACCTTGTTTTGCTCCACAGGAAACACTAGCCATCTTTGCTCAAAAATCACTATAAATTACTTCTAACTATTTGAGTTAGATTAGCTTTGCCAAGGAAACTCAGAAGAGCACTTAGATGTCTGGCAGCAGGAACAAGCTTGCCAGTGAGCCTTCACTGCCAGCAAGCCAATGCTGCAGACATGCCCATGAGGAACACAAGACGATGTAGGAGGAAGCGTTCATTGCAAAGCTCAATAAAGGCATGGAAAAACAAGGGTTGTGTTTCAGAGCTGCTGGTTCCTTGTCCCTGAGCACAGAGCCACTGTACCAGCCTTCAGTGCAAGAGATTCTCCACTCAGCCCCTGCAGTTTGTCCGTTGTAATCAGGCTAATGGAGGCCTCTTCGCAATAGTGATACAGACCCACTGCACAGGAATACCTGCTTATAACCATTTGTTTATATGCACAGTTGAGATAAACTGCAGCTTTCTGACCCTTTGCATTCCCTTCACGAAAGGCCAAGCCACCATGGGCCTTTTTTTTCCTTTGGTAGCTCTGGTGGTCAAAGACAGTAGTGATTGTGGGAGCGTATCTTGGCATGTTCATGGGCAGATTTTAGTATTTATACTCTCCTTCTCTCCTTCCCATTTCCTCAATCAGAAGTTGACCATGATGTTGTCCTGTACAGCTCCACCTGCTAGCACTCTGTGAAGGAGGAAAGCACTTTCACAGCTGCTTTGCATGTGATAGAACCAAAATTAGAAGCATAGCTCTGTCCAGACTAGATCTCAATCCATTTCCTGTGCTTCAGGGGAAAAAGTGATGAAAATGATAAAATAACATGTAATTTTAAAAAATCACATGCATTAGTGATTGTAAAGATCTGGTAATTCATTCAATTTCCCTTATTGCCAGTAGAAGCTTAGCCAAAAATTAATAATCCCTTAGAATAGTTGTTTTGTATGAGTTCTACAGTGCAGTTTCATGACAGATGGTGGAAATGTTTTGGATTTGCGCAAGAAAATTTTCGGTTGTCTTACAGGCGCCTGCAACAGAGGTTTAACCTGGCACATACACAACTCCAATCTACATTTCTATCAGGTGCTCTGGCCAAGAATGGCCCTTGGCACAGCCCTATACAACCCTCATGATTCTGTTGATCTAAACAGAGTTGCACCAGTGTAAAGCAAAGTAATGATGTACTCTGTATTATGAAGCTTATTTGGTGTCTCCAGCAAACAACTCATACTCTCCTAGTTTGAAGTATGAATCACTGGATTACCCATGAGATTTAAAAGTACCTTCAATGTATAAGCTTCTGAAGAAACTCCTAAAGGCTGACTATTATTGAAAAGCTTTTGTTGAAGTCCTAAAATACCTTAAATGATGCTGACTATCCACCTGGAAGTGGATTTGTTTTTCTAAAAAAAGTCTGTTTGGAGAATTCCAGAAATTCTGTGAGCATCCTGTTAACTATCTCTCTGCCTGCTGCTCTACATGTCCCAAGGTCATTAGAGCCTCTGGTCTTCGGTGCACATGCATATTTGATTTATACACCTTCCCAGAAAAGTAACCCAGCCTGAATTCTCAGCTATGCCAGGTGCCCACAGTCTCCATGCTTTCAGGAAGCATGCTCCTTGTGCAGAGCAGAGTATCTCACTGACTGTCATTTTGACTGACTGGTATCTGCAAGTGCCACACAACCAAGATCAGTTCATGAACATACCCACACGGTCTGGCTGCATTAGTGCTGTCCCTGATAAATGAGGAAACAAGGCCAGCCCGTCCCTCGTCGTCCCTCTCAAGTCAATGGTGTTTCCTTGAAAATGGACCCCGTGCATGTCGTAGTGACTGCCCAGCCCAATGAGGTGCCAGGAGACCCTGTCATTCTTGCACATGGTCAGGCCTGGCAGATTGCCATACAAGTAGCCATTGACAGCTGGAGGAGAAGGAAAAATCTTGGTTAGCAGCAGGTCCACAGAAACCCATTAGACAGCCTCCTATCGCCTTCCTGGCCAGAGACTCACAACTCAGCAAGTCACTAAACGGGCATTTTGTGAAGCAAGGGTAGCATTGGAGCACACCAAATTAACATCTAAATGCTATTCCTATAAACTCAGAACTTCTACCTCTTGGGTTTTAGCCTGTAAAATCTTGTAATAGCCCTTTGCAGTGATGTAGCACTCCTCCTCTGAGCTTTTCAGTGTGCCTCCCAAACACCAGCCAAGTGTACAAATTAGGTACCTCCTTTCAGCCTGGAAAATGTATAACTAGGTGATTAAGGCTATGGAGAGGGCCATAAAAAGTCTGAGATACAAATTCAGTTCTGATGGAGCCTTTTTATGTGATTTCGATCTTTGATTTCCACCTTTACTTCCTAAATGTATATCTTTCTTTTACAAGGGCACTAGGAGGCTAAGCTCCCTAATCCTCAAATGTTCTCTGTGTTCAATGTATGAAAGATGCTATTAAAGCACAAAACTTCAGTACGAGATCCATCTCATAGTGGAAGAATAAAATAGATGGGTCCAGAAACCCCAGGGTTCTCTAAAAATATGTATCTAAAGCAAAGATAAGGTTATGTGATTTGCTCAAGTCTGTCATCCGAGGGATACCTTTGAGGAGATCCATGCTGAAGTCAGATACTTGCATCCAGAAATGATGTTTTAAAATCTTTTTGGCCATTCCCCTAGTTTTCGCCTCTTCTCTTCCAGAGGTGGTCACTGCCCAAATGGTAGAGCAGAGCAGAGCAGATGGACTTTACTGCCTAAGTCAGTGCCAAGACCAGCAGTGAAATTTAAAACACTAGTGAACATTGGCTTCTTCTGCAGCTGATGCCTATCTCTGGCATTGTGCCTTTTTACAGAACTGTTGTATCTCAAACCAATGCTCTGTTCCCTTTCTCCAGGTGTAGTTGGTAGGTGGATGCATTTGTTGCTATTGTGACTGGGGTTTCAACATGCTTTCTGAGGGCATCAGGAGCTGACTATAATCTGACTGACAGCTTTCCAGCTCACTCTCCCGTGCAGTGCAGTGAGCTGTGAATGATGATAAAACCTGCCAACCCATCTTCCTAATATGATTGAAGAAAAGGTATCATTAAGAGATATTAGGTATTTCATACCATGCATTTTGTTGGATTCCATGAAATCAGCATCATTTTCATCTACTTTTGAAGGGTCTCCAGTGAATGCTTCAATATTCTTGTTCAGATACCAGCTGTCATTCTCATCAAAGATTGAAAAAAGGAGGTAAAATTCTCTGTCTATTCCTTTCTGTAGACAAGAAGGAGGACAAGACATAAAAAAAAGTCTATTCAATAAAAATTAATAAGTTTTTTTAACAAAGCCTTCTTTTCCCTGAAGCCACCTTCTTACTAAGTCTACATCGAGACAAGGATTGGCACCTTTTTCATCAGCCAGAAGGATAAATAAAGTGTCCATTACCTGGTGTGAAAAGAGGTATTCATTGCATGGAAAAGACAGAAAAGCTAGGGAAGAGCCAGAATATTAGGAAATTACGATTTTGTCTTATTAACCACACCTTTAGCTTAGCTTTTACCCCGAGGAGTGACATTTGTTTAATCTCTGTAAACTGAGCCGGGAAACTGGGCAAATTGCCCATATGGGAACCCCCAGTGCACCACCCTGCTGTTAGGGACAAGCAGATATTCACGCTGGGCACCTGTGTCCCGTCGTGATTCAGAGTGTTCTTCCGGCAGACCAGCAAAGGTCCCACGAGGCCAGAGTTGGTGTCCTTGACAGCATCAGTGGCTGAATAGTAAAGATAGGTCAGGCACGGGGGGTCACTCTCTGTTGGACCTCCATTCTCAGGCACCCTCCACTTGTATGTGAAGGTTTCACCTGGCTTAACGTGGGCTCCTGGCTTCAGGTAGCCTGTAGAGAGAAAGTTGAGATGCACCAAGATTACAGGAAGGCTTTGTCTTCCTGACTACAAGAGTTGGATGGAAGTCAGGCGTAGCTGCTGATTTCTGTGGAGAAGCTCCCCCTTGCCACCACAGCACCATCCCATAGCCTGGGCAGTTATGCCACGGGGACATCGCACCTGAGTCCCGTCCCACGGCGACAACCAAGCCCATTCCCCGCAGAACAAGTTCAACTGCTCCACTCAGACACCATCCAACTTTGGATTGGATTATCTTGATTCAATCAGACAAGGGATGCAGAGCTCATCTTGGTGCTTAAATGGCTTCCTTGAATGTAGCTTATCTGCCCTATCATGGAATTTATCTGTGGCACAAACTCAGACTCTGCTTTTCATTAAGCACCAACAAATCAATTACATTAGTGAGTGGAGCTGGAACTGTGGTTCTTTAGAAATTCAGAACAAATCTGACCCTGGTAATTGTTTCTTTTCAATTTTGTAGCAATGCACAGAAGCCTCTGTCAGCATCTCCAGAGAGTGGATGATATTGCTCTTTGTTGGAGGCTACTTTTAAAGGATTTGGGCCATTGTCTGCTGTCATGCAAAGGGTGGATTTAGATTTTGTTTAATACTTAAGCATCCATTGTCTAGATTTTCTCAGCACAGTCAGTCTCTAATACTCCAAGAAAATCTTCTTAGAAACTTAGACACAAGTGAAAATAGCAGTATTACATCTGAACACAGCTATTTGCTGCAAACTGCAGTACAAAGCAGAGTATGGCTTCCACAGTATCTGATAGTACTGGACTCATCCTGCAACAGTGCTCAATAACAAAAACATTGATTTGGAGTCAAAAACCTTCTGCGACCAACAAGTGCCAAATGCAATATGCAAAGGTATTTCCTGAGAGCACAACTGGAAAAAACATATGTCTGCACTCATCTCCAGATGCAGGTATGTTTATTTACAGTATTTTCCCATGAATAAGCTGCATTCAGACAATATGCAACTTCTGAAAAATTATTTACCCTCACTGTAAACCTACAGCCTCTTCATGTATGCCTACAGGATTCCTGCATGTATACACTTGTAGATAGATGTAATGGAAATCCAAGAGTTAAAAGGAGAGAAGAAGGGGCAGAAAGATTATTGATGAATCTGGAGTCAGGTTCCTCTCCAAAGACCCAGAGGTGTGCCAGCTCACATGGCTGCTGAACATGGTTTTGGGCTGATTTTGCTACGCACCGAAGTATGCAGTGCTGAAGGGCGCTATTACCAGGGAGTGTTAAATGAAAGCCCAACAGCTCTGCAAGCAGAGGGAAGTGGGACTTCCATTGGAGAACTGTCTCTGACATAGGTGGCATTAGGATCTGTGCAGATAACTTCAAGGCTGAACTCAAGCCAGTTGTTTTTTTCATGTTTTGTCTCCTGGCGAATTTGTTGAGTTGCAAGGTCAGCAACAAGAGACAACAATTTTGCATTGATTTTATTGTATGATGAGTTTTACATGTTGACCTAATTCTCTCTCGGCACAATTGTCAAAAGAGGGATTATGTCCCATGAGTTTCTTTTGATGTGTTGTAGTGGAAACAAAGCAATTTTAGGCAACAAGAAAACTACATTTCTTGCCCCACATTGGGCGCCAACCTAATGCAGTACTTGTGCTCGAGGCATGAGCTCTGACATGCCCCAGGTCAGAGACAGTCCAGCTGCGTTACTTCTCTGTGTCACTGAAGCAACTTCGGAATCAGGAAAAGAGCTATTTGCTGGGCTAGCTCGCTGGCTTCTTTGCAGATGTAAGACGCCAGGAGCCGATGGGATCGGCTCACGTTAGCTCGGAGACAAAGGAAGAGAGAGGCTGTTCTGGTCTGGCTCCTAACAGGTTTATTGTTAGAAGTTTCACAACCCGAACAAGCTCGGAAGGGATGGAATGCGATGGGATGGGATGGGATGGGATGGGATGGGATGGGATCCTCCCCGAGGCTTGTCCTCAGTTTTATAGAGAGTTTGAAAACCAGGGCGAAAGGGGAAAGCAACCAATGAGTTACAAGCCAGGGGGAGGATACAATTTAACAAGAACCACTGGGGTAAACCAAGAGGCGGGAGTTATAACAGAGAACCAGTGAACAACCGAGTAACCTGCAATCTTCCCGAACAGGGGGAGGCGGCTTGTGCCCGGGCACCACCCAGGGGGTGCAGCTTAGGCTTCTGAGCCGCCCCTCGACCCACCCTCTGAGTCTGCCTCTTCAGGAAACACGATCCAGGGGAGGGGCTGGGATTGATTGGCATCACGCTGCCCCAGCCCCGCAGGGGGCTGGGTTACAGCAACACTTTTCAGTGCTGAAAATGCAGCAAAAACTTTTTTGGAGACCACAGCATGATCTCTGTAGGTGCTATGAATTGGATTCATCTCACCTTAATTGGGCCATCTCAAGCTTAGTCCCTAACCCAATCTCTAGACTTCTGTTGTTGGTGGAGAGAGAATCACATCTCCAAAGGGTCTTCTTGTCACTGACTGTAAAAGGTGCCTACCAATTGAACATGAAATTTAACATCAAATAGTTAAATTTAGGTGAAAGGACCCTGTTCTTGCACAAAACGAGAGGAAGAATTTAATATATGCTCCATTTCGGCATTTATGTATTTATAAGAATTAATAAGGATTATCAGTGCTTCGTGTTCCAGGGCAATCAGATAAAAGCTGCCTTTGACACTGACTATCCTGAAGTAAAGCAAGGGCAATGCTCAGCCCGGATAAGAGAATTGGGAGTGAAGCAGCTGGGACCATGTGGATAGCTATAGCCGAAGATTCAGCAGGGCCATCATGCCAGATCCTAAGATTCATAATTCTGGAACATGTCCAGAGGAGATCCACTGGTTGCAATGGAGCAATATTAGATTAGAATGAATAGAAATTGATTGTGCTTGTGACTTTTGTTCAATGTGGACCTCAGCTAGTTTTAGATATCTTGTCTGGAACATATCCAAGGAGACGAACCATCACATTTGCAGACTGTGGAGTCCCATGGATTGTGTCATGAAGGGTAGATACAACTAATCAAATGATCCCTTTTGTGCCTTAGCACCCACAAAAGGGCAAACCTGCAGAGCTCAGCAGCAGATTTTTGGACTCAAGTATTCTGGATGCAGTAGTGCAGCCAAAACTTACCATCTAAGTAGGGAGCACCTTCGGACAGCTTGCTGAAGCTTACACCATGGGCCATGATGCTATAACTTCTTCTGGCTTTGTTGGCAAAAGTAACAAGCACCGTATCTCCCACTTCAGCTTTTATAACAGGGCCTTAATAAACAGAGTGAGGGAAGGTATTAGAAGGACTACTCTCCAGCATACTTCCACCAAAAGAAGACAGAGCTGTGTGCATTAAATTCCCCTCTCAGTCCAGCTGGTTCTACATTCAAACCTGATGTAATGACAGGAGGGGAAAATATTCACTGTACCAAGTATTCCCAGGTGCTTCATGTCCTCTGACCAAGTCTTCTTACTGAACGTTGCGTCAGTATATCCCACATAGCGAACTTTCCAGTATTGGCCTCCTATTCTGTCAGTCCCTTGTGTGAAATATGTTGCAGATTCACTGTGGAATTAGCAAATCAGACTGGTCAAATAATTGAAGGTTCAAGCAGAACCCTTCATTTCAGATAAAGTTATTACTCCTGACACAGGAGAAATGACCCCCCAAGTTACTAATCTGCATACACTTTTCTAGCACACGAAGAAAGATATTACTGGTTTGAATTAGTTAACAAATGGGCATTCATTGTGCATTAGACTTTTATGTTTAACCCTGATTTACTTAGGGAGACATCTGTATCAACTTACCTTAGGGCAAGAACTGTGCAGAGTGTGTCTCTAATCCTTGTTGGCTTTTCTGGGAGATACTATAATGAAATTTGTCTCTCTCCATCAGTAATAACAGGGGGGAAAGTTCTGCCACTGTGGCACCTCTGAACTCCAGTGATTGTAAGTGTGAAAGCTGCCTGCAGAGTCTCAATGATGGGTCATTAACTGTGTTGAACGTGGCATGCCTCACTTTCCCCATGGATTTAATGGAGTAAGATAAGTGCTTCCAGAACGCACCTTGAAGCATCGCACTTACGCATCTAGCTTCCTGACAAAGTTGTTTAAATCCATTCCTCCCTGCCCCTTTCAATTAAAATTAATGACAGTGCAGGACCTAGCCCTGGTGAATCACTGGAGCAGTGTCACAAGGACTCCTGAAATTAAAGCACAACAGGAGTTGACAAGAAACCTTACCTTCCAGTGGCGTTCAAACCCTGCCCAGTGAATTTATCATAACCGTCAGGTCCATAATTCCAGAGCACTTCTTCAGCAGCAATGTAATATCTTCTCTTGTGACTGATTGGTGAAGAGTGAGACAGGTTTTTTTGGCAGATCTGAACATCATATAGTGCCTCCATGCCACCTGGGAGGAGAAAGAGTCTGGAGACAGTCCCTGACCAACTGCAGAGTCAGCAATCTTATGGATACAAGTGCGTATTCAGAATTCTCTGGGAGCTACGTGGATTGGAAACAATTGCTACAGTAAATTTCTATTTCAAAAGATCTGGCCTACAATAGGCCAGATACCAACACCCTTCCTGGGTGGTACTTTATGCAACAGGTGAAACTCACTGACATCAATGACACTCTTTAGTGGACTTATTTACTCAATTTCTTAATCTGCATAAGGATGGTAGAATGATTTTGGAGGTCAGAGTGCCTCCAGATATCTGCAAAATGGCATCATCTCCCCCTGACTTCATTAAAATACGGATGGGTTATTTCTGCTGAAAGTATTTGTTGCTTGCCAGAATCGAGTCTGTTTTGCCTGATGCAGATCCCACTGAAGTGTGTAAGAATTCTCCCAACTCATCTCTGCTTTGATAATTATACATTGCCTGCGGCCATGACACCTAGTTTATGATACATGCTTTTGGGGTCTCGCACCACACAAGTATCACAAAATCACCATCAAATTCCTCTACGTAATGGTTTCTGAAAACACTGCCAAGTTTTGCCTGATTTCCATAAAGCAAAAAGCTATTAAGTGTTCAGCTGGCATGACTTTTTTTAATGTGTAAGTACTTGTCTACAACAAAAATTGGTGATGAAAGCTCCTCTCACTGCTCATCAAAATCTCAGGTTTGCCTAGGAAGCATGTGGACAGAGCTGAGTCTAGCAAGTCTTCCTCACATGAGTTACATGGCCAAGTCATTCATACTAGCTGAAGATTTGGCCCAACCAATTTCTGCTGGTGACTAAACTCATGTTCATGATGTTTATTTGGTGAAACAGTCACAAATTGTTCCAAAGTCACAAAGAAGTGTCAAATCCTGCTTTCCCCGGAAGCCTCTCCCAGTTTTCTCTTCCAAACACAGTAGAGGCTGATGAGGGAGATCTATAGCAGCGTACCTCGTAAGTGCTCATTAACCTGGCACGTTATCAGCCACCTGCCGGGGCTCCCCGGAGTCATCTCCGCCGTGATGAATGTTGCTGGGAAGAGACCGATGACATCTGCTCTCTGGTCTCTGCTAGTGAACGTGTGGCCGTAGAAATAAGCAGCATGGATATCTATCTCGCTTCCCATGCCAAACAAGTGCCAGGACATGGGAGTGTCGGCACACATCTCCAAGCCGGGGAGATTGCCATATATATAACCGTTAATAGCTAAAAACAAAAGCACGAGACTTTATGAGAGGTGAAAGAAGAGTGCCTCTGATCCCATTTCTAAGGATGATCCTTTCCTGGCCCAGAAAGAAACTACCTGAATGTTCACACTGAATAAGGCCCTCACAGGCTCCTTGATGAAGAGCAGCATTTCGAACATACATCTTACTGCTCTGGATGATCAAACGCCCCAAATTCTCTCTCTGTGTCTGTGAAAAACTTCCTGGGTAATATCAAGGTGTTGCAAAGGCCAAGTCATCACCAAAAAGGCCTGATAATGAAGTTAACTTGTTCTGCAGATATTCAGCAAGGCTGAAATCTATTTCCTCTTTTTCTAAGTCATAAATATACCATTATATGCCAGGCTCAAGCAATTTAGATTTGAAAATTATATCAGCCAAATCAATGTAGTCAGCTCTGTCTTCCTCAGCTTCTACATCTGATAATGTATCAGGATGCTAGGAGAATGAGACTCATATGTTGCACAGTATTTTATTTCCTAGGCTCCCCAGAACAACCAAAATATACAGAAATACCTGGAATTAACTTCTTACACCAAATGTCCAAATAACACAAAGTACCATTGGCCAATATATCTCTGAAGGGCAGCAGTGGTTGTACCAGCCAGCCCATCATCCACAAGCCCATTGAGAATTCTTTCAGTACACACATCTCAAAGTGCTCTGCAGCTTTTTTTGCTCTTTTCAAAACTGGACAAAAAAAATGGCTTATATCTGTTGCCTAAGATAAAATGCTAAACCAATGTCAGAGCTGGGCATGAAAGCCAAATCTGCTTTCTGCAAACCAGTGTGTCATGCTGTATTTAGGGAGAGGTTTTTATCAACACAGTACTTCAACATTCTGACACATTCCTTGCTGACACAGATAAAGGAGAGACATCACAGGGGACAGAAAGTCTGACTGAAGGGAAAAGAGCCTGGTCACTGCTGTAGGTCACCATTTACTCAAAAGTCCTTCTCACCATGCATTCGGTTGCTGGTCCGGAAACCTTCATCCTCTTTGTCAACTGTGTCTGGTTCTAAGCAGAAGGTATTTATATTCTCATCAAGGTACCAGCTGAAGTTTTCATCTACAATGCTAAACATCAGGGCAAAAGCATTAGCAGCACCAGTCCCTTCTATTGTGGTCTCATCTGCAGTTCCTAAATTGCAAACGAAAAGGAAAGTGATAAAAAAAGCCTTGGAGAGGATTGAATTTAAAAATGACAATAACCTTGGAGCACTCGAGGAAATACAGTTCTTTGCCCACAGTCTGCAGGGCAGGATGAATTTCACCTAATTTTCTAGGGCATTTTGACCCCCCTCCAACAGACTTTGAACAGATGAGTGCCTCCAGAAGGTAGTTCATCTAAGTCAAGCTGATATTTTTGGTATCTTTTTGATCTGACATGAGGACAAGTACCTGCCAATATCTGTTGACCCATTTCCCCCTTCTTTGGCCCATTGAGCCCAACCCTGTCCCTTAGTCAGTGTTAGCATCTGTGTTCTGCCACAGTGAGCCAGGTCGTGAGCCGGATCTATCCAGAAACCAGTGACTCATGTTTTTTTGACAAGGAATTAAGGAGGGGTGAGAGGTAGCCTGCATTTCTGTTGCACTGAAGCAAATGCTGAACCACAACCCCAGAGTGGCCCTCTAAATGTGGCTCACTCTCCACAGACTGACAAGGAATCCATGAGAGTTATCTAGGACTAGATATGTAAATTTAAAAAGGCTGAAGACAGGATGAACAGAATCTATTCCAGCTAAGTTCAATATCATTATCCTAGTGTCTGTTTGAAGAGGAACCTGAGACCTTGTAGGACTGGTGATACTGAGTAGTCTGTTATTATCCACTGCCAGGTGTAGACTTCATCCAATTGTAGAGTCTATCTCTGATCCCATGAAAACCTTTGCTTCTTCTGCCTTCTACAGGAGGGAGCTCAGAGCCTTGCTGTCAGTCCTGTGTCCACCAGCACTGGCTGGAGGACTAGAGAAGTAACATCATGTAGATATCTGCCTTCATGAATTCAAGGCCAAACATGCAGACAACCTGGCCTTTCAGGCTAGGATTGCTTGGAATATGCTATCTCCTAGCTTCATGTGTTGTCACATAGTTATCAGCTCAGTGTCACATATTCAGTTCTGCAGATTTCAAAGGCTCTCGGGGAGAATATGAGCGAGACATTTTAATTGTGTGAGATAAGCTGGAAACTAGGCTCGTCCTTTCCGCATTGAAGTCATTCTCTTCTTCATATGTAAAACCTGCTTCACTTAGAAGTACTGTATATAAAATCAGGGCTGATTTTGTATTCTGGAAGTTATTGAAAAGAGGTGGCAGAGTAACATGAGCCCAGGGGGAGAGGTGGTAATTACTCAGCTGATAAAGAGGAGAGGGCTGGTTCATGATGGCTCCAGCATGGACATTAGCAGGCTATAAAGTACACAGGACAGGCTGTTCAGTGCACATCCCCATATGGTTGTGAGATATAACTTGTAAACAAAAATAGATACATACTCTGTATGTAGAAAAAATTACAAACACTGGGCTTTCAAATATGTAAACACTAATGCCAAAGTCACCCAGCCAGCTCTAATTTCATTTCCTGAGCAACGAGTCCTTTGTTCATCCTGAAACTTCCCCAGTTTGGGAATGTATAATTTTTGGTCTCGGCCACGACGGGATGGTCACAGAGCATGCTGCAGTCCCTCCACCAGCCGAGGCAAATCTATCGTGCCAAAGGGGAGCAGGAAGGGGGTTGTCCCAGAGCTACAATACCTACCCTGGGATGCTCCTGGAATGGCCCATCTATTCCTTGCCCCTTTTTATGGGCTATGTAGGGATAGACTCTAGACCATCATGTTTATACCTGTAAGCAAAAATGACTGTTAAGATGCCAAGCTTGGCAGAGGGGCTTGCTCAGTGTTTCTAGCTCAGTACCTTTTTTACACACCAGCAGAGGCCCAATTAAACCAGATGCAATATCTCTTGGTGTGTCAATGTGAGAATGGTAAATCCAAGTCAAGCAGTTTGAGTCTGCCAAAGTTGGGGAATAATCTTTCCTTACTGGCCATGTGTATGTGTAATTTCCACCAGGAACAACAAAGTCGTCCTCCTTGCTTTTACCGCCAGTTCCATCAGGGTAAAGTGCTCCTAATACATAAAAAGGAAAAAGGAAGATTTTACCATCCCTTAGTTGTTTTTGTTAAATAAATGTGTCATTTATTCTGTTTTAAAGTGTATTTATAAAATAATAACAGCACTCACAAACACAGAATTACTGAGAAATTATGAAAAAACTCAAGAATTTCTGTCAATCTCACCACAAATGTATTGGGAGTTAAAATCCATTTTTTTTTAGTAGACAAAGCTTTAAAAATGCATTAACAGGCTCTGTTTCTTCCTAGTCTCTTTACTCTAATCAGTCATCTAGAATTTTGTCATCTAAGAGTGTGTATTTTTTCACAGAAGACTGATGAGGGTACTGACTGTAGGCACATCCACACAGTCCTCTAACAAAAATACATATGCATAGGTGCAGGATTCTGAAAATTAGATCATATCTGTTACAGGCCAAAAGAGAGGAAAACATTTAGTTGCAAGAACTCCATCTATTCAAATAGAGGTAGAAGGAAGGAGGGAAGATGTTTTGATGACTTATGATTCAGAACAATAATTCAGGCAAATAGACCCATCTAACCTGTTTCAGTACTGGATTTATCCCAGGTGTCGAAAGTTTGTGGCAAAAAGTTTTGAGATGAGGCTGTTCCTCGTTTTAGTCATCAGCTGCAATTACTGATGGGTTTATGAGAGGGTGATCCACAGTCCTCTGATGTCAATGTCAATAACAATAAATACTTGGACAGACTTGTAGCCATGATATTAGTTACTCCAGGGGAAAAGAGAGGAAAAGGCAAACCAGCTTTTACCTTCAGAGTCCTTGTCATAGAAGACTCCATGCGGATGCACAGAGTATGGGCGGGAGCCAAAGTTTTTTAGATGGATGATAAAGACATCCTCTTCTTCAGCCTTCAGGACTGGCCCAAGGAACCCCAGCCATGCTGCTTTGGGGATCTCCTGGGAGTAAGTGTCATCTGTGAATTGCCTAAAAATAGCCTTTTTGTACACACGTCCTATCCGGTTGGCTCCTCTTGTTGCATACACTCTTGCAAACCTAGTGTTGGGAAGGGAAAATTTGAGAGACAGTAAACCTGCCTTAAGAACTGATCAAATAACTGGCGCTTGCAGTGCAGATAAATAGTTCCCTGGGGCACATCACACAGCTGGTGGAATTAAAGCTCAGGAGTACATCAGGACAGGACTAGCAGGGCCTACCCTTTCTGTACAGTAACAACCATCCCACTTTCAGGTCCGGTCTTTAGCACAGTTGCTACAAGTCTTCATTGAGGACCAGCCACTCAAGCCTCAAGCTGCTCAATTTTAACAGCTTCTCCCTCTTTTGAAGGTTTGAAACCTCACCTCTGAAAGCATGACTGTTCGGAAGGAAAATAAAACCAAATGAAGATTTTTCAAAAGCCAATAAAAGAGATTCTAATCAACCAACTCAGCTCCCTGGAAGAGTAGCATTAAATGTGTTTTGCATGAAATGTATAACTTCCACATTCCAGAGTCTATGTTTATAGCAATTTCAAGTGATGGAGAACCCACCATATGGTCAGTGGTTAAGATATTATAGCTTTTAAACACCTGCTCCCTTCGAAGCCAAAATTGCATTTGCAGTCTAATATCATCCAGCTCCACACTCCAACCACTGGTTCCAGCCAAGTTTTGTCTCAGATCAAAGGAGCCACATACCATCAGAAACTTCTTTTCTATGCAGACACTTGCATAAGTTTTAATTAATTGACTAAATTGCCTCCTACCCTTCTTCTGGACAAACCAAGCACACTGACATTCTTTACGCCACAAATCTTTCGCAAAGCTCTCTTTTGAAGGCAAATATTTCTCTATCTGTGTTGAAGTCTGAACACAAGAACTCCCACAATAGGCAAGTAATATTCCACCTAGGGCCAGAGATGCTCCCAGTCAATATTTCTTACATAACTGGGAATCAGTTTTGCCCTTGTAACTATAACATCATACTGATGACCCATGTCCGTCCTATCTGTGATGATATAAAATCCATTTTTTTAATTGTCTCCATGTCACAGCTGGTAAATATGATATACAATCTTCATCCCTAATTATAAAACTCAATGAAGGCAGAAATCAAACCCTTTGCTACACAGCAAGTAGGGGATTTTATGACCAATTTCACCATAATTGACTGCTCCATGATCTTTTTCATCCCCTGAAGATTGTTGGAACTTTCATGCTTCCTAAAAAACTCATTCAAAAGTTGAACTACATTTTCCTGAAGTATCACTGGCAGAAATATAGCAATTTCATATTTATTGTGAGGTTTTTGACTGGTCAGTTCACTTGCTTAACAAATCTCGTTTAGATTCTTTTGTGAAGTTCAAGCAACCAAAGTGTTGGATGTCACATAAGTTGAAAGGTATTATTTGCTTTAAGTTCTTCACCACAAGATCCACTTCTCCCTCCACCCAAACCTTTCTATGATTCTGTGATTTCTATGACACCATAACCCAGAACATCCCCCCAACTGTGGTCATTGCACCTCAGTGATCACTAACACAGACCCCTGATGTGATCCAGATACAAAAGTCTCCAAAAAGTATACTTTTTCATTTGAAATGTGTGCTCTATAAGAAGCCACAAGTTTTAGCACAAATTAAAGCATTGTCGATAATATGGCTGTGGCAGAAACAGTGGGGAAGGATGCGGGGAAGGGACAGAAGCTTCTCATTCTGCTCCTTCAGAGAATAATGTATACTGGATAAACACACCCCAAAAGCAGGGTTAAGGAATGAGTTGCCGAGAAATCTGGATTTTCAGTGGATTGGCAGGTCTGTGGTAGCTGTCTGTGCACATAGCAATACCTGGCAAGTCTCACCACATTCACCTAGGAGAAGATACCTTCTCTTGCCTGGAGGAAGAGCTGCCACCAGAGTCTTTACCACAGAGTAGGAGGTGGTGTCAATAGGAGTGCAATCTAAATGCACGTGCTTCCTTACCTCATGGCAATGTATTCATGTGGCTATGCCCTAATTCGAATTATGAATTGATTTTTAAAAATGGTTTGTAAGAAATTTTCTCTAGAAGAATATCCAATAGATTTTTTCAGAAATTCTCTATTTTCAGGAGATATTTTTCATCAGTTTTTTTCCAATTTCACCATCCACCAAATATTTTGGTGCAGTGGCACCGTGCTTTTGCCATGATGACAGTGTCTTTATGTCCAGACAACATTGCACACTCTCCCATAACACCCCTGGGATACACTGCCTCTTCTGAAGAAGGATAATTGTACCCCAGAAAAATGCACTTATTAGTCAGGCTTTGTTAAATGCTTCACATGAGCCTAGCTCCTTTAAATGCATAGCTCAAGATCCCAACATCCAGTTAGTCATAGAAGTTCAAGAAATTACTGTGAGAAAACCCTCTTGGCTTAGGCATTGGAGACTTTCTCAGTGCCTAAAGCTATGCTATAATATCTGGATCTGTGCTTGCCTCCTGCTTAAAGCTATCTAGAAGTCAGGAAAAGAAGCCTTTTTAGTGGCAGCCTTCTGAAAGGAGGACTATTCAAAAGGGAGCAATGGGTATCAGCTGCAGCCAGTCACAGTCTAGGTGATGCTCCGTGTGTACAGAGATCTATTTCCCACACATCCTTTTGGTTGCCCTCAGTACCTGAAAACAGAGCACTCTGGTTGTTGTGAGTCCCATTCTAGGTGCCCAGGTTGCCACATGTCATCCAGGAGAATTTTGGGGGCCCACCTCAGCCTTCCCAAGTAGCTGGTAGCTCCATGCCTCTTTATGAGTGTTGATGTACTTCACATTACAGCCCTTAAAGTCCTTTTGCAGAAGGAATACCCACACTGGACCTAATGCCAAAATGCTTCCTATCTGTCATTCCTCTCCTGTCACACGAAGACAAAGCTTCTCCCTGTCTCTTCATACTCTCCTGCTCACTTCAAACTGCTTCATCCTCCTGGTGGCTTTGTGATGTTGCTGTCTGAACCTCTTTCATCATTCTGATCTTGTGCAGATGTAAGAACTGCTCCACTAAATTTTAACTATTTCCCTCCAACTCAGTTTTCAGCCTGCACTTCATGTGCATAACATCATGATGCTCAGACAGCCTTTCTTCCGACAGTAATACGGAATACTCCATCCTCTGGCGCAGTACCCATACAAGCTTCTAAATTTCCTCCTACATCTCTTGCAGTCAGGCCAGTCTCGAGGTTACATACAGAGATAAGCAGGCTTGCAAATCAGGGCATAAAAAATCTTGTTCAGACTGAGAAAGCCATGCAAATCTTGCCTTCATTTCTGTGTCTGATTTCATTTTAGTGCTTGACTCCTGTCAGCAGTAGCAAAGCTCCAAGAAAGACTGGCAATGCACCTAGGTGGAACAGGGAGTTATTAACAGGGAATTAACTCTCATTCTTTAAAATAAGTGTAAGCATAACTACAGACATCCAGTTCCCTGCAATGATGAGTAATACGACTCTTCCACAGAGAGAAAGAGTAAAACAAGAGTGTCATGTAGATTCTGCGTCTAATCAAGTCTAGACATGTAGATAATCTGCCATTTCCAGGTAGAGCCAAGAGTTAGGATAGGACCATGAGTGAAGAGTAATTTCTACACCCATTTCTTTAATCACACAGAAGAAGTGTTTTGCCATAATTTTTACTGTGTTTGTTACCTTTGCTCTCAAGGCTACAACCTAACAGAGGTTATGTTTTCCAAGAGGTGATTACATGAGCACTGTGTTACAGCGAGCAGTAGGAAATGGGAAGACACCTTGTGCATGACCAAGCAAACAGCTCTTCAGTAGCCTGGAGACAGATCCTCACTGATACAATTTCTAAGCCTCCTGAGTTTGTTTGCTGCTCTAATCACCACTAAGTGCCAAAAAACAGCACTCAGAATAACTACTAGATGTGGAGTCCCAAATTTTCTCCTGTGGTTGACATTCCCAATAGCTACTGTACACTCCTGGGTGCAACTGTATGCAAATGCAAAATTTCTTTTTGTTGTCATTATTCCACTCAAGTCCCATAGACTTTACTCTCATAACCATTTAAACAACCATCTTTACGGGTTTATTCCCTAAAATCTGTAGATGATGAAACCTACCTTACTCTCCATCCTCTTTACATACGCTGTGTTTGGGTTTATAACCGTTTTATTTCCTCAAAGTTCCTGATTTTTCCTGTGGCTGAAGTAAGCCAGGACGGTGCCAGGACAGGGCTCCAGATGCCACAATTGTTTTAACCCCTGGGTCATGTCACCTGTTCAGGGTAACCCTCCACCACACCATGACTCCCATGCTCAGGCCAGTGCAATGTCTGTGCTTGAGGGATGGCCAGTGAAGGGGAACCAGTGGTGCCAACTCACCTTTCTAAAAGGTGCCCTGACCACAAAGCGTCAAGCAACAAAGTTGACTGTCCTCAAAAGACAGAGACACAAAGCTCTCAAAGGATGTTTTAGGCTTTTTCTGACCCACATGAGCCACAGAGGTCAATAAAATCCATAAAATCTTAGATGAGGCTCTGAGGTGTCACAGGTGTGGTATGATGGTTTCCCTCCTGCAATAAACTTGCCCCTGAAGTCAGTAACAAAGCTCCTCTCAGGCTTTATTAGAGCCAGGATTTCACCTCAAATACCCTTTTGATGTTGACCCTTCCCACAATGATCATCTCTGCTGTTGCAATTGGGTTATTTGGCTTCACAATGACTCAGCCATTAGTGTAGCATGTGTGACGACAGTTTCACCGTCATTTCTCTGGGTGGGATCTCCTCGTAGGCAAATTGCACAAACCATGTTTGATGCTGTGGTAGCAAAAAACACCCGTTAGTGTTGGTGGGTGCAAGACTTGCCCCACATAAATGTAGGATTGGTGGCCTAAAGAGAAGGGATGAGCTACTACATCAGGCAAAACTTACTAACATTTACCACCAGCAAAGCAAGATTTAAGTGTCCATCATATAAACTAGTATCAAGGTAATTTCAAGGGATTATCAACTAAACTTTAATCCTGAGGGCTGAGCGACAGTGGGGAAATAATGACTGGTGGATGTCAAGCCACAACACCTAGGTGTATTTTCCGCTTGAAAGGCCATTTCCCATGTGACCATTAAAGAAAGCAGAAAACATCCAAGCTCACCCTCCTACATCAGCAATAACTCACAAAATCTTGCTGGGATCTGCATCACATCCAGCAGCACTGATAGCACCTTCCACCCTGTGTGTCTAGTCCAGCACGGTTTAATGGTCAGCTCTTCCACCAATTATATAAGGTGGGAAGGGACGCTGACCATCTTCACAGCTCACCTATCTCAGTGGCCATAATTTGGATCTGCGATTTCCAAAGCCCTGTGTGCTTCAGAAAATCTAAGTTTAATTTCTGAAGGGAGAAGAGAGTGAAATATCTTGGTTGCACTCATAACACTCCAAATTACGAGAATTAGTGGAACAGCTTGAGGGCTCAAGCTTAGACAAGACAAAGGGCAGAGGTGAACAGCCTCATTAGTCTTTTTACTTTAAAAGTACTGATGTACAGCAAGATACTTATTCTCTGCAAGCAGCAGGCTGACTCTGGAGCACTGCAGTAAGACAAGGCATCAAAAAAATTATCAACCAAGCAGAATAGTTCTGCTAATTCAGGGCTCATTTGGGCTAATCAGCTCTGACGAGAGGCAGTCTTTTCAGCTCACACCCAGGCAGGTTCTGATGCAGCACTAGGATTCCTGGCTCCAGAGGCATCTCACTCAGCACCAGCACAGCAGGGTCTGAGCAGCATAGCTGAGTCTGGTGCCAGGATATGCTCACCTGATTTCCAGCCCCATGCCTCAGCTACCAAAGCCTCCTTTATCCTCTTTACTACCAAAAACTAAAGGTTGAGGAAGATATTCTTGACTTTGGCAAGCAACACTGAAAATTATCTTATAAATGTCACTATCTGATCCAGGCAATGTAACACTTTCCATTGCACACTTGCTAATTCAGGATTTTCATTAAGTACTGAAGAATAAGTGGTTTTGATTATATCTCTGTGGGCTAGCTGGAATCAAAGGGAACATTCCTTTTTGTATATGCACCGATTCCTTTAAAGATAATCAGCTTGTCTGCAACCTCTTCACTTCCTTCTCAATAAAAGTGGGCTAGTGCCTCATCAGATGGGTGCTGTGAGGATGCTTCACAAGATGAGAAGTGCTAGGCTCAGCGAGCCTGAGCGTTGCTGCTTGCAGAACAGAGCCGGCTCAAAATGCATTCCTATCCCTACCTGGAAACTGATCCTTAAACTTTGCTTATGGAACTACTTTTTTAATAATATCCATAGGAACCAATCAATTAGCTGAAAAGTAGACCATTATTATACTGCTTTAAATTTACATTAGAGATTATCCTAAAGAGCTGAATAGTCAAAATAGCTGTTACTGATTCACTATTTAACCCACATGCTTATGCAGACACACTATTATTCCAGAATACAGCACTTTATCCTGGCTCAACTCAATACAGTTTAGAAATTGAGTAAGATAACAAAAATCTCTTAATTATGCCACATGGAGGGAAGTCATGGCAAGCATCTTCCCAGCTTTGAATGTACCATCTACATTAAAATCCTCTGTGGGTAAACCTTTTGGAATTAGCATTCTGTAATTATTACATTGCTGTGGTGACTGAAGATGTAAGCTATCTTCCATCCCTGTCCTGCCATTTTGTAACAAGAATTGCATTTATGTCACAGACTTAAAAGTAAATGTGCCACTTGGTGTTCAGGGAGCACAAAGTGCAGACAGCCTTAAAAGTACAATTTACAGAACAGATTCCAATCTCTCTATGGTATCTCTCTATTGAATATCTCTCCATTGAAGTGGATTTATAAGTAGCTGCTCTTCAGTTAAAGCTGAACTACTCTACAGTGAGAGATACTCTAGTTTAGTGAGTGGAGAAAGTTATCTGCTCTATTAAGACTAGGAAACTGAGAAACTCAAGTATTTAACATAAATGAAGAATAACTTTGCCAGTAAACCTTGTTTTCATGGGCTAGGAACAAACTATTACCCTTAATTCTATCTATAAAGGTAACACCTATTGACTTGGATGCTATCTGGGACCCCTAGCTGTTAAAAGCTTAAGCATAAATTTGTGTTGAAAAATAAAACTCTTTCTCATCTCCTTCTTGTGACAAAACAATTTCTTTTATGAAATTCATCTGAGAGTGATTCTGAAATTACTGACCACTAGAGACATGTCCAGCATGGCTTGGGATTTCCTGAAAAGTCAGAAAGTACATTTCCATTTCTAACTTCTGGGATGCAGCATCTAGCTCCCAGTGAGCCTCCAAACCTTGTACAGAGACCAGGACTTCACTTACAGCTCCCACTCCAATCCCAAGCCTAGACACAGAGGAAGGATTCCCAAAATACCTCTAGTGTGTCAAAAATATCAATGAAATGTTAAAAATATTCCCACACAGTTGAATCCCATGATGTAAGAAGTAATGGTTTTAAACAAAACAAAGTCAATTCAGATGTAAGAAAAAAGTTTTTAACAATGAAGGTGGTAAAACACCAGCACACATTGCCCAGAGAGGTGGTGGATGCCCCATCCCTGGAAGCATTCAAATTCAGCTTGGATGTGCCTCTGAGCAACCTGACCTAGTTGAAGATGTCCCTGAACACGGCAGGGGAGGTGAATGAGATGACTTTTAAAGGTTCCTTCCAACCCAAATCATTCTTTAGAGAGGTACCAGGGATCGGAGCCATCTCCGCCCGACGTCCAGGCCAGCTCTCCTGCTGTGGGAGGAACACACAGCCAGCCCCAGCAGTGTGGACATGAGAACAGACACACCTGTTTGCACTGGCCAAGGCACGATTCATCACAGTGCTCACCTACACTTCCCAGTTTCAGAGAGCACCAGGAATTCTGTCTGACCATTCACTGTTGTGTATCCAAGCACTTATTTAAATACATTTCCCAAATGGAGGTCCCCACAGTGGTATAGATTGCATGGATATAGGGACTTGTATCTCATTCGTAGGTACTATACACATCACAATATCATACCAAGTTCCCCGATTTTTACCAGGGAGAATACTTAAAACCTTTTGCCAGTTAAACAGAGTTTTGTGTCTTACTGAAAAGAGCAGTGCTTGGTTACAGCAAAGTTGCAGTTTGCTTTTTGATACCAAGTCCCAGAGATACCTGCATCTCTATGAAATTCATGTGGGGGATATTGAGCCCATACCTGATGCTTTCTTGGCCAATATTCATTCATTAACATCCTCTTCAAATACATGCTAACTATCACCTTGCTTAATCAACCACAATGGAAGAGAAATCAATCAAAGTCTACTCCTGCCTTGAACCTGAATTCCCACCTATGACAACATCATCAGAATAAAAGCAAGGAAAAGCCCGTCTTAAGACTTTGCAGCGAAGTTACCACATCAACCAATTTTGGTTTGGAGCTGTTGGTACACCTCCAGCTTAGCAAAGCCCCCGGTCACTTACTTGTCCTCTAAGAGGCTTTGCCCCGTGATCAGATTTTTCCCAGATGGTGCATAGTCCCAGTTCTCTTCCACAATCCCGAGGTAGTAAGTTCTGGTCCTTGCTTCCACCACTGCCCACAGGCAGAGGAACCCCAGGGCGCGGAGGCGGCCACCGCGCTGCGCGGGAGGCATTTGTGGCGCGAGGCTGGCACGGGCAGGCAGCAGCAGGATGCACCACAGGGAGCTCAGCCGTCCCTCCCTCCCAGCTCTCGACAAGTTATAAATAAGGAAGAGACAGAGCAAAGCTCCTCCTTTTCAGGAGGTTAGGACTGGGATAGGCAGAGAGCCGGGCTATGCAGAGCAGGGAGAAGGTTGCTGTCATGGCAGGACCTTTGCCAATCCTTTGGTTAGTGAGTGAATTACTCACTTACCTGTCCGGGCTAGAGCCAGTTGGTGGTTTTTAGAAGTTTGAATGCTTTTTAGTCCTCCTTTTGCCAAACTAGGTGATGTTGCATATTGGGGCAGAAGAGGGGTTGGTGTTTTTGACATCCTTGTAAAAACCCTTTTTTAAAAATTTTTATTTTAACTTCTTTATCATGTCTGAGATTTCTAAAAATAGCATCTTGTTGCTTTCCTTATTTTTTTTTCAATGACATAACACTAAGTTATAATCCAGCATTATCAGAGGGAGCAAAAGAATTGGCCAGTACCTCTCCAATTTCTAGCCTTTTTTGATCTATTTATTAAGACTGTAATTGATCTGAATATATTCAGTTTTAAGGTGCCCAAAATGAGGTACCTTTTTACAAGCATCCCTGGAAATTAGAGCCCTTATAATAGTCTTTCCATTTGGACACCTAAGAATCGAGGCTCACAAAGATCACCCTTTTATTAACCTTGGTAATTAACATGCCCACGTAGCTCTCTAGAAAATCACTCCCTCCCTTTATAGCTTAACCTCCTCTAAGAGGATATCTGTGTTACCACCTTGGCAAAGCCCAGTGTAAATGTATATAGGATAGGATAGGGTAGGATATTTTAAACCACTTAGGAAACATCCCCAAAAATATCATCTGGGTGACAAGACATTTTGCAAAAGCATACTGCTCTGCTCCTAATTTTTAACTGACTACAGGCATTAAAAATTTGCGGTTCTGGAATACAGTTCTTGAGACCCATTGCAAGCTCAAACAGTTGTGAAATTCCCCTTTCAGGTCCAGAACCATGGGACCTCTTCCTGTGCAAGTTAATGGTTATCTGTGACTAGGGCTGCAGGAGGCTTCAGAAGCGGACTTGGAAGTCACAGGTTTAATGCTGTCTGCCAAGACATAGCTCAGTGATGTGAATGAGGTTTTATGTGGCAGTCACGTGAGGTTCACCCTCTGGTATGTGGCAGAGATGGCTACACGTACAGTCAGCTGTGCTGAGCTCCCCTCTCCTCGCTGGTGTGCAGGTGTCTCTGAAGTCACAGAGAATAACTCAAAAAACAGGTGCTGTTCACAGCAGCTGAGCTGCAGCCGCCTGGACCTTGATAGATCTCATCTAAATTAAGAGACAAGGCACACAGACACATGCAGTATTGTGCTAAAGAAGCTTTCGGTGGTTTTAGGCTATGCTTTGTATCTCTTTAGCTATGAGGACTGAAAGTCCAGTATATGTGGGTTAAGGATACAGTCAGACAACTGCAAATGGTCAGCTTGACATAGCTGTAAAAGCAGGAGTCCCTCGGCTCCCAAAATCTCTCTGATACATGCTGATGTTCATTTTCTCATGTCAGTTAATCGATGAACAATGAGAAAGAGGAGAGCTGATAGGACAACACAGGTACTGTACGATAGGACAATAGAGCTGTTGTACAGAGAGCGTGATCCTCAGAGGCAGCACCTACAGACTTCCTGATATCCTTGGAGACCTTGCTGATCTCTTCACTCTTCTGCTGCAAACCACACACCGCCCAGCCTCTTGGCTTCTCATGTCAACCTGTACCCTCTCTTCCAAAATACTGATACTTAAAAATCATCTTCCTTTTCCACTGCTTTATTGTGTCACTTTGTTGCGTTACTCAAATGATGATGACTAAAAGTACTGTGATTCTAAAAGGCGTAGTTAGAAAGCAAAAGAAAACACAATTACTGTGGGACAGAGCTTTGCCAGCCCGTGGCACCGCCCTGGAACATGCCCCTGGGGTGGGACACACAGGCCAGCTGGTGGGCTACAAACGTGTGAAAAGGCCAAGGTGACACTTGGAGGTTAACAGGATCCCACTGTCGTCTTTGCACAGGGCCTAGGAATACTTCCACTGCCCAGAGGAGCTCTCCTGAGCCCGGGGGAGTTACAAACTTCATCTCCTGTCACTCAAGCGCCTGCATTTACAAGAACTCATGCCTGTTATGCAAATATTCATTGTCATAATGTAGCAATCATTTGCATTTGAGTAAGAAATACGTTTATTTATAGGGCACTGCTGCGCTTTGAATGAGATTGTGTGGAGTTCAATTGCTTAAATCAGCCATTTGCATGCCATTAGAAATATTTAAGGACTGGGTACATGGCCAATTTAATTTAGACAGTGTTGCTATGACTTCCTGTTCGTGTGCTTTTTTATAAGTTAAGAATTCTGTTATATGTTTAAGTCTCTGTAGATGTGGACTCATATAACACAAGTGCATCAAGCTAATAGGGAATAGGAAGGGGGAGTGTCCAATTCTGAGCTGGCATCTGACTGCATTACAGTCATTTAAATAGTATTAGTGCTGTGTCCTAGTTTTTCTATTGCTTCTCATGCACCTAGGATTGGGTCCTGCTTGCTTTCTTGTGAGAATAACTCTTTAAAATTCAAATAGTAAGTTAATTTATTTGTCTATTACTGTAAAATTTATTTGTGTAACAGGAATAGTGTGTAGACATTAGCACTCTATATCAGCAATGTGTTGTAAGTTTGGTAAACGCCTTAGCTTGGCTTCAGCACTTAGTAGATCTGGCAACTTGTATACCCTTTGCATCCACACATTAGCACTTAATTACCTTGTCACATCATTAAACCCAGGCACATTTGCATTCCGAAGAGGTGCTGTGGGCATGACTCAGAAAAGGATGAAAGAACAGATGTTTTGTCCTTGCATCAGGAAAATTTCTGGGAAGCTCCCTTCCAGCAGTGAAGTCATGGGATTAAATTTGTCACTTTGTCCAGGATCCTTTCAAGCAAAGGAGTTGGATGTTGGTTACTCTGAGACTTTTTGTCCCTCTGAAGGCTAAAATTAGAGCATGGCTGGGTTTCAAAGTTTTGCAATGAGAAGGAACGTTCATAGGACTGAAGGGTGAACATCTTGAATACCAGTTTGTGGATAAGCCCTGAAACATCACCAATAGAGCTTTCTTTTCAATCAAATCAGGAATTATTGCAGGAATTAATTACCTTAAGTTAGTGCACTAAAGCCCAGACTTGTGCCAGCTAATGTTAGTGATTAAACTACAATGCTTAAGTTGTGATGGCTGTAAGATCAACAAAGAGAGATGATGGATGTGCTGACCTTTGTCAATTCCTTGAAATTAGATCATAGACAAGCACTTTATTCAGACTGCCTATGACTGAAGCCCGGCTTTCATTCTCCATTGGGAAGATGATGAGCTAATATTCACGCAGATTGTCTGCTCTGTGATTGTTTATTCCATTTTCTCTGCTTCTTCTTGATAGCAGTAGCTGATCCTTCCTGGTCCCTCTGCTGTGTTGGTTTGTGTCTCCATTGCAGTCCAGGTTGGGGACTTAGTCTCTCTGTTTCCAGCATAAGATTACCCTCAGCTAGTACTGCCACCAGCCCTGGAGGTGTGCCTGTAGTGACCATCCCAAGGTGACAAAGAGTGTCTGTGATACATCTGGGAACTGAACCCTTCTAAGTTTCACATCAGCCTTTCAACCAAGATGTTCTCTCTTTTCATCAGTTGTCCCACACTCTCCAGACACAAGCACACATTAAATATAAAAGTCTCTTTGTACATCAACAGTTTCTATTGCACTTTCTAATAATTTTCTGAGTTGCAGCAGTAGTGAACAGAATATAAACCTCATGTTATCTTGGGTAGTCACACAAGGTGCGTGTAAGTTACTTGAATCTTTTGAGTTCACACTGGTAGGTCGAAAATCTCAAAAGGCATTCACAATTTCTATTTGCAGCTCTGGATAGGACTTTGGTGAGAAAGGCTTCCTTGGCATATACAGCATTTCCGTGGAGCATTCAAAGTCTGAGCACTGAAAATGTTAGAGACAGAGAGACAAAAAAGCTGCTGGAACTCAAAGAATAACAAAGATCTACAGTCAGTGAGGATATTAGAAGGGCAGCTGTATCCCATATTACATGTGACACAGTGAACCTGACTCACATCTGCCCAGAAGTCTTTGTGGCAGGATGGAAACTGAGCCCATCCCTCCAGATTCCCATGCCAGAGCCCACATGGCTCCCCGGCATTGCCTTCCAGCCATTTGGGCTCACTCCATGATCCCAGCTCAGGGTCACAACTGGGCATTTACCGCAGTGGTTGTCTGGAGATCTTTATCACAGAATAATTTTCTCTGTACATCTCTGTGCAGACACTCTCCATGCAGAACAGCTACTTTGGTATGTTACCAGTTGTGGACAAATCTTGAGGCAAGGTGTGAAATGGAGAAAAGGGCCTCTGTTGTATCAGAAGCAGCGCACAGATCCTTTCTTTTCCATCAAAGTTTTGAGCTAAACCCAGTATCTCTCACACCACCAAAAAAGTATGATAACAAGATTAATTTAGATTTCAGAGAAACCAATTATACATTTGTAAGAACACCCTAAAAATATTTCATATTTTAATTTGAAGAATGTAAAGGAATGCAATGATGAGAAGAAAAGCATTTAACTGTGTACTGAAAGGAACTGCAAGCTTGAAAAGATTACAATAAATTGCCAAATAGGCTGGGCAAGTGAAAATTGTTCATCCTTAAAAGCCATTAAAACGAAGCTAAAAAAAGTAAGTTTTGATCCTAATTAAGAGAAGCTTCCTGTGTGTGGCAACTCATGTAAATCTGCACTGTTAAAACAAGGTTAATACCTCGACAGAACTTCAAGGGACATTATTTATGAGTTTCTATGGTGCTGCCTATTGTAGCACTTAACAAACATGAAAGAGCTTAACATTACGTCAGCACTGTAGGACAGAACGTGTTTATTAACCCTATTATACAAATGAGGAAGGAGGAAGGGTACGCAATGTCCAGACGCTCATGAAGCAAGGCAGCCTGGTCTCTTGACTCTCTGTCCGGAGCTGGGAGCAAGGCAACAGCCCTCCTGTCCCACAGGCTTCCCCCTGACCACAAGGCTGGTGGAGATCAGGGACTTGTTGGACTTCCAGAGTTTGTGGAAGCGATGCTGTGATCAGCTGCATGGTGAAACCCTTTCAAAACACACCTTTGCTGCCTGCCGGCAGGAGGGCCAGTGCCAACATCCACCTGAGCTCTCCTCCAGGCAGCTCTGCTTCCTGTCCAGCCTCCTCTAGTCACCCAGTGGGCATCATGAAATCCTCTTCCAACATGCCTCATGGCACTGACCTACTTACTTACTCTAGTGGAAATGTGACCCTTTTGTTTTCCTCCTATGAGATCACTGCCTCATTTTCTCTCTGGGTAAACAGGGGAGTTGTGGTAATAAATCCTGGCACTGGAAAAAAAACCTAACCAGGACTATTTAAAGCAGGTAGCAGAAAGGAAGGTATCAAGCACTGTGAGCAGAACAGAAAGAATTGATGAGATTGCATCTGCACAAGTGGCTTCCAAACTGTTGCAAACTCAATTCTGGCAGGCAAGCCATCCCCAAGAGTGATATTAAGCTGCATATTCCCAGCAGGATTGTGACACTTTGCTTAGGGTCTGTTGATTAAATGGGAGGGGGCTGTGTGAAGTGGAGGAGCTGACAGGAATTACTTGATGTCCAGACAACTTCTTCTGGCCAGTTTCTCTGCTGGAAAGGAGAAAATGTGGAAAATGTCACAACCTTGTGGAAACCTGGATGATTGCCCATAGTGAAATTATGTGATTTATGGGATATGCTGCCAACATTATTGGTGTTTTTCATCTGCGTCTATAAAGTTTTGCAATAAGGAGCAGCCCTACTGTTCTTCAGTGACTCTGGTACTTCCTATTTGAAGAAGCCTATGGTACAGCCAGAGCATCATTCCTGGAATGGAAGCCTTTCAGGTCTGATATTAAAAAGGAAAATAATCTCTGCAGCATTATAAATTCCATACACTATGGAAAAAAACCTCTCTCGTCTACCAGCCCAGTTACCACTTTGAAGAGCTTGTTGTGGTCTTTCAAAACACCATCTGCCTTTGTTTTATAATTGCATGTTAGTACCAGATCTTACATAGTTGTTACTGAGAATTTCTTCTCTCCTCTGCTCAGCTCTTGCCTTGTCTCTCCTTTCCCCTGCTGAGTGCAGTCCTGGGAGTTGCAGAGCACCCTTGTGATGCCTGGGGTGGCCACCTAAAAACAGAGACTAGACAAGAATAAGGGAATAAAGGTAGGTATTTATTTGAAGGGCCTTCAAAGGTACACCAGGGGAGCTAGAAGGCTACACCCAAGATGGACCCCGAGTCACGAGTTCTTCACACTTTCGTCGGTTTGGTTCATTTGCATATCAGGGTTAATTCTCCAATTAAAACTTCAGTTAATGATGTAATTTCCCCAAATTTACCCCCCTTCTTAAGATGTTAGTTTACACCTTTTGGGCCTAGGACAATCTGGGTATCCTTGGAGAGCAAGCTTGGAGGGGCTTTGTTATGTCTACCTAACATGAGAGAACAGTAGTTAACAGGCTACAAGAAACTTCAGAGTTACACACTAGGTGGTACAGGATTTGAAAAATATAAAAGTTAAAACCTAAAGCATCACTTGTTTCCAAAGAGATTTATTTAAGTCTCCAGATTTGGGTCAGGACTCTCAGCATCTTTCTTTTCTTTTTCTTCTCAAGCAAGAAAGGGCTTGTGAACACCATGGCAGGGCCTGGTAAGCCCACACTATGTATATAAGGCTGACCAAATTTGCCAATTCTGGTACAGATTCCTCTCCAAAAGGGTTATGAAGTGAAAGGCAGCACGATGCAAATCTGTCTGAACCACCCCTGGGTCCAAGCTGGAGGGTTTCTGTGCCGGGGGCCACTTACATTTCTGAAATCAGGACTAACTCAGAGTCACTCTGGCTTTGCCAACATGGTGTCAGCAGAACTTCCTTCTTTCCCAGGCCAGGTTAGTAGCTCAAATGGTAAACTTCATGAATTACAGTGTCTGATGTGCTTCCTTCAGCTCCTGCGCGGCAGATCACACAGGTCCACAGTCTGTATGTTTTGGAAGTAAAAAGTGGACATCAAACCCCACCTTTGGACACCTCAAAAAGCAGCCTGAGCCTCCTAAGTGCTGAGCAAGCTCCCTCAATGGAGGAAATATGGTTTCAGCTGACTAACTGTAAGCACTCAGTTAGCTTAGCTTCTCCTCCTGTGTGCTCATCTAAAAGTGGGGATGATTATATCTGACTCCCGCTGCAGGTATTTGGAAGCTAATTTAGTTAATGCTTGTCAAGCACTTTCAGGTCTTCAGATGAAAGGGGCCACAGATAGGCAAAGCACTGCTATTACTATTAATTATTTCTATTGTGCAAGGAGACATGAAAGCAGCAAGAGTGATGATTACTCGCTTCCTTTACAAGTGTCAAGACACAGTGCAAATACACAGACGGGGATCCTCCCTGCCCTGCAGTGCTCCTAATCTTACCAGCCAGATCAACCAGACAAAGAGCGGGGAAAGGAGCACAAACCCAGACAAACGCAATGCATGTAGTGACTTACCACACACGGGTTGGGTTTTGCAACAGCTGCTTTTTACAAGTGTCCTGTTAGCCAAAAAAAGCACAATATTACTGTTCTAAGGTATTTAAAAATCTCGAATCAGGCTCTCAAAAAGGGAAAAGTTTTTTTGCAAAAGGTAGTAAATGTTTACTCTCCTTATTTGCCCTCTAATTTTGAGCAGATCATGCTTTGAAGTTTTTCTTTACAGCCATGAGTACTGAAAATATTTCGTTAATTAAGAAGTCAAAATTATCCACGATCAATTTGAAGTATTTGGATATGTAGAACAAATTCCTGGTGGTAACAGGTTGCTGTCAATCAACTGCTCAGCAGGAAGGAAGTGAACCTGGGCTTGGCAGCAGCTCATCCCTCTTCCCTCCCTTGTACCAGTGAATCTCTCACAATTAGTTTTCATTCTCCCCAAAGTGCCAGGGGGCTGGGTGTATGTCACAGAGGAGTTTACATGCAGTGATGAGATGCTCCACAGTAATTGGCTCCTTTATCTAATACCTGACTGGACAGGCAGACAGAAACAGAAGTAAAAAACCCAAGTGGGTCCCAGACAGACGCTGATAACTCTCGCACGTGACTGTGAAAGGGCTGGTGCTGGCTCAGTAGAGGGAGGGGGAAACATGACCAAGGCCAGTAGCCGGACTGGGATGCTCTGGGATGAGATGTGCCAATCTGGGCCATCACACCTTTCCTTCAGAGTGTGAAGGGTTGCAGAGGTAGATCCTGGGTCAGGGAGTACGAGGCTAGCCCAGGGGTCAGGTATCTGCATCCCTCACCTCCTTCAGGGTCTGTTTCAGCCCATCAGTGGAATGAGGTTGTAGCTGGACCTGCAACGTCCTGGGTGAATCCAGCAATTGCTGAAGCTTGCTCTGACTGCTGTATGAATCCAAATGGTTTTCTTGTTTGCTTTTTCCCAAGTAAAAGCATCCAGATCGTTTAATGACAGCTGGTGAACATGCTTGGGACAACATCAGCTGCATTTTTTCGTTGAATTTATCACGGGATGAGGATGCCCGATGGAAGACACCACCAGACACGTGCTTTAATTAAACTATTGAACTACTCTTAAAAGAATCCCAGCCTCTTTCAAAAAGCAATTCTTCCGAGGAAGAGGCAGCTGTGTTTCTTGGAGACCATAGGGAAATGCCTCCTTATCTCATTAAGCATCTCAAGGATATTAAAAATATGTTTAAAATGCTGAACCATCTGTCTCCCATACACTCTTT
>NW_008238833.1:355382-363593 GCF_000691975.1 Corvus brachyrhynchos | reverse complement strand
TCTGCTTTCCAGGGCTGCATTTCACCCCTGGGCTCCTCCACGCTCCCTCTAATGGCCATCGACATCGTGGTTCATTGCCCCTCTGTGCCATTGCAAGGGAACCACACAGGCACAGAATCCTGGTGTTGCACAGGGCGAGATGTGCCTCCTGGAGGAGGCCCTCCAGGCTTTTATTTTGGTAATGTGTGTGGGTTCATCTCTCACCTAGCTCTTTTATGATCCTGTCTCCACCCAGTATCTTCCCTCTTAACACTTCCCCGTGTTCTTGCCTTTCTCCCAGCCTCTGGAGACGTGCCATCGTTGCAGAGTTAATGCAGGTCTTGCCCTTAGCTCAGTTCAGGCCCACACCTAATATAAAAAATGGATTACACCACCGAGGAATGACAAGAGCATATGCCAGATGGTTTGTTCATTCTTTTAGGTCTAGCTTTCAGATGTCTTCCTCATGCTGGTTCAGGCAGGGCTACCTGGAGCTGGCTACCCCAGACCATGCCCAGGCAGCTTTTGAATATTTCCAAGACTGGAGATGATATATCTCTAAGGATGGAGGCAGACAGTTCACCCCTTTTCAGAAAGGACCTTTAATTATGTCTGCCTAATTTTAGACATAAAACAAACCGCCTGCAGCCCACTTTCCTCAACATCCCCTCACTGTCAAAAAAGCCTTGAATCTGCCTTCCAGTGGACATAGCAACAGTAAAGAATAAATAATTTGAAAATTAAAGTTGCTTAATTTCTGGGATAATATGGGATGTTTTTGTCTGTGCAAGCAGAGAATCCCTTTCAGAAACCCATGCAGTGCTAAGAAATGCCTGAAAGCACTTCCCACTTTGGGAAATATCGACTTATTTGCCTCAGGCCCTTCTTCTATGCATGTGGAGATTTTAAGTACTATCCTGTCCTACAATGGACCCAAACTAATAACTTTGGAGTCAACAAGGGGATGGATTGTCCTTTCATCAATCAGCCAGCACCGGCTGGAAAAAAACCAGACAAGTCTCAGGATCTGAAAACCAGCTGTATTTCCAAAGCCTTATCCAGTTTTTCCACATATTTCTCTGAAACAGGCAAAGTAAGTAGTACTTCTACTAGCAAGCAGTAATTCTGGCTACAAACCTGGCCTCATGTGCATGTTCAAAACATCACAGCTACGCACACAGAGCTAGTATTGATTTTCCTTTCGGCACAAAACTAGATGGAGATGGTGAACAAGAGGACAATGCCCCTTGCAATAACAAAACACTTAACTTCTGACCTGGTGGGTGTTGCCCTCCTCCTTCATTCTGGTGGGATTCACTGCCCCAGATGCCTCAGCCTTGCACAGAAATTTTTAATCTCTTTCAAGTTACCTGGACAAGCTACATCTCTCAGTCTGACCAAAACCACCACTCTGGACTACAGAAACCTTCCTTCCTGACAGTGTCAAACACCTCTAAAAAATACAACGAGCTTTTTTGATGAACCGCATATTTCTTCAGCATATTCCCAATATTTGTTCTTCATTACTGAAGACTTCCTGAGAAACCCGGGATAGTTCAGGGCAAGAGAGGAAGGGAGGAGAAGGATCACAAGTTACATTTCTCCTGTTTGTTGAGGTAAATAGGGGCATTTTCCAGTCAGTACTATTTTAGCTCCTAATTTGCCCTCTCCCTAAGCACATAGTTGGGCAAACCCCAGTGTCAAAACATATGGATGAGAAATGCCTTTCAGCCAAAACCAGAAAGAAGTGTTGCATGAAACCAGCAAAATGAAAGCACAAACCTCTAATTATTTTAATATTGGATAGTGACAGTGTTGTTCTGTGTTGGGAGTACAAACAACCCTTGGCCACGGGTCACAGTTCATTGCTATTTTAGAAAACAGTGGGGTTGGTACAGTGCTGTCCCTGGGCAAACCACTCAGGTAATTAAATAAAACAAGCTTTGTGATAAATCAGATGAACATACATGCACACAAGCAAGCGATGGATAATGCTTGGTCGGATGGGCAGAGCTCTCGGGGTGTTGTCTCAGGACCATTCTCCCTCATCCCAGAAGGTGCTTCTGCAGAGCAAAAGCTGTGCCACCTTGGGGTGCCCTGGGGTCACAGAGTAACTGATAATGACGGGGTTTATTCTCAAAACACGGTCTCTTAGTAGTGGTGCTCGTGTCCCCAGTGGCAATGATGTGTGTGCTGCCATTGCAGGGGGAAAACTGTGCTTAGCAGGATGTCACCTCAGGGAGCAGAGAGAGTCTAAGTATGTAGGAAAGGGGATTATGCATAAAAGGAGAGACAAGAGAACAGAAAGAAGGGGGGGAACAGGAAATAGGTAAAACAGAAGAGAAGGAAAGATCCATCCATGTGACTGTCGTTGCTGTAAATTGCACATCCTGTATATGCTGTGTCTTAGGACCTCCAGTGCATGATGGTGCAATGCAGTGAATACACTCCCAAAGAGTGCAGAGAGCCTATTTCAAAATTTTTCCAGAATAACTTCCATTCCACCTCTTCAGACTCACAGGGATCCTTAATATAAGCACCTTAACTTGCACCACTCAATCATAAAAAGTAATTGTTTTCTGGCTATCTCTGATCTGATTCAAGTCATGAGCCTTTTTGCACTGAGCCACTTCTCAGCTTCCTCAATACCCTTGCCATGCAATCAGCTGTTTGTGGCCTGGGTCATGCAGGTCTTGGATACTCCAGATAAAGGAAAACCTGAATAACGCTGGTAGTGCCATTTCTATCTTGCTGTTTCTACCTTAACAGAGCATCTGCATGCTCCTGGATACAGGCAGGCAGGATAACCTGGGCACCTGCTGCAGGAGAAGCAGAAGCAGCTGGCACGCCAGGCCAGGTTACCTGCAATACCCAAGCACATGAACCTCCTCAGAGCCAGCTCATCTCGGAAAAAGCTTCTTAACAGCAGTTAAATTTCCTAACAGCAGTCTGATCTCAGGAAAATCAACCTCCCTTTCCCTCAATTGAAGGGAGTATTAACAGCAACATGTCATAGGAAACAGCAGCAAGAAATAATTTGTGTCAAAATTGAATAAATTAAATTGACTGGAGTGTCACTGTGTACTCAGAACAAAGCTTTGACTTCAGAGAAGCCTCTTAAGTTTTGCACTAGAATAGATGAGAACAGAGCTGTCTTGCTCCTTTTTCCACATCATATCAACAGCAAAAAGGGCATTTTTCCTTAGTGCGCAGCAGCCGCGCTCCAAATGGGCCAGATCTATTAATTGAGTAAGTGGGCAGTCAGATATGCCCTTCACAAACCTGCATGGGGCTGTAATTCTTCAGTTTCTCACACTGCACTGCTCAGGGAAATTGTGGGGCTGGAACTGTTTTCATTCCTATCACAATGAACAGGATTTTTCACATATTTACAGTTCCTCTCTCAGTTCCCATGCTACTACATGCAACTGGAAAATTAATAAAGAGGTTATGGCTAAGAGGGTAGAAATAAAAGGAGGATCAGAGCTGGTGTACAGTAAACCAATATAATCAGGAGGCATTGATCAGTGGAACACAAAATGTTTTCATTGCCTTAAAAGTCAATATTGTAGGGGGGGAAATAGATGTACACAATCGTATACACTCAGCTGCTACTAAACACTTCACAGGCAAAGCTCAGTGTTTCTAAGTGTTTTAGAGTTTGCTTGCTTTCCTTTCTCTTGGGTGAGTCTGTCACTTCAGAAAAACAGGTAGGAGTCAGGATGCCTGGTGTTACTACAAATTTTTATTATGTTCTTCTTTTTGGCATTCTTCCTGGGCCTCACAATGAAGTACAGAACTTACTCTTCGCTACTTAGTACAGAACTCATCAAAAACTGAATGTAGATCCTACAATAATGAGCACAACTAAAGATATTCTTGAACCAGTAAGAGAACAAAGTTTAATATAGCTTACTAGTATTTTATTTTTTCTGTAGTGGCTAGAAGCATTAGTCTTTGGTTAAGCCCCTGAGCACGTAAGTGTTGTATAAATGTAGATGAAAACGCTGAACTTGCCCCAAACAGTTTAAAATCTACACAGTAGATAGACAGACTTTGGAAAGGGCAGAGAAGAAAATGAAAAAGGTCAGTAAAAGAATGTGTAATGCTGGGGACACAGTATAGGTGAGAAACTACAGAGGTGAGTTTTGCACATCATCCTGGAGGAGTATGACCCCGGCAAAACTAGAGAAAAGCAGAATCAAAATGAAGGATGCTGAGCCCACCTTAGGGTGTTAGGTATGGGAAGATGGGAAAGGTGGTGCCTTAGAGATATTATGGGGTTAGAGCCTATAAAAAGTCCAAGCAACCAGGATATGAGATTTAGGGGCAGGGTTCATCTTAAGTATCATTATGAAATTCACTTATTTCCGTCTTAACTCTCTACATATGCTTGCAGGTCCCTCCAGTTGTTCCAGCTGTCAGTGTAAATTGCTGATGGTCTTCAAGTTGTTCTAAAGTTAATTCTTTAACTGCTTTAAATCTCACTAGGCCTGATCCCTTTGTCTTATCTGAAGATTTTATGTCACTTTGTTCCTTTCCCTTGGGGTTGAAGGAACACCACAAAAGACATGGTGAAAGGCTGTAGCTGCTGATACCAGTTGAAGTTTGGGGCATTGGATTCAGTGAGTTCAGTTTTCCTCCTTGTTGCCATCTGTATTATCATGAAGGTTCTTTGCCTGAGATTGGTCTGAGATCACTAAAAATTTTCACTGGCTGTGAGTCAGTGATGAAGAGAGCCTTATTTTATATTATCTTATCTTATTATTTATATTAAATACGCAACCAGGGACTGAATTCTTGGTGCTTTTGCAGTCACTCTGCCATGCTGGTAGTCCTCATGGATGTGATTTCTCTGACCACAGATTCAGACATCTAGATCCGAACAAGTTGTGAGATTCTTTTGCCATTAATGATTTACTGTAACCCTAGAGTAACTCCTAAAATAGATCTTGTGATTCTTTTCCTTAGAAGTGTCTGTTTCTCTCACTAGAAATAAACACAGCCTAGCTTGACATCCATACCCAAAGTCACATGAGATGAATTCCACCCTTCACAACCAATCTTTCATAGTTAGAAATCTTCTATCTACTATCCACTTTAGAGGATGAAGGTGAGAGGTGAGGACGCAGATGCCTGTCAGAGAGGGGATGTTTTCAGTTGAAGGGAGGGATCTGAGCATATTCCCAGCAAAACTGGGGCCAAATCTGACCTATCTATGCTACCTAAAGTAATATACATATTTATATGTTTTAATGTTTGGATATATTTTAACAGTTACTATCATCACATTTTCTTCAAAAGAAACTCCCTTTCTCCTCAGTATGAGTCTTCTCCGAGTTTAATTGTAATGTCTTAATACCCTTCATTGTGTTTTACATTTCTTGCCCCATCCCTAGTGTCTCTTCTACCTTTATGTTCTCCACTGCCAAAGTAAATTTTCAGTTTCCCTTCTATATTCCCATTCTTTCCTCCTTGGAATAGTGTGGGGTTTTGTTTCCTTGCTCCCTCCCTTGGTCACATCTCTCCCTCCTCCCCAGCCTCTCTGTCCTTTCTCCATTTTCTCCTGTCTTTGAGTCTTCTTCCCTTCCCATCCCCACTCCCCTCACCTAGCTCTCCCAGGACCACGCTTTGGAGGACAGCCACTGTGGAGTTTTAACAGCCACAGGCTGGTGTGCAGAAGAGGACGCCGCACCAATGGCCAGACTTTGCTGTGCCACCACCTCGTGCTCCAGCCACATTCTCTGCCATGTACTCACTGTTCCTCTGCCATCTCCTGCCTTTCCTCTTCTGCCAAACTCCACACAGTTGAAACGGCTGCAGATGTAAAAACCTCTCTGTTGCTCTGATCCACGTGTCCCGGGGGCTGGGGCATTGACCATTGGAACACTGCCTTAAAATAATCAATAACTGCGGGTGACACGCCAACCTTGCGCTGGCCAACCAGGGATAACTTGGGGTATTTCCTCATTCTCCAGAGGGAAACAGCTATTTGTTTAATAGAGTCTGTCACCCAAAAACATTGCTGTGCCTCGCTCAGCCAGCCACGCTCCAGGAGAGAGGAGCTGGAAAGCCTGAAGCCGGCTGTGGGGAACTCTGGAGCCTGGAGGCCATCTTAACCCTGTTTAGAAGGTAAGCAGAAGTATTTACACACTTCCTGTAGCATTAAAAAGCAAAACTTTCTAAAAACCTTGCTAAAAATTAGAAACTTTCTCTAGCCACTTTGCTTAATGAAGCTGTAGAATGTGCTTTTGTTTGGTGAATTAATAAAGTGTTTTAAGTGCTTCTGGCAAACCAGAGTGTTTTCCTAAGCTGTAATAACACATGCAGATCCTCTGATGTGCACAGGTGGCAAAGCAGCATTGATTTTGGTGGTAGAGGCTCTCGCTAGGTCTGGTGATTGTTGTTTAGGTCAAGTTCTCCCTGCAGTTTGAAGTGGTATTGAGATAGGTCAGAGGGAATGGGCTGGAACCCCCAGTTCTTCCAGCCAAAGCAGCGTCACGTTGCTTTGTGCCGTACAAGAATTGGGCCCTCCAGCGATGTACGAAAGATGCAGAAGAGAATTTATAACTCAACTATAAGGCTTAGCATTTGTAGAAGGAGGCCAGGCTGTGCCTGTGCTTGTTTGCTTCTCTCTGGGGAGGGGAACTAGGTGAGCCTGGGCAAACAAATGGAAAAGTTAAAGCTGGAATGAGATGGGAAAGCAGGCAAGCAAGAGTCAGTGTAAAAAAAATAACCTAGACATTGGTTATTTAAAAAGTAGGTGAAATATCCTATACTCTTTCCATTTTCCTCCATTCCCATTCCCCACTTCGTCTTTCGCTTGCATGTTGTTGGTCTGTTTAGACTTATATCTCTTTGAGCTTTGGGTTTTATCTCTTTGGGCTTTTTCCAGAGGCTTGCAAAATGCTTTGCCAAATTTTGAGCACTGTATAAACAACAGGTAGTGACCATAAACACAGAAGTATCTCTGTTAAAAATGATCCCATCTGGAATAGTTTAATGACAGCTAACTTATTTTAAAGATGGATTATAAAGCAAAACATGACTGCAAAGTGCTCAGAAGAAAAGGCATATAAGCACAGTGGTCTTCTTGAACTCATATCAGCAGAGAACAATGCAAATTTTTTGCTATAGAAATGCAAACTCAGAAGAAATCTCTGGCAGTCACAGCTGCTTCACAGCAGTATATGACAGCCCATTAACACTTTCTGTTTTCCCTCTCAGTTACAGAGCTCTGAGGACATCTCACCTGATATCTTACCTTACCTCTTCACTGTCCTCGTTCTGTCACCAAAGTCTGTTTTAGCCTGTCCTTGGCTTTCTCAAACGGCTTCAAGCTACCTTTCACCTGGGCCTTTTTCTTGCTTGGGAACCCGGCCTTGATTGATTTCTGTGTTCCCAGCCTGCTTAATACCTTCTCCACACCAACCTTTGTCATAAAACTTTCAGGATTAGCCAACGTGTGTGAGTAAATTGAGGGACATTTCACTGCTGACTGCCTCGGTTATTACAAAAACTATTTGCACGTAACAAGCAAAGGCACCTGCGTGTGCATGGCTATGGGTGTGTGTCCTGAAATGGTGTGTGTCCACATCCTTTTCCTCTCTTGCATTTGGTAAGTTACTCACAGGAGAGCAAAACCCTTTGTGCCATAAAATGACAGTTCTCTCTGAGGATAGAAATCCACAGATTGGTATTTTGTATTTTCATGCATATTTTATATTTTTATGCATTTGAAAGCCTTGAGCTGGAATGAAGCTATGATACAACATCATGAAAAAGTTGTGATCAGTTTGTGCCATAAAGTGGAAGGTAGTATGCAAGTTCAATAATCTCTAACCCAGTAGTCTGAAATTTCCAAACTGACATGGAGAAATATCTGTGGATGCACTTTTGTACTGATCAGCCCTTTCTCTCTGGCTGTAGATCACAGCGTGGGTGCAGTGTGAGCTGAGGTTGTAGACTTTGGTGAAGAGGGGTCTAATAGCAGCCTACAAAAAACTGGGGGGGGTAACAGAGGTGATGGAGTGGTGTGAGAGGATATGAGGAGCAACAGCCCTGTGTACAGCCTGGGAGATTCACATTGGACATGAGAAAAGACTTTTTCATCAAGAGATTGGGTCACCCCTGCAACAGGCCACCCAGAGAGGTAGTGGTGGCTCCATCCTTGGGCCTTTTGAAAACTCAGCTACACAAAGCCGTGGCTGACACAGTGACCTAGTGTTGGTG
>NW_008238833.1:344714-355301 GCF_000691975.1 Corvus brachyrhynchos | reverse complement strand
TCAGCAGGAGGTCGGACTGGATACCCGCAGACATCTCTCTAAACCAGTGCTTCATTTATGTTGATTCTTTGATTTTAAAAAAGAACCTGGATGCTATGAACTACTAAGCTACTGTATGTTATGGCAGATCTCTGAAAATGAGATGGGATGGCTTTTTGACCTGCCCTTAGCAAGTAGACACAGAATTAGACAAGATTACAGCTTTTCAGATATTTTAGGGTGGGTGCCGAACAGGCCCATAATCCACACTCCTACCTACCCTTATGTGCAGAATAAGCACATCACAGTAAACAGTAATAAATATTTCTCCAGTTCTTGCTGAGAGTGTATTTTTGACTGAAATAGAGGAAATACAGTTGGTAGGCACCCTGGGGAGGCTTCCCCACTTGCCACAGCGCCAAGGCAGGATTGAACATTCATATGGCACTCTTGCTAGCCATTTCCTCCTCTTCTAGACCTTCAGGGCAAGAGGTTCTAAATCAGCTTCCCAAGACAGTGGTCCCAGAAAACCCAGGGCATCCACCTCCACTTCCACTCACGGCCTTTGCCCTACCATGGAGACTACCAGCCAGGGTATCTGTTTGTGGGGTCATGGTTTTGTTACTGATATTCCCAATGGACAGACAATTGTCCATGAAAAACTAAGATGAAACTCTCTGGTAATTTCACACCAACACAGGTGTGGTCCTACAATTTTAAATAAATTCCATTAAACATCCCAGCTTTGACTAATTCAATTTTAAATAAATTCTCTTAAGGGAACAGGTTCTGTAGAACAGGATTATCTGTCTAAGTCTTACCTGGAACATTTCTTTCGTCAAAATTGACTCTTCTTTCATTAAAGAATAAAACTGCTGAAGTCCTGTGCTCCCTGTACTGCAGTAACCCAATCCTCCCTGTTTCTTTCCTGAGCAGAGAGCTGCCATGTGCACAGGGAAGTGTTCAAAGTGCATTGGGATCACCCTCTTCCCACTGGCAGTGTGTGCCATTGTCTCCAACATTCTCCTGTACTTCCCCAATGGACAAGTACTACAGCTCACTGAGATAACTGATATGGTTTGGTTTTTCCATGGCATTCTGGGAGCTGGCATACTGGTAAGAGATGAATGTTTCATGTGAGTTTTGTTCTGTTTTGTTTTAAATTTGGGGCCAAGAAAACCTCCATTAAAAACCAGGTCATAAAAAAGTGTTTTGCATAAACATGTGAACAGCTTAAATGTGAAGTTGGGTATGTAACTGAAAAAATGCATTTAAGGCAAAAGAGTGCCTAGTCAAAGAAATACAAAATATTCCTGAAATTAATACCAGGACTCCAAGTTAGGAAGAAGCACTAGGACTGACTGCTTACTGTGGAGAAGAGTTACATGAATGTTCGTCCTCCAAGAGTGAAAGCAAAGCTGAGGTCCTAAGCTCAGCTGGAGGTGGTGAGTTTTCACTATTTGTCTGCACCCCCTCGTTACTCCTCCAGCTGATTTTATGTACACACAGTTCACAAAAACATTAAGGGAAAAACTGAAACATGTTTCAGCAGGTGTTAGTTTGAGACCCAGCTAACACTTTACAAATGTGGAGCTGCAAATGGCTTAGTAAGCTGAATGCCTCATGTTCCCACACTCCCACTTACCTTCTTCCCGGTTTGATCTGGTTTGAATGTGCTCTTCTGTAACTAGTTCTCCATTCCAGGTCTCAGGAAAGATCACTTTTATGTGAATCTCCATAGCTAGAAGGGAACATGTTGGGGAACACTTATCTTTCCAGTCCATCAGAAAGCCTGTTCCCTTTTTGGTCTTCCAATTTTCTACCCAAGTGCCGTTAAAAGCTAAGCGAGTAACATGCGTATGACCAGTACTGGGCAGATGGCAAACTGGCACAGAGCTGAGCAAAAAAAGCAGAATTTTTAGGAATAATTAACTTAGAAAAAAGTAAATCTCAGTCACAGTCACACTATGATGCAGCTGCTGCTTAAGTCTACAGAAAGTCTGCAGTGGATGTGGTTCATACTCGTATTTCCCAAAGCAGAAACATGGTATAAGATCATTCAGTAAACTGTTCTCCACCAGCGGCTTGTCTACTTCTTCTTGCAGCTACCACTTGGGCCTATTACTCATGCTGAGCCTGAACATAAGCATGAGTTTGTAGAAGGAAGAAGGGGAACTACATGAGAGACTGTGGAAAATTCGTATCACTGCAAGCCCAGGAGTCATTGGCGTTCAATGAAAGGAAAGGCTGATGTTAGATGTGAGAGCGTCATCGGCTCATTGAAAATGCGCCTTCTTTTGAGGCTTCCACGCAGACTTGCCTGTGGCCAGCACCACATACATCAAAAATGAGAGCAGCTAGTCAGAGGAGAGGAAAAATTTGCATTGACCTTCAAAACGCAGCATTAGGAGTAATTATTGATCCACAAACAATGCTGTTGAGTGTACATGTTTTCCAGAAAACAGCATGAGAAATGCCCACAGGTAAGGGGAAAGAGAGTATTATCATCAGCTCCATCTTCCAGGTGCTGGAAGCATGGGAAAATGAAGATTGCCTTCTCAGTGTCCTAAGGAATTAAAACAAGAGACAGGATGTCCCACGACTGGAGTCTGGTCCATATCCTGACACTACAGTGAGGAGAGATGGAGCTGCAATACGTTCCCCCCATGCACATGGCTTTCTCCCAAAGGAAACTGAGGCAAGTCATGCCAACAGGTTGCCTGACCTTGGAGAATCTCCCCACAACTAGGACACAGCCTTCAGAGTCAAGACTGTGGGAGAAACTCAGAACAGCCTGGCTTAGTTCTGTGAGCCAGTAAACCTCCCTCCACCTGGGAACTTCATCTGTAGACTGATACATAGATCATCAGTGCACTCTTTGGCTGAGTAGCCAGCTCCACCCTTTCCTCCTCCTCTGCTGAATCTCTGATGGAAATTATATGACGTGAAAACCTCTCAATTTCCTTATTTCAAATATTTAGGATATAAAGAGAGTAAGACTGGCTCTATGTGTCATAGTAATGTCTTTCCTCATGGAAAGCCTGTGTACAACACAAAGAAATGCCTTGACTGAGCCATGGCTCACACACAGCTCTTGTTTACTGACAATGGCCAAATCCAGCAAATTCTCATTCCCATGTCAAAAGGCAGGTGTTTATAACCAAGCACTGCATAAAAAGAAAGCTGCCAAGCAAACCCTTCATCCTGAGCCAGGCTAATAGATGACACAAAAGTGTTTGCAGCTTAGAGGGGAAACCTCGAAAGAAAAATTACAGCCCTGAAGGAAAAAGAGTGTTGGTTTGATGGGCAGAGGTATTAACTCTTCTTCTGAGTGCCAGACAGCAGCACACTGGGGCTGAGGCTGCCTTAGGACCATTTGCGATTATTTAAGAGCTGACTTCTTTGCAGGAAGAGGAGCACCTTCTTAACCTCAATGCTCTATTTCTGCAGGTTTCCAGAGGTGGTCTAGCCATCACTGTAGGTGCTGTAGGTTGCCCTGGGGTGTGCATAAGAGGCAATGGAGAATAAATCCTTTGAAAAATATTCAGGAGCCTGCAAATCTAAGCAAGTTTCATAACACTGTCCTACACTCTTCAACAGAGATATTCACACTACACACATAAATTCCGTGGGCTTCATTCATCATGGACATTCTGCTCTTCCTGCCCTACATGAGAAAAAATCTTGCCAGTCAGGCCAATTTTTACAGTTTTTACCTTTTATATTTGTTTGTTTGATTGACTGATTTATTTGTTTGGGTTCTCTTTCTTTCATTAACTTTATGGTAACCATTTCCTACTTTCTCCAATACTCCTTTACTTGTGCTGCTCTTTGAGATGCTTTAACCAGCATTGGTGTGTAGAGACAAGACAGTGGGAGTGTGTTGGCTGCACAGCCAGACCCACTAAAGCTTTCTTGCCCTCAGGCTACCAAACTAGAGGCAACTTTTCCTAACTCCAGAGTGTCTCTGTAAGGCAGCAGTATATCCCAAGTCCTGGATGGTTACTGACTACATCGTACTGGTCCAACTCCACCTGATAATTACCATGGAGAATTGGTGCTGATGTGAACTGGGAGTTCCCCATTGACTGAAGTCCATCTCGTAGGTTTTCCAGAAGTTTAGCACAAGAAAAACTCCCAAACCAAAGTCAGATCTGTTTCAGGAAGCTCAAGGCTGATTTCCCAATTATAATCCAAAGCAGAATGCTCAGGAGGTTTAAACTGACATAATTTTTAGTCCAGCTATGTATATTTTCTGGGCAGAAATTCAATTTTCTCAAAACTGACACATTTTAAAAAAAGAAAAACAAAAAAACCCAACAATGCCCTGCAGAAAAAAGCAGTATAGCTTCAGCAATCAGAATTAATGCACCAGCAACTTGCCAGACAGCTTTAGCTGTAATCCCACACTTATTTCTGAGTAACTCTTCAGCAGCACCAACATCCAAGCAGGTGTGACTCCCAGAGAAGAGTCAGAAGGTGACAGAGTTGAGGAACATGATGCCAAAGCTCCTAGAATTTAAAAAACACCCCAGCAGAAGTGCTGCACACCAATTCAGCCTGTGCTTTTCTTACAGGTTATTTTGCCGGCATTCATGATGCTGGGAGCAGGTGGAGCAGGATGTTGCGCTAACAGATGTGGGGTAAGTGGATATTTATGTGTTGAAATGGCACTACAGTTTCTGCAATAGCTCTTTAAATGGCTGCTCAGCAGGTGGAAATGTGCAGTGACAAACCGTCACACCACTGTCAGCAGCCATATCAGGGAAACCTAGAAGAGGAGCTCGATCTACAGCATCCCTGGGCTGGGGCTGAGAACTCAGTAGCCAGCAAGAACGTTATGATATTGCAGCTGCTGATGTGAGGGAAATCCGCCAGGGACACTGCTGGAGCCCTTAGGCACAATGTTGAGGGCAAAGTAGGACTTCATCACATAAAGTGGCTCCAGGTTCCCCTTCTCATGGCAATCCTAAAGACTGAGACAGCTGCCTGTTCATCCTGCTTCCACAGAGTCTGGTTTCCTCTATACCCTTCCATGACAATCTGCTTTTCCACAGGTTCATCCCTGCTTTTTGCTGTAGGGATACATAGGTCTCCTATTTGCAGGTCCATGCCAAAAGGCTGAGCTGATGCATCTGGCACTGAGGAGCCAGCACTGCTTCCTGCAGCTCTGACCGTAGCTCACATTTGCCCAAACATTACATATATGAAATGTGAAAATGCAATTTAGGCTCTCTGACATCTAAAGAAAGGCCAGAGAGACTTTTTTCTTTGATAATTAAGAATATTATAAAGCAACATGTTATACAGGCATCTCCATTCATCCTCAAGCCCCAGGCACAGACTTCTGTGTGGCTATCATTATTGGCAAGAATAGACTGACTTAGAAATTTTTTTGAGTCTGCATCCTTCCCAGGACCAGACTGGAATGAGAGATTCCATGCAATAAAGCACGTCTCTTCTGTACTCTTCAATTAATATTTAGCTTGATCCATGAGAAGACCTTTGCCTCTTCAAAACATTTTACTTAAATTAATTCATTATCTATATACCAAAATAGCATTCTTTATTAGGATGTCAGCAAGCACATCCCAAGGGACATGCCATTACACTGATTTTACCAAAGGTCACATGCACAGACAGGATGCTAACAATGGCCAAGCAGGCCACTTGCAGAGCTGGGGTGAGATCCTAGGCACCCTGCAAACAGTGCCTGAGCCAGCTGTTTTGCTTGGTTTTGAGTGATGTAGAAAGCAGTGGTGAAAAATAGCCACTGTAGTGGTTCCTGCACTCACTGAATGTGGTAAGTCACGAGGGGACATCCAGCTGAACTGGGCTGAGTTCATACAACATCTCAGGTGTCTCTTTTCCATCCTTCATCCCAACCCTAAATATTACAGAGCCAAGAGTCAAACTTCCCCAGGCTGGATAGGTTCACTCTCCAGCCCAACAGCATAGGTGGTAGCTCAGTGTCATCCAGCAGCCCATCACCATCCTCCATTCTCCCCCTCCTCTTTCTGTGTCTGAGCCATTCCTAGCAGCAGTACATCAGTGCCAGATACCCTGTCTGCACCTTCCCATCACAGACTGGTTACCTACAAGCTGTTCCTCCTCTTCTTTATTTGCTGTTATGGAGGAATAAAATAGAGGTTAAGAAAGTAGTTTGATTATGCACTGTGATATTTCATAGAATCAGGAGAATCACGTAATCATTAAGGTTGGAAAAAAACTCCAAGTTCATCAAGTCCAACCTTCAAATGAATACCACCATGCCCACCAAACCATATCACAAAGTGGCTGATGGCCAAGTGATGGAGCTACCCAAACCTAACTGGAAAATAGGCTCAGTGAGGACAGTCTATCTATGAAAATGCTGTCTTCTTAGACACACACACCTCTCTGGAGTCACACACCTCTGTGAGGTGGAAAGAGTAAAGCTCTACACCCTATGTTTTAAACAGACTGTGGCTCAAAGTAGGGATGAAATGGGGACATGAGCAAAGAGTGGCTGTGAATGGCACTAAAAACAAGTTTACCCTGCACAGCTCCTGGGGAAGAGTGATTTCCAAGCATTCAAAAAGAGGTGAGGGTTGCAGGGAGTTCTGAAGGCTGATGGTGTACTTCTTCAAGGGAAGAAACCTCAGGCAAAATTTGCTTTGGGGAGAGTGGGAGAAAATGCAGACATCCACAGCAGGGTTGTTCAGATGCCCTGATTATATGAGCTGTATATGCAAGGCAGGGTATGGTGTGAGGCCCTGGAGAGCAGAGAACTCCTGGGATTGGTTCAAACATGCACAATGGCAGCAACCTCCAAAAGTGCCACAGCTCCTTGTGAGGTAGGTCTGGATGGACCTGATAAGGGGTCCCCAGTTACTTCCACCTGCTGGCAGAGAAACAGCCCTCACTGGAACTACTCAGGAGCCTCTGCAATCCAAAGGCAGTTTGGGTACTTTTCTGCTTTGGAGATCTTAGGTATAAAATGATAATTTACACTGAATACTCAGAATTGCTTGTCATAGTAAAAAGAAAAAAAAAAGGTTAAAGCGTCATTACTGATCAGAATTATTGTTCAATCAAAACATAACATTTTCCTCAGGGCAGGGACTCTGTTCTATTTTATTTTGCGCAATTCCTGGTTTAATAGTTTCAGACTTCATCAAAGCCTTTACATGCTGCCAAAGTTACTTCAACAGTAATAATAATTACTATGTTTCCCATACTTTTTATTCACTTTAGTGAGTTTTCCAGTTCACAGTGCTTACGTGCTGCATTAAGTTTTTTCATTAATCAACTTTAAATTATTACTTACAAACATACATAAATGGCTTCTTGTCCTTGCACTGTGGAGTAATGAATTTGGAAGTAATAGATTTAGAAAGCTTCAGTGTCTTGCAGCTCAGCACGTACACATCTGAAATCATCCACTGCACTGACGTCATGAGGGAAAAGGCCCACCCAAAGTACAGCTTCTCTCGTTGCATCAGCAAACATACTCCAGTATTTCTAAGTCTTCCTTAAGATTTACTAGTAGAACAGGAATAGCCATAGCAGCTTTCCAGACAAACAAACCTAGATCATCAAAGACATCAAGATAACTAGCCAGAATAACAATTCCATCAAAAAAACAAAAACAAAAAAAAACCCCACCTCCAGACAAAGAAACAGAGAAGAAATAGATGTGTATGGAACAGGAACCAGGGCAATAAAGAGCAGCACAGGCTGGGACAGGAGGAACTTGCTAACTTCACCAAAGCAGCTGCTGCAAACATTCAAAGAATGAATTCTAAGAGTCCTCATCAGTTCACCAGGGACAATTCAATTGTGTGAAGGATAAAGCCGGGAAAACATTAAAAGAAAATCAGCAAAAATGATCAGCAAAACCTTTTCAGGAGTGCAGAACAGGTCAACATCATGGGAAGCTAATTTTAACAAACTCAAGCATCCTGGTTTAGGCCTCCTGTTGCAAGTAGGGACACAAATGAGGAAATAAAATATTTCAATGAGAAGTACAACTAGGGGAAATGCTGAAAGGTTGAGATGATGAAATGGTTAATAAAATTTTTGGATTTCCACAGATTATGAGGCAAGCCTCCAGAAAAGTCTCCAGATCAGTAGATAAAATGGGGAAATGCCCCTGCATGTCTAGAAAATGCTGAGGAGAGCCTATCTTAACAGGTGCAGCAACCTCAGACTCTTTTGGTGACAAGTTTTTGCCTAGATGATCTTGTACACAGTAAGGGAAATAGTTGGGATGGGGCTAGTCACACAGTTAACAGATTTCAAATGAGACAATCATGTGACAGAGAAAAGTCATCACAGATAGCACTGGCAAGGACTACTAGTACTAACTGCCATCATAAAACATAGTAACAGCAAAGGACCATTTGATTTTTTTCTTCGTAATTGTGTTTGGGATGCCCTGTACTGCTCTGCTGTGCTAAAATGAATTGTTAACATAATTAGGATCCTTCAGCTAAGAAGCAGAATGCACAGTTGAAGTAAATGAGAAAACAAGTGGGGAAAAGTCATTCAGCATAGGTAGGAGTTTCAAAGAGAGTATCGGTCACTCACCTTCACCTCAAGGCATGGTTGGTGATCTTATTGTGAGAGACAGTGCATCAGCTACAACCCAGACACTGTTTTGGTCTGGGACAATAGAGTAAATTACCTACATTTTGCTGACAATGGAGCTCTGTTAAGAGTCAATTCAGCCAACATGCAGATAAAGACTAAAAAAAGGGTATCCAGCTTTGCAAGAAAAGACTGAGTTGTTAATCAGTTATAATTAAATAAATCCCATGAGAAATCCCAGCAACTTCTAACTCAAGGATTGCTTTAGAGGCAAAGCAACACACAAAATTAGTCAATTCACACACTGGCATCGTGGAAGGTTCTACAGAAAGCAGTTGGCTGTCAAGTTGGAAACTGCATTCACCAGCTTGAACATGTTCAGACAGAGAATAGCCTTTTCAAGGCTTTGTCACAAAACCCCAGCATGGATAGTGGATATTTCCATTTGACTCTGCAGTGAAGTAGAACAACTGGGACTAGGAGAAGGTTTCTACCTGCCATGTGGGCTGTTGGATTTCACCTGGTATTTGCTGGCAGCAGGGAATTATGCGACTTGCGATATTTGGCTTCAAACCTGAGTCATGGATGAGAGTATTTCATATGTGCTTCCTTGGTCATGCCACTGCTCTGACTTTAAGGCAGGCCTGCTGCCTTGTCCCTGCCCCAGGTCTTCCCCTGGCTCTATCTGTCTGGTCCAGAGTTTCTTCCCCCACTTGGCAGAGTTGTGAACACCCACAAACAGTGATTCTTAACAAGACTATAGGGAAGCCTGTCCCAGATGCACCACCAGTAGCACCCTCCTGGGATTTTTGTTTCTATATACAAACAGCAACCAGATACATCCCATTCATTACTAGAAAGCTATCCCCAAATGGAGTAAAGGTGACGTTTCTGTGGGAGCAGCTGATGTAAAACATGAGTGCATTACATACAATACGAAGCCGCTGCTGGTTTGTTGCCACATGCAGCACAATTAGATTTCTCAACATGAGCAGTGGTAATCACGTGTCATGCTGTTGCAAAATGAAGGAAAGCAGCAATAAGAAAGACTTTTTTGTGTTCCATCAATTAGCAAAACCAATTAATGTATCTTCTGTTGCTTTCATACCTGGTTCAGTAGTTGCTTGCTTGTTTCTGTTGGTGCAGGGGCCAAGAAAGCTGAAGAGTTGGAAATGCCAAGGCACAATATATGGAACAGATCAATCCAGGACTGGCCTCGTACTGGTTTTCGAAAGAAAACTCACCAGATATTTCATAAGTGATAGCTTAAGTATAAAATTCTGAGTAAGTTCTTTAACATCCAGAACATCTAGAAAATTAGTCAGAAAAAGTCAACTGCTTTTTATTTCCACAAATTTAGTAGCAGTAGTAGTTTCAGCACAAAGTAAGAGAAGTAAAGAGAATTCTTTCCCATTCATTGTGAGTTCTCCATGCTACTCAAACCTCTGTGCACACAATGTTGAAGGTCTTTCCCTTTCAGATGCTGCTGTCAGTGATCCTGTCTGTGCTGGGATTTGCAGGAGGAGCATATTGTGTGGTCATCTCCTCACTGGGGCTGATTGGGGGTCCTCTGTGTGACACAGGTGATGGAGAATACCTCTACCCTTTCAGGAACGACACTCTGGAGTGAGTATGGCTTACAGGCTCCTCCAATTTTACGTTCCCTGACCCGTCCCATATCTTTTTAAAGTAAACTTGGATTTTTCCAAAATGAACTGGTGGTTCACCCTGTGTACACCTAAACTCACACTTCTCTGAGTAGCATGTTCCAGCTGGTCATCTGTTTGACCAAGAAACTATCCTTGGGCAAATTGCCTGAGTTTTGTCTGCTGTGCTTGTCACAAGCCCCTTGTGCAATTTGCACCATGCTTTCAAAAGGCTGGTGAGCTGACTCCCACTGGAGTCAAAAGGAGATGTTTGCTCACTGTGCCACATTAATCTGTTAAATTATCAAGAATTCAGCCTGCTCTACCTACTTCTGAAAAGCAAAGCAAAAATCTTCTCAGAATCTTTAAAGTCAGCCTTGACAACCATGCT
>NW_008238833.1:343976-344584 GCF_000691975.1 Corvus brachyrhynchos | reverse complement strand
AGGAATAGAGAATATTGAGACACATTTTAAAACCATTACAGACCTTTCTTTTTTGTTATTAACATAATTTTGCCATACAACAAAGAGGAGATTCTTGTGGATGCAACAAATTACAGATGTGGCTCTCTTCCCTAGTTATCAATTGCATCTCTGTAAAGGGAATTCTGGGGAGAATCACCAGCTTTTAACAATTATAGCACCATCTGGGACTCACTTTGTGCAATCAAGTTCAGAAAATAAAATGCCAGAAAACACAGAAAGCATTCTCAAGTTTTTACTTGCTAATATCTTGCCAATTATTTTCCTCTATCACAGAGACAATTATTTGTTTAACCAGACAACATGGAATATTTGCAAACAACCTGAAAACATCATCCTTTGGAATATTGTCCTTTTCTCTATTCTCCTGGCCATCGGTGTGATTGAAGCTATTCTTTGTTTTATTCAAGTCATCAATGGACTCACTGGCTTCATATGTGGCACATGTATGAGGAGAAGAAAGGTTGGTACGCAGTAAAAGTGTGCTTTACGTTCGTTCCGGTTTTATTTTTCAGGCTCTGGTAGTGGCACATGAGCTGAGAGATCTGCACATGCCCTGGACAAGCTCC
>NW_008238833.1:326129-343904 GCF_000691975.1 Corvus brachyrhynchos | reverse complement strand
TTTCTCATATTTTCCTAAACAGCAGACCAGTACAACATATTAACATACTCACTTGCATGGTTGTGTTCCTATTTAAGAAGCCTTTTAGATAAAGTTTAATGACCCTCCCCAGCATATGTAAGTGAGAGACAAAAAATAGAGACGTTTTTAACTGGTCAAGAGTAGTAAAATTGTTATTTTGCAGAATGGAAGAAAACATCTTCCAAGTTTCATTCATCACTATTGCTTCCTTTTCCTTGTTTACTTTCATTGCACAAGATATTTGCAGCATCAGATATCCCCTGGAATATTAATTAAACATCTTTCATTCGTTGCCTTTCAGACAAATATTTCTGGAATGTGAATGACCTACAAGAAATGCCAAGACAAGCCCCAAGCTGCCGATTCACATGCAATAAGGATAGTGCACTGTACTGTATTTATGGGGGGACAACAAAGAAAATCCAAAATGTTCGGATGTTTCACAGGGCAAAATGATTTTTTTATAAAGAAGTCAGGGTGGAAAAGGGCTAGATCATTTCAATCTGAGACTCCACATTTTCATCTCTCTAAACATACTGCTAAACCTCAGGTACTGGCAAAAACATTAATTTATCTGGTCCTTACTGCTGTACTTGTGTACAAAGCACAACAGTCCTCAGATAAAAGATCATGACTTGCCCTCTCATGTTATGTGGGAAATGGAACTGTTGTTAATGTGTGTATTTATCAGCTGCATGAAGCAGGTGCTCTCTGGCTGATGTAAATAACCTCCCATCCCCCCCAGATCCCACCGTGAGCTCACCTGTCTGTTCCTATTAATTTTAGAATGGGGCACTCACAGATTTGAAAGAGGATGAGCAGAGAATGTATCGAGCATTCTTTGAGACACTGCAGGGACAACTGAAGAACACGGTTTTCAGCCTTCTTCTGCCACCCTGGAGCCAGATCCACTTGCACCATTTGGTAGTTTGTTTGTCAGAGCCCAGTGCACTTCTAAATCAGTTCTTCAGGAGCATGAGATCTGTGGCAGCCTTAGAGGAGCATTTGGGTCAACACAGACAGTAGGGTTTGCAGCAAGAGTTTAGAAATATCTGGTTTAACAAAAGGGTGAAGAACCTCACCACCAATTTTGCCTTGATGAAACTGCCTAAGAATTTCACTAACTTCCACACACGTCCGTAGGGCTGTTCTAGAACAGAGCACATGGACTAAGGAATTAACTAGCCAAAGATAAACAAAGATACAGATAGTAATTATATGCAGCTTAGTAACAAATAGAAGATATAATCTGAAGGCAACAAACTGCATCAGTTTTAGTGTTTTTGCAACAGTAATACCAACCAGGAACTGCATAATTCCTCGTCATCACTAAAGAGCAAGATCTTGATCTTGAGCTAATGTCCATGACTGGGAAATTTCAGAAAATTCATCATTTTAGTGACTTCCTCAAAGGTGAATTCTTGGACATGAACTATCTTTGTCAGCCAAACCGTGAAATAATCTTTACCCATCCATGTCTTTATGCAGCTATGAAAATATGAATATATTTAAAGCACTTGGAGCCTACTTTTCAGAGAGACATTTATGTTTTCTCGAAGTTGTTCATATTTCTGCACTGTAGCATGGGAGCAAGCTCTTTAAACACACATTGCAGACATATGTAGCTGTTTGTGCTGTCCTCTAATGCAGCTTGCAAAATGCTTCACATTCTCCTTTATATAAAATGGGGAAAAAATGCCAGTTGCCTAGATGAGAAGCACATGCACCTTGGAATATAGTTTCATCCCTAGAAGCAGGAAATTTAACCCATAAAACTTAAAAGCACCTTCTGTAAAGAAGAAAGCGTTAAGACTTGTTGAAGTCTGCAATCATCACTAGGTGCATCCAAACCTGCCAGGTGGCTTAAAAAGCTCATGTTTGTTGCCAGCAGTGAAGCCTGGACAGTGCTACCACATACAGCAGACAACAAACCAGGATAAGAGTTAAAGAGGCAGCGAGAAATAAGGATATTCACATGTAGTCAGGTGGAGAGAGACTCCTTAATTAGCACGGGGGTTCTATGAACTCTTCACAGTCCCTAAATACTCACCCTCCCTCATCCCTTAGTTTTGACTCCTTGACTCTCACCTCTGGGATAAAGCCAACTTTGGCTGTGCTAGCACCAGGAGGGGAAGAGATCCCCATGGACACACCTCCAGCACAGAAAAATAAGTTCACTGTGCTGCTGCCATCTGCTTGTTCCAGGCTGTCCTTCCCTGGGGATGTTTAGTGTCATGTCTCTGTGCTCCTGGGAACACCCTCTGTCCTTCCAACTGTTTGACCACTGGCCTCACTGATATATGTAAATATTAAATACTGCTCTTCTGAACTTATTTTCTGGCTTGATTTGTGTGATCTGAAGGACTTGTGAGTTCAAACTACCTCCAATAGGAAGATAAATGGAATAACAGAGAAAGTGGAGTTAAATTGTCTAACTTGAACCACCACAATGAAGCCTCTTCTAGGGTAAGCATCAAGATACGTAGTCCTTGGAGAGAGGGAACATTCCCCCAGGCCGCACTGAAAGCGATGCCTAAGGCAAGTGGGAGGCATTGCCTTCCTGGGCAAGGTTCAGCTGCCCACCATGGACAGGAGCCATTTGAAACGCAGCAAAGAACCCACTCACAGATGTCCAGAGATCCGAGAGTCTCATCTGGACCTAACAACACAAAGCTGTGGATGACCAAAGCAAACACCTGTCTCTCGCAAACACAAGGCTGCTAAAAATTTATTAGTGAAAATATATAAAGCTGACTAAAATTAGATGAAATTATTTCAGCTCATGCTTTTTTGGATCCCCCAAATCACATTTTACATTATTTAAAGCCTGTCCTCAGAAGGGTCATCAGAGCCTTCTCCAGGAGCTGGCCAGCACATTGTAACAGGGGCAGCTCCTCATGCCGAGCGCTGCGGGGAGACCTGCAAACTCAAGCTCTTCTGGTGGGCAAGGCTTCAAAGGAAAATGTCTACATAATACTAAATACAATAAAACCTTTGATTTCAACAGAGAGTTGGCTTGACTGAAGATAAGATATCATGCTTCAGAATTAGGATTACTACAGATTTTAAGGTATTAGTTTGGTGTTTTTTCCAAAATGGAAAGAATTCTTTCAGGGAAATCTCCTAGCAAAGGAAAAGAGCAACTTTGTCCTTGAAATGTTTTTTGTATTGTATAGATGAAGAATTTAGTAAAACTAAGGAACTGATAATATTGTTCTATATCTATCTTTTCTCTATATTCATCTTCTATCTATCTCTCTGTCTGTCTTTTCTGTGTCTGTTGACTTAGCCAAAAACTACCCAGACATAAAGACAAAAATATTTGTTTCATTTTGATATTAATTCACTGTACAATCTCACTACACAGACTCTGATAGAAGGACTTAAATATGTTGGGTTTGCATCAAATTATCCCTCTCTGTTCTGCATTTGAAACTCACACAGGGGATCACTTGCAATTAGAACTGATAGGGATAGGAATTGTGATAAGAATAAAACTTTAGACCAAGGACATCACCTGAAAAATGTAAATGTTTGGAGACCAACAGCCCAGAGTTTCAGCTGTCAGGATCAAGGACACAATCCAAATACCTGGGTTGGACACCACAGACTAGTTCATACCCTCTCATTTCAAGAGGAACTGTCAGTTCATTTTGATGCAAATGGCTCAGATGCCTCAGGCGCTGGTACTCGATGTTCTGGACTTTTTTGGCTTGCAGAGCAAAGCAATGAGAGGTTGATCCTTGCAGACCTCAGAGTTCCACGGTCTCTGCTCTACTGTCCCAGTCCCAGTCCTGTGCCTCTCCTCCCAGGTGAACCCTTCTGTGCAAACAAACCTAAAAAAATCCCAAAGGGAACTAAAAAAAAACCCCAAACCTCTCCAGACTCTCAGAGTACTTTATTCATCTCCCACAGAGCACCAGCTCTTTGGGCTTGTCCCTTTCCAGAGGAGTGATGAGGACAGCCACCCTTCAGATATGCCCTTCCCTGTAGGACCTCTGTCACCCGGCAGCACCCCTTTGTCCTGATCCCACGGGCCGCAGAGAACCATCCAAAGCCCATCAGCAGTAATGTAACGTATTTATCCCAGAAAGGCAAAGCAAAGGTGTGGCCTTAGGCACAGAGGCCACTGCTTTGTCCATTTTTATTTCTTCCTGTCAGCCAGCTTCAAAGCTGAGTAGCTGTAAGAGCTCACTACAGTGCAGATCATTTCTACAATAGATAGAAAACTTCACTGGTACACAGCACTCCTCACTTTCTTTCAGGCTTTCCTCTGTTCTTATCTACAACCCATGTCAGAGTCTGTTCCATCAAGGCCAACTAATGAGGTGTAAGAGTTAAGAGCTCAGCAGAGTATTGCAGAGTCACAGAATGGTTTGAGTTAGAAAGGACCTTAAAATCATCTAGTTCCAACCCCCTGGCATGGGCAGGGACACCTTTCACTAGATCAGGTTGCTCAGAGCCCCGTCCAAAACAGCCTCGAGCAATTCCAGGGATGGGGCATCCACAACTTCTCTGGCCAACCTGTGCCAGTGCCTCACCACCCTCACAGTAAAGAATTTCTCTGTAATATCTAATCTAAACCTAACTTCTTTCATTTTAAAGTCATTATTCCTTGTCCTGTCAATACATGCCCTTGTATAAAGTCCCTCCTCTGCTTTCTTGTAGCCCCATCAGGTACTGGAAGGAACTTGTATCCCCTAAGCTCAGAATCGTTGGAGATACACCAGAATATCCTGGCTGCTATTCCAGGAGGGCATGGTATTTCCAACAAGGACTGTAACCTCGGCTTGCCCAAGTGGACATCTCAGAGGTTTTATAGCATCTCAGGTGACACCAGACATCTCTATGTGAGCATCCAAATCAAGTTCTGAAACATCTACTGGGTACAGTGACACTGCTCTTAGAAGCAACCCTGAGTTCAACAGTCTGACCCTGTCCTTCCTCATCAGACCTAAAACAGGCGAGTCAATTGCCCCTAAAATTGTGTACTTCTCCCCATGGGTTACTCAGGGAGTTTGAAATAGCAGCCCAGCAGCTGGCACCTGGAGCTGCAGCCCCTCATTATGAGCAAGGAGTGAAGCCCACCTCTAAAATCTCTTCATTGGTGAGATTTCTTTATTTTTTTTCCTTAAAATAGATGCATTAGCTGAGAGTGATTTAATGGCAAGACAGTACAACAGATTCAGTGAGGAACTGGTCTTCTTGCTATAAGCTTGTTTTCATACAATCCTTCTTCCTTGCACTGTGTATCAGCAAAACCACTCCCGATTCAGATGAACTATCTTACACATCCTGTTTCTCTAAGTCTCTTTCATCCCATCATGTAATATTTTCACTTTTGTTGTGTCCTACCACATCTGCCCTCCACCCCTCTGGATCTTTAAATGAAGTTTCCCTGGAGAATTTTATGCCTGACAGTTTTTTGGCATTTTTTCCAAGAGATGAAGAAAAGCAGGGACAGTCCAGACATCCTCTGCAGATGTCAAAGAACAAATTCAAATCTTGCTTTGGGCTTGTTGAATTTAGTTGACCCTCCCATGAAGGGTGCAAGGTCAGGTATGTCCTCCCAGGAGTGTCTGACTGCAGAGAAGGCTGAGACCTGGCTGCACTCACCCTCAGCCACATGCACCTTCAACCTTTTCCTGTTCCTGTCTACAAAATATGCTGTGAAACATTTGTTCATAGAAAAAAACTTAGTATGTGTACAGTGTTTTAAAAGATTTTGAAACACCCATTTTGAGCAAGGAAGGCAAACCAGAGACACCAATGTCTCCACTGACACCCACAATAATGGAGCTGCACTTTCTAGGACCTTGTAGCAGGTTCATTTAAGGTGGAAAGGAGTGTTTCTAATTACCATCCAAAAAATGTGCCTTTTAAATGCACAGTGTCCCTTTTGATACTTAAATCACTGGGTCAATTTTAAAAGGCATTACTCAGTTAAAATAGCATTTGGTTATAAATATAAAGGAATATTTCTCCTAAGGTAGGTTAAGTAATCATCTGGTTGTCAGGCTTTTTCATCCCTTTTAATTTTCACTTCTTTTTAAGCACTAATTATAGAGTCTTCCCACCAGATCTGTGCATATCTTACCAAAACCTTTATTTCCCCTTGTACAGAGAGGTGTCACAGAAAACATGGAGTTCCTGCACTTCTCCCCCTTTCTTTCCACAGCCATCACCTATGTGCCTGTGTGTTCCTACCACATCCTGCCAACAGGATCTGCTTAGCCTGTGCCACTGTCCTTTCCATGCACAGCTACCCCTGTCTGTCTGCAGGAGCTGGCACACTGCAGAAAACCTTCCTAAAGATTTGGTCTTTCACTCAGAGTGCATCTGAGAAGAAGACATCTGAGATTTCCCCGTGGAAAGGAGCTGCCTGCTCCACTGATGAACAAGGGTATCCAGGAAAGCCATACGTGTACCCTGAAAAGGGCAGATTTGACATAGAATTGGTTATAAAGAGCCGTACGTGGACAGATGGTAAAGACTGACAGAGCAACTAAAAAGATATCGGTGTGGCAACTCTACAAGAAATGTAACCAGCTTAATTCTGGAATGCATATATGAGGTTTTTTCCCACAATTATTTCTGTTTACAGGGAGTTTCACAAAGTAGTTTCAAAAAGTCTGTATCATTCCTATAGTTTAATTGAAGAGTCCACCACCAGCTCACTTTCCTACCAGTTTCCAATGCTTGCTTTGAGTATCATCATGTAGGTCCTTTCACTGGTGAATGGTAAATCTTCTTTTACTGTTTCCTAGGTTTATTGTGATCATTACTGAGAGTTTGGTTCAGTCAGCTTTAAACAGACAAGTTCTTAGCCCTATCTTCTGCTTTAGCCTTGTGCCTAGAACCCAGAGAAATACGGATTATCTTCATACCATTTCATATCAGACAAAAGATAACATTTCTCCTACTTTAAACCAATCTGGTATTACCCCTCACATCAGTCTTCCATTACGCATATCAACAATAACTCCTATGCTCTTAATCTCTGCTCCTCACAAAAATAGGATTGGATATCTACTGGAGAACGGGGAAGACTGCAGAACTGCCAGTGTCTTTCCAAAGACTGAGACTCTGCATCCAGTTCTCCAGACTTTTGGGTTTATCACTCTGTTTCATACTGCTTCTTTTGTTGCAAAGTCCAGCAAATACTCAGCAGTTTCTTTACAAGGCACCACTATTTTTACTGATTTTTTCTGATTGTGTACTCGATCAAAGAACATTATCATCACGCCATTATTCCTCTCTATAACCTAAATTCAACAACACAAAATGGCTCTAAATATACCAGGCTTAGTATCTGTGAGTGTATTTTTTACGTTAACTTTAGCTACTGGAATTTGGGCTTCCTGGAAAAGCAGAAAGGATCAGCAGAACAGGAACCCAACAGAGATGGCCATGGTTGGAGGCAGGAATATAAATGTTTTCCTTGGATTGTTTACTGCAACAGGTAAGCTTTCTTAAGACTTTAAAAAATTCTTCTTAAAGCACATGTATTGCATAGATCTGGGTGACTTTTCTTTCAAAGGAAGTGAACTCCTTTAATGTCAGGGTAGATTTTGCCTAAGTGTGACTTTAAAGGAGTATGGTTTCATGAATCATTTTGGGATGGATTCTTAAAAACCTCTCCTCACTGAGCAGAACCTAATGTTTATGTAGATTCTTTTAAATTAAAGAGATTCATTTAAGAGTTTAGTTAAGAGTTAAGAGTTTATTTTAAGAGTGACAAAAGAATACAACACTTTTTATTAAGGAGGACTGTGGTCTTAATTGTGAACCAGTTTCTGTTATCCAACATAACAGAAGAATTTTACTCATGGAAAAGTCCAGTTCTGTGTGGAATAAACTCTCATACATGGTGAGCATTGGTCTCTCTCTTAAACAGAGTTTCCCTCAGCTTCCCTTTCCTCTCCTTGCTGCCTGGCATAATCTGAAATTTGCTTCCCTGACCTCTTTTTTGTAAAGGCATCCCCCAGTGGCATTTGCCTGGCTAAGACATTGTTGTAAGTTTGTTATCTGACTGCAATGTCTGCTTGCATTTGTTTTCCCTAATGTCTGCTTTCTTAGGCCCTGTAAGCAATGCTCTTCAAGGAGGGCAATTCTCAAAGGCAATTCTATTTCCTCTAGCAAAACTCTTCCTCTGAGAAAAAAATGTAATTAAAAATGACTCTATTCAAATTGCCTCTAAATGTTTAAACATTGAGCTTTTCCATGCACACACAGATATGAATTCTTGAAGCTGGAAAACTATTTAGAGTGAGATTCTAATACTATTATCTGTAGTCAGCAGCACATCTCTGTATGGGAGAAAACTTTGCAAAGAAAATAGAGGTGTGATTAAATATGTGTATGAGAAAAATGTTTACAAGCTCTCAGTGTCCTACAAGGCTAGTTGAGAATATGTCTCTCAATTCTGACCTCTTTGTCTTCCATGTTTACAGCCACCTGGGTTGGAGGAGCATATATCGAGAGCACAGCTGAAATCGTCTACCTGCCTTCAAAAGGATTATTGTGGGTCCAGGCACCTCTGGGATTTGCCTTGTCCCTTGCTATTGGTAAATAATTCATGTAATTAGGACATATAAGCTTTAAAACTGTATCATAGGAGTATATTAACATATGTAACAGAATATAGGGTACATTTTAAATGTGATTTTGTTTTTTCAGTCTCCTGTATATTGAGAATAAGCATTTCTAATGCTAACCTCTGAACTGAAACATAACAAGTCAGGGTAGTTTGGAGCTACTGTGGAGTTTTGCCTGCTTGTAGCAATTTATAGGACAAAAATTTTATCTGAGAATTTAGAAGAGCGTGTCTATGTGCATATTGCTTTTTTTCACATGGTCTCTAATGCACAGACAATTGAGAGTATTGGTATCTAATTTTTTCCTTGGAATTTCTGTGTGATGAAATAATAGGACTTTGATTTTTCCACTAAGATGCATTCTTCTGAATAGTCTTGTCTCAGGATGAATGGGTTGTGCATCCAGCTTATCCCACTTTATAGCTGCTCTCTTTTTTTGTTGAAACTAAGCTAAGTGTGCAGTGTTCTGTACCTGAGTTGCCATTTCTAACTCAGAGAATTACCGGACTCGTGCTGAGGTTCAGCTCTCTTGCCAAGACCAAAGTTGCTTCCAGGCCACACTGTGTTATACCGTAACTCTCTAGGGACACAGGATGATGAAAGCAAGGAGACCTGTGCAGACCTTACACGGGACTTTCTAAAAGAACAATAACCTTTATTGTCAAGTCAAAGAAAAGAGTCCAACTGACGTGAATATGAATCAGGCTTGGACATATATTGCCAGCATTGCTTATGTGAGTAATTCTTACTAATGAAACTGAAGAGTGCAGGTCTGATCCTGCAATCTTTGCTCAGGTCAGTGGTGCCCAGACAAGCAGTCCTGTTGGCTTCAGGGTTAGACACAATACATATTCTTTGGTTTTAATGAGATGGCTGCACATCTGAAGTCTAATATTTATGAAGTATACTATTTAGATGAAGGTGGGTGGGACTCTGCTCAATGTGCAGATTAAAACAATATAGTTCTGGGAAGAGACAATGAAGCCACCAAAATGAAAAATGTAACCAGAAAAGGACCATGTATCCACAGGTTGCATCACACGACCAAGGACAAACTTTGCCTCCTTTTTAGCCAAATATGAGTCTTCAATGCCTCACTCTGTCTACTGACATCTTCCACAGGATGCTTTTCAGAAAACTTTATGTCTCAGATTGGTAGGTCATTGGGGATGGAGAGGAGATTATATATGGGTGTCCACTGAGCTAAATTCCTCTTACAGTCACACAGATATTTTATGCTGTTTGGGGTGACATAGGGGTCTTCCTTGGCCTCCAGTAGCCACTCCAGAAAGATGTAGGCATGCCAAAAGTGCCTGGTCATATATGTCAGCTGTAAGCAGATACCCTTTATAAGCTGGGACCTCTTGAATGGATGAAACCCCACTTTTAGCAGGTGAATTTAAGCCCCAGTGTCTGGTTGGCTGCATCATTCTCTAAGATCAATTATGTATGAATTCCATGCTCACTAGGTGGGTCTGAGACTCAAATACCATACTATTCTTACCTCTTTTTTTCCCTGGAGTATAAAACATGCAAAATTCTACCAAAATGTCATTAATTTCTGATAGGTGGTTTCTTCTTTGTAAATCCAATGAGATCCAAGAATTACATGACAGTGATGGACCCCCTTCAAGAAACTTATGGGAACGTGATGGGAACCTTACTCTTCATTCCGCCACTGCTAGGAGAGGTGTTCTGGTTTGCAGCTATCCTGGCATCCCTGGGTAAATACTTGTTTTCCTGTTATATTTGTTAAAGGTCATGTGGACTTGTCAGAGTGTAATACACATCTGGGAATTGTGGAAAGCTGTGCTTCCTGTCTCCTTTTGGGAGGGGAACAAGCATTTCTCATTTCTGGAAAACACGTTTTCAGGCTTTAAACAAATAGGGCTATATATTCATTATATTATAATAGAGAAATCTGCCAGTGTGAGTTTGTACCTTCCTCTTGCCTGTAGGAGAGCAGATGTAAGAAGGCAAAATGCCTTGGCAATGGCAATGCAGCACGGTGAGGCAGTAAAAGCAGGAAGGAAATGTGCTTTCTCCAGTTCCCACTCTGCACACTCTCTGTAGACTGCATTTTTCATACACTGTGTTGTACGGGCACCACAGGAGTAACATATCCTTATTTATTCTGTGTTCTGCATGTACAAAATCTGTCCTAAAATACTTGACTGCTGTCCTTGTCTGCAGGAGCAACAATGAGGGTCATCTTGGATATTGGAGGCTCTTTGGCTATCACCATCTCAGCATGCACTGTCATACTTTATACTCTACAGGGAGGCCTCTACTCTGTTGCCTACACTGATGTCATCCAGATGGTTTTCATTACCCTCAGCCTGGCAAGTCCTGTGCATTTCTTTGTTACCAGTTTTCTAACTAAAGGGAAAAATCCTGCTCTTATTTTTGGCATGTCTCAGACCAAAATCAACTTCCTTCACCTACAGGTCCTCTTTAGGAGAACAGGTTTCCTGAAAAATGTTACAGTCTTTATAAGTCTTTGTACCTTATGCATTTCAGACTGTGCTCACACAAGCCATTGGCCTTGCTGGGTGAACACAGAAAGGTCTGCACAAAAGTGAAGTTTGCAGAACCTGTCCAGAATCATCTTGAATGGAGGAACCATCTCAAATGGAGAGAGATCTGTCTACAGAAAGTACCAATTAACCTGAATTATAGACATGTTCTTGATGATGCCACGAAACACAAACATGTAGATTTAGAGCAAGGAAGGGGGAGAAAGGAAGACTCTAAGTCTAGGTTTAATCTTATGTAACTTTACGTTCTACATCTACCCTAATTTAAATATCTGTTCTCCAAGAACAAGGACATTGGGAAAATGGTTAACAATTTCCATTTCTATCCTAGTGGATCTGTATCCCCTTTGCCCTGGTGAATTCTGCAACGGAAAGTATTTATTACACTGCAACCCATCAATCTTACCAAGACCCTTGGATTGGGAAGATAGAAAAACACTATCTTGGAAGATGGCTGGATGACTTCTTCTACTTGGTACGGAGTATTTCTTGGACAAGTGGTTGGGGGGAGTAATTGTGTGGGGACTTTCTGTCTGGAAAGTGTGTGGGTTCTTCCAGCCAGGAGCCCTATATTGCAAGGCCAGTTGACAGGGGCTGGATGTGTAAAACCATTCCTCAGCACCCCCTGCAGCAACCTAAATGGACTGGGGAGACCCAGGGCTCAGCTATGGGACGAAAAGAAGCAGTAAGGACACTCCATCCCTAACCCACATGGAGGAACATACCTCTTGAGTAAGACCATCCAAAGAGTCAGTTTCTCTCCTGGCACCTAAATGAGTAATTTCCTACCTTTTGAGATGCTTGTCTTGCAGCCTCAATAGTGTGCTTTTAACATAAGTGTGTAAAGTTCCCTCTATTTGAAAAAACATAATAAATTAAAATGACAAGACTGCAGTTCATCAGCAAGCACAGTGCCATTGGCTCCAGTGCACGACACAACTTTTGAGTTACCAATCTAGCCAAGACTACAGGAGGTTTTTCTGCTCTTACTGAACTGATAATAGTGACACACAGAAGCTTGTTTGGTGAGGACAGAATCTTCAGATTTTATCTGATTAATTTTGTGCACTAAGAAAGTGAAAATTGTGGTTTTATTTTTCATTTTAAATGCAAAATACCTAAGTTCGGGTAGATTTATTTACAAAAGTTGCATTCCTGAAAAACTTTTCCTTTCACTTTCTCTGTGCCTCACTCACCATTCCAAGGAACCATTTTTCAGCTTTCTCAGTCTGCTTTACCTGCTTTCATTTAAATTTCACGTCCTTGGCAATGAAACCAAAGGAAAAGGGAATTCTCAACTATCAGAAATATCATCTTCAAGAGGTTAGAGCTGGGCAATATTTACGCATTTGAAATGAGAATTTGATAACACTAAAGATTATTGTGGATGATGCCGTACATCAGCCAGCAGCCTGGTGGGTACCACTGGTAACCTATGAATGTTTCAGGTGCTTGGGAGCATCCCGTGGCAGACTTACTTCCAAAGGGTGCTCTCTGCTGCCTCGACAGGACAGGCAAGGCTCATCTCCTACCTCTCTGGACTCGGGTGCTTTGCAATGGCCATCCCCTCGGTGCTCATCGGGGCAGTTGCAGCATCAACAGGTAAAATGAATCGTTTGTCTCTGAGTAATCAACATGTTTTTGGCAAAGGTGATTAAAAGAAGTCCCGATAGAGACCTCAAATTACCCAGGCCTGTGGCCCTTGACACCAAGATAGGTGATCCGTACCAGAAATGCAGAGCCTTCTGAGGTACAGTGCACAACTACTTAAAGACATTTAAACAGCCCCAAGATTTGTTTAAAGCTATTTCCTTATGATGAAATGACTTTTCACAGACCTTACACTGAGGAAAGATGAAGGCAGACTCTCTAAAACCCTGTATTTTAGAAGAAATTTTATGCTTCCTTCTGTTAATGCCTTAGACATGTAAGACCCAGGAATATTACTACAGATTGTTAATAAGGTTCTTGCTTGAAGGAATCAAGAAGTTCAGTCTTGTAAACTCACAGCCTTCATGCAGGGGATCAGTCCTGTGTTGGCTGTGAGCAAGGGTGAAAGAGCAGCCAGATCACTGAACATTTAAGGAAATCAGCTGAAGTCATGAGTTCATCCAATTCCCTTATCCTCATGAGCAGTGTCTAGAGGTTGACCTTTAACTGAGCCAATTCTGGAATCACACAAAGCATATGTAATTCTATAGATGCTGCTGAGGAAAAGGGAAATCTTTGATCTAGTGGGAGCTGCAGCATGCTAAGGGGAATCACAAAAGTTCACAAAAGAACCCAAAAATTAATCTAAGTCCTAAAATACTGAGTGGATCTCAGTTCTTAGCCCTTCTGTGACTGGCCCCTGTGAAAAGGCAACTTCAAAGACAGCAGAAATGTCCACAAAGGATTTGTTGTGACTTTTCCTTGCCTTGTTTTAAAGACTGGAATCAGACAAGCTACGGTCTTCCCAGTCCATTCGAGAGAGGGGAGTCAGCAATGATACTGCCACTTGTTTTGCAACATCTCTGCCCAGCGTATATCTCCATTACTGGTTTGGGGGCCATTGCTGCTGCTGCGATGTCTTCTGCAGATTCAGCTCTTCTCTCCACTGGCTCCATGTTTGCTCACAATATCTACAGGAAAATCCTGAGGAAAAAGGTACCTGGTTGCAGCATTCAGCAGTTTTGTTGTCAGGAAAGACAGTCTTGTTTCAAGGCTATTTCTAAACCAGTCTGTGGCTGAAGGTGTGTGTCCTTCAGCTGCTGAAGAGATTTCTGGAGATAGAGCTCCAAACATAATCCAGGGGTGTTCGTATCCTTGGTAGGGGTAGCAATACCCCATACTGGTGAGCTTTGCTCATTCTAACATGACTGGTATAAAATTTGGGCTAAGGTGTTAATGGAAACAGCATAAAACCATGACCCTTAAAGTCAGAGGGCACCTCCAGGGGACCCTGCTTTGCCTGGCTGCTGGTGGCAAGTAGTGCCTGAAAGCATCAAGGGCTTGGCAAGAACCAGCCCAGGCCAGTGCAATGCTGGGCCATCCTGCCAGAAAACACTGTGTCTCTAATGCTGCAATCTCTGCTTTACAGGCTTCAGAGACAGAGGTGTTGTGGGCCATGAGGACCTCCATGTTGGTGTTTGGGGCTGGGGCTGCTGGTCTGGCTTTTTACTCCAGCTCTGTGTATGACCTCTGGTTCCTCAGTGGGGAGCTGGTGTACGCCCTCCTCTTCCCCCAGCTCTGCTGTGCCCTCTTTGCTCCCAGCACGAACACCTATGGATCAGCTGCTGGCTTCTTGGTTGGGCTCCTGCTGCGGCTGCTGGCAGGGGAGCCTGCCCTGAGCATCCCCCCTGTCATCCTCTACCCAGCCTGCTCCCTGGTGAACGGGACCTACAGCCAGCTCTTCCCCTTTAAAACATTCACCATGCTTCTCACCTTGGGCACCATCCTTGCCATTTCATACCTGGCCAAGGCTTTGTTTCAGAGAAACCTCCTCCCTCGCAGCTGGGACGTTTGCAATATCATGGGGGGAACGAGCATTCTCATCCCCTTGCAGCAGGTGGAGAAACAGGAGTGTTTCCCAACCACTGCACTAGAAGAGAAACACAATTAAATGTGGGGCTTCATTTGAAAGGCCGTGATGAATTCAGCAGTTAGAGTATGGCACAGACAGCATCACTCTCCCCTTTGCTTTCTCCACTAATGATTTATTTAAAGTCCTCACAGAGAAATAAAGAGGCGTTCTCTTCATCCAAGGAGAATATGTGAGTTTGAATTCAGCAGTGATTAAAGTCACATGGTGGTGGAGTACAATCTTGTGGTGAGGACCACGGGACACCTTGGGCCCCAGCAGTGGTTGCTTCAAGGTGCCCCTGGTATTCTACCAGAAAGCAAAGCTACAGTTCTCCTCCAACACTTAGGGTGCTCCCAAGTCACATACTTTTCTCACCACAAAGAAGACAACTTAATGTCTGATAGATTGGGTATTCTTGATTAAAAAAAAAAAAAAACCAAACTGGTGAGCAGACCTGTTTCCATTACACAGCAAGGGGTTTAGCATAATCATCCCTGGAAAGCACATCACACCTCTAAAAACACAAATTAATGAAAGCAGTGCAACTGCCACAGCAGTCCAGAAGTAATATCAGTTCTGCACCATTCCTTGTATACTTTACAAAGCTCTCCTTCATACTGCAGAATTTTTTCCATGTGTCTCTCCCCACTGCAGTATCTGCCAGTGGATCCCTCAGCCTGGGAATGTGTGAGACATCCCCTCTATATGATCTGGTAGGGCAGCAGCAGGTAAGCAAGATAAAGCAACAGCCCTTAACTATTCACTAAGAAAGATTTACATAGCCACCATTTACAAAAACTTAACCAGATAGAAGAACAGAGGTGCCAGAGAGACTATTGGGTGAATTTTGTCTAAAACCTGGTAAATCATTTGTGTCAAAGTTTTACCCTAGCAGAGCAACAGGATGCTATGTGACATACACAAACTGGTGTGTGAGAACTCAGAGGACTGTGATGACAGAAGGGTGCTGGAAACTGATCCTAATCTTTCCTGCAGGGACACAAAATCCTAAAATCCTGAAGGCAAGATCCCAAAAGATTCAAGTTACCGATGAGTACAGAAGAGCCCCCAATACCTTGTCTGCATAAATTCTTAATGGCTTGGAAGACAAGAAACCCAGCTAAATAGTGATTTTGGCCTCTAGCCTGAAGTCTGATGGACTGAGAACATCCCCCAGTGAGATGGATCATTCAGATGTGAGCTGAATCGAAGATTCAGGAGGACTCTGTAGTAATGGCTCACAGATGGCTGACATTCCCTCAGCAGCTGTGCAGCATCTTACCAGGGGTCAGTTGCAATCCACCCACAACAGCCAGCAGGAACCACACTCACAGTACCTTTCCAAAGTTATTGTGGGAGCTGCTGTGAGTGGAAACACCTGGCGCTGTTGAAAGGAGGATATTTACTAGCATAACCAAAATACCCTGCAGCAGAGCAACTCTCACAGCCAAGTGAGCTGCTGAGGTGAAAACAAGGTGCTGATCTATGATTTACTTCCAGCATGTGCATGCACAAGGTGAGAAGCTCTGCTGGTGCCACCATGCATTTCTGCAGCAAGCTGAGCAAGGAGCCACAAGACTCTGAATTGTACCAAGGCACCTGCCGTGGCTCAGGAGGAGGTCTGTCAGCCCTGCACTCTAGATACAGCTTTGATGACTCTGCTCCCTGTGGGGATCATTCATCTCTTTTACAACATCCATCCTCAGCAAGGTGGAGATTCTGCTCCTCATCAGAAAAATAGCACATAACCTTATGTTTTGTGCTAGTGTTAGTGAACACCTGGGCACACTAACCTTCCTATGCACAGCAGTCCTGTTGATATACTTTGTTAAACCAAGACTGGAAATTGTCTCCCATGTCTCGGAGATTGCCATGAAATATTAATTATAATGTGTCTAGAAAAGGGAAAGAAACTGGTTTAAAAATCAAAAGCGTTGCCATTGACTATGGTCCCAGGCAGTCACCCACTGGAGTCTTTCACACAGCAGTGATTGAGTGGGAGCATGTGAGGTCGTGCTTAGCCAAGGGAGGCACCAAAGCTATCATTACCTCAGCGCCAGGAGAACAGGGCTCTCGTTAAATCACAGCTGCTGTATGCTGATTCAAGCATACTCCCCTGAGAGATTTAGGGGTGACCTAGTTTGGGGACCTGTCCATCCCACTATGTGGAGCAGGAGCAGACCAAGCTGACATGCTTCACTTGATCCAGGGCACAGACCTGCTGCACGACCCAGGTAAGAGTGAAACCCCAATGTCCTCACGCCAAGGTCATCACCCTGCTTCCTGACCATAGAATCATAGAATGTAAAGGGCTTGGAAGGGACCTTAAAGATCATCTAGTTCCAAGCCCCCTGCCATGGGCAGGGATGCCACTTACTAGGTGAGGTTGCTCAGAGCCCCATCCAACCTGGCTTTGAACACTTTCAGGGATTGGGCATCCACAGCTTCTCCAGGCAACTTGCTCCTATGCCTCACCAACCTTTAAGTAAAGAATTTATTATCTAATCTATAAATACCCTCTTTCATTTTAAAACCATTGCCCCTTGTCCTGTCATCTGCTTATATAAAAAGTCCCCTTCCCTCTTTTTTATAAGCCCCCTTAAGGTACTGGAAGGCCACAATGAGGTCTCCCTGGAGCTTTCTCTTCTCCAGGCTGAACAACCCCAAATCTCTCCAACTGTCTCCATAGGAGAGGTGCTCCATCCCTCTGATCATCTTTGTGGCCTCCTCTGGACCCACTCAGTGCATCTTTCCTGTGCTGGGGACCTTAGAGCTGGATGCAGCACTGTGGGTGGGGTCTCACCAGAGCAGAGCAGAGGGGCAGAATCCCCTCCTTCACCCTGCTGGCCACACTGCTTTTGATGCAGCCCACGATCCATCCCATACAGCAGCTCTGACAGGCAAATGCCTACATCTGGAGATACCTTTTCACTCCACTGTTGTGCTCAACTTCTCCTGCTTTTACCCTGCAGAGACCCAAAGTTTGACATTAAAGCCTTCCTGTGCTAACAGGCTTGGCATGGCTGGCAATAGATCCACAGCTTCCTGAGAGAGCCGC
>NW_008238833.1:317849-326099 GCF_000691975.1 Corvus brachyrhynchos | reverse complement strand
ACCACAGAAACTCACAGCGACTTCAAACACGAGAATCTTACTGCTGTCAGGGGTACCTGGCATACTCAGCCATACTTGGCCCTTGCAAAGCTTCCCTAAATTTCATACCACTAAAAGCGCTCCGCTTTGTGTGAAGAGAGGAAAATGGCAAAGACACAATTACTGTAACTCTCATGAATGTTTACCATTTTCCATCCTTATATGACTCTCTCCTCAGAACATCCCCCAGCAAACTTAGAAAGAAAACATTCATCAAGGTCGGACAAAGTTTTGGAAGCAATTAGCTGCAAGTAAAATAAATATAGAAGTAATTCTGTCCTCTACTTAATGCCCAAATGTCTAGTTGTTCCAGTCCAGCAGACCCAAGGTCCTTGAGGTGTTGCTAGCATGGGGGATAATGACTGAGCTCCCATGAAGCCATTCTGTTCATGGGTTACAGCCTCCAGTTCAGTATTCCTTTCTTTTTCTTTCCCCCCTATATAAAAAATTCACTTGAGCACTGGAGGACCCCAGTTTACGCCTCCACATGTGGATTTACCTCCTTTGACCCTTAGAAGTATCCATGCCAATGACTCTATACAGTTTCAGTTTTCATTAACTTTTCTCAGCCTAGACAGCTGCCACATAAAGCAGAAAACACCAGCATCTGGGGAGTACTTTGTTGTTGCCTGGGCTGGCAGGATCCACTGAGATGCCCTGAGGCTTCCATTGTCTTGCCTTTCTTTGACATTTTTATAGTTCATCTGCAGAGCATCTGAGATGGTATCAGAGTGAAATTTGATTTAAAAAGAAGAACAATGAGAAATCAATGCCATGTACATTAGGTAGATTAACAACTGGCTAACTGACAGGTTGGAAATGTAATTACAAGTAGGAAATTATCATCCAGTATCAGAACCTTTAGGGAGGTTGATTCTTGGCATTGTGCTATGGAACTGCACTCACCAGTGACTGGGTGGGCAATGAGGAGCAGTCCACATCATGTGCTCAGCTGGCCAAACGAGCTGCAGGTCCGTGTGGGCTCATGGACAATCTAATGCAGGTGTCTACAGACAGATCAAGTGTATCCCAGCCTAAAACCAGCTGTTGGCTGTGTTGTCCTCAGGGAAGGTATGAGGCTATGCACTGCAATGTCGAGATTTAGATGAGATCAACCTTACCCATAGCATGCTCCTGCTACTTTGTCTCTTCTTTTTTCCTCACAGGCAGGGTTTATGTCAACATCCAGTGCCTGGAAGTAAAAACTAGACAAATAAAGATTACAAATGAGGCTCCGCATTTTAAACGTGAAGTCCATTAAATAGAGCAAGTTGGCAAGGACTGAGGTGGATTTATCATCACTGAAAATGCTACAGTGAAAGTGAAAGTTTTTCTGAAAGTTATCCCTCTGTTTTAAGAGGAATCCATTCAGCGTAGCCCCAGGGTATCTGATGTCCAGCCCAGAGCTCAGACTGACAAATCCCAGTGATGTTATTTGTTCCTTACTTCTCCTAGCCCTGCTGGAGATGAGCAATCAGGTACCACTGAGGTAACCACTGACTGCCACTCCTGTCTTAATGCTAACATTGCTCAAAGCCCTGCTTGCCACCCTTGGACTCCAACAATGAGAAGTCAAGACCACAGTGTGATTTGGATTTCTAAATCTAAACTGGCTCCTCCATCAGCAGATTCTCTGTATAATGGACACCAAGCTGGTGTATAATGGACACACACAGGTGAGAGAAGAAGGTCTCCTCTCGGTGATGGTGCTGCATAACCTCCTCCAACAGCCACCCACCCATCCTGCACTGAAAAATCAAGTTCCCATCTCTGGTGTGTTGGGAGCAGTTCCTAAGTCCTCCACACACATAGACTGAGGTGGGGTGTAAGGCCAAAGCTGTAATTGGTGTTGTGATGTCTGTGTGTGGTGCTCCAGGAGGGAAACCACCCACTGTGCCTGTGCAAGGGTCTGAGCTGTGACTGCCCTGACTTACCCTCACTTGTTTCCATGGGAGACACCATAATTACACCACCATTGCTCAATCACAGCCATTATTTGAAGGGCCACATGCCTGACATGCTTCAGCAGCTGTTCTGCAGGGCCAGATGCGATTGGTTCTATTCACTTCAGTGCTCTGTATTCTCAGCCGCCTTGCAGGTGCTGTGTCCAGACACGGGAACCAGTACAGACAAGGAGGTTGCCGGCAGTGAGGATCATCAAACCTGGCTCTCTAATGAGACCCTGCAGCAACCCCTGCTCAGTGCTTCAGCAAACCCAGAGTGAGCCTAATAAGTGGTAGAAAAAAGAGTTCTGGTTTTGGCAGCTCAGACCCCATGAGGACTCAGCTGTGTTGACAGGGCAGGTCAAAGTAAATACTTTGCACCAAATTTAGGCCAAATGAATTGGAGAGCTGTTCAGGTGATCCACATAGAAAGTGTGGTTGAGACTAAAGTGTGAATATTTAAATGATGCATTTCATCTAGACCAATTTAATCATGCTTAATTATTGCCTTTCTCAATTATTGCTCATGTTTAATTTTACTTGTCGCCCAGTCTGTACATATCAATACTCCTGCATTTTAGGACAGTGATCAAACCAGAGATGAGAGACAGGCTTGAGCACCTGGGGCATCCCAAGATTTGAGATGAAAAAAGAGTATGCTATTCTGGTAATGGAAAGTAAAGTGGAGAAAAAAGGGGGTAAAAAGAGGGGGGGGGAAAAAAGGAAAAAATGGAAGACACAAGAGACCCTTTTACACTTGCCCCATTTTGATATTGTTTTCATTCTGCACAGAGTGGATAGACATGCCATTCACTTTGCTGAATTCTGAAATTGAAAATATTTGTACTGCTAATGGACAACAGTGAAAAATACCATGGGTCGGCAAAGTTGAACTAGAAACTTGGAAAATGGTCAGATGAATCTTCCGTGTGATGAAGGCTCCTCTCGTATGTTCTTTGTATGGTGTAACACTAACCAATAGACAATAACTTGGGACATTGATGTGAGGTGAAGGGTTGTATGAACAACTGACCTTCTGGTGTCCAAAGTGGAACATAATTCTCTTTACTTAATTGGAATTGCATAATTATTTGACTTCATTTTTACCACCACAACACAAGTTGAGTTAATCAAGATTGAAGGCAGCCTGGGCTGCAGTGATAATGCACTAGAGGAGTTCACATCCTGAGGGATAAAGGTCAGGCGAAGAATAACATCAGGACCCTGAACTGTAGGAAAAATTTTAGGAAAAAACTTCCAATCCTTCAAAGAGTTAGTCAATAGGACCCCCATGGAAAACTGCCTGCAGGAGCAAGGGAGCAGAAGAGAGCTGGGAGATCTTAGAGGACGTTTTTCATAGAGCATAAGAGCTCTCAATCCCCAGGTATAAGAAAACAGGAAAGGATGGCAAGAAGCCAGCATGGTTGAGTCGAGACCTGCTAGAGAAGCTAAAGGGCAAGAAGGAAATGCACAGGCAGTGGAGCAGGAACAGGTATCCTGGGAAGAGTACAGGGAGATAGGGTAAAGATAGGGTGATGAATGCCAAGGAGCAGTTGGAACTGTAGTGAAAGGAAAAGGGGTAATGGTTTTAAACTGGAAGAGAGTCGATTTGGATTAGATATAAGGAAGAAAATTTTTACAGTGAGGGTGGTGAATTACTGGAACAGGCTTCTCAGAGAGGCAGGATAAAGACCACCTCAGAGACTCAAGAAAGTGAGGAATTCTTTTCTCTGTTTTGACATAAACTTCCTTGAAAAAAAGCAACTTTGTGCTTTGGTTTCCCATTGAAAGAACATGAGGATATTTCACTCTCTGTGAATACAGAAGGAGGATGTATTGTCTTGGAAGATATTTACTGCCACAACAGCACCCCAATGGGAGAATGCCAGCCATCCCCGGTCAAAGGTGTGCCTTGAGCACCTCCTATTTGATAAAAGCTGTTTCCAAATGTCTCCCTTCTACTAAGCATCTGTGTGTTCTCAGATAAACATTTCTGCATCATCATTTGATTTTTTCCCCTATTTCCCTAACCTGAAAACCCACAGACCAAACCCACAAGGAGACTCAGGCAGTCTAGATAGCTTAAAAAGTGGAGGAATGCTGACAGACCAAAACTGCCCATTGTCATTCCTCTTACAGCTATTGATTGATTTGAGCTAAGAAAGGGGCTTTTTGTATTGTGCCTCTGCTGAAAAAATAAAAGGCAAAAAGAAACCATTGACATGCAAAGGGCAGATTTGACCAGGTTCTACTTCAGATGCTGAAAAATCCTTTTTCATCTCATACAAATGGAAGGAATGTTTTTACACAGCAAGACCTCACAAACAAATGTTCTTCTCACTTCCAGAAGACCAGAATAAGCTAAGCCTCTTTCACACGACTAACCTCATGTGAAAGAGGAGGGGCCAGCAGGATATTACCTATTTTTCAACTACTCCTATGCCAGGTGCACATTTCTTTGCTGCTTTGGTAGCCTGCAGCTCTCTCCTGCTCTCTGCCAGCTGTTTCCCAGCTCACTGCATCATCAACCAAAAGCATCTCAAGGCAATGATGAGCAGCCTTTGCAGCCCGTCTGACCAGGCGGATGCAATGCCCTGCATTCACTGTTAACATTTCTTTGCTGAGTTTTCTCCTATGGGTTCTTGCAGGATAAAATTACCTCTAAAGGGCTATCTGAGGTCTGTAATCTCTTTGAATATTTAACTCTGGTGTTTTTTTCTTTTCTTCAGCAAAAGACAAGGTCAAGCACTTTATCAAGTCCAAAAAAGACATCAACACAAAAGGGTGAGGGGAAAAAAAAAGGCAAACCCTCTGTATAAAGCACTTCCATGTACTCATGCAGTACATTAGAGAGCAAAAGGAGCTTTCTGGCTCCTATCTGGCTGTTGTTGCAATCGTTAATGTGGTTTTGTTCCATTATTAATGGCACCAGAAAGAGAAATCAGGCCCTCCAGACAAACTTGAGAGACTGTTGTCTCACATCTGGCAATGAGAAGAAAGGAAAAAAACATTTTAAATAATGGAAATAAGCAAAGGGGAGGCAAAGGAATACTTAAAATACTGAGCATATAGCAATAAAATCTGCAGGTGCCTACAGCGGAGTAGGAATGGCAAACTAAAGGTCTTTTACAGACCTTGTAAGTCATTCCCAGAGTCTGGTAGTTTAAGGCCACTTTGTAATTAAACAAAGACAACCTAATTTTTTACAGGGTGTATTATATTGCTTGATACATTTATGTTTCCTAGAATTGCTGTTTGACAAGCAGAGAAAAATAAAACCAGAAGAGCAGCATTAATGGATGAAAAATCTACAACCTGGAGTGGCATATCATTAGCCTCTTCTGAATGTGGTTGGACAGGATTTTAATAAGAAACTTTCTTAGGAAAATAAATCATGAATATGCCAAGGTAAGCAAAATTAGGAGTAACACTCCAACCTGGCTTTTCTGTAAAGTTACCCTGAGTTAGCTACCAAATCCTGCAGAAGACCCAGGCAGGGTGCATCCCTTCACTTACCTGGCAGAAAGAGTTCCCCTGCTGAAGCCTTGCACTGATGCCCAAGCACCAAAGCTCAGGATCCACCAGCTTGTCCACAGCATCCTCTTCAAACTCCAGCCTAACAGCAGGAGATATCTGCTGAAGCTCATCCCCCCTTGCCTTTGGGGTGCTGGGAGGCAGGAAGGTACTGGGGGGACTCAGAGGGGTCAAGCATCAAGGTTAAATTCAGTTAGATTGGTTGCTAATCAATAATCCAGCCATCATCAGTACCAGAGGAAATGACCTCAGGTTATGCCAGAGGATATTACTAAAAATTGCTTCTCTGAGGGCTGTCAAACACTGGAACAGGCTGCCCAGGGAAGTGGTGGAGTCACCTTCCGGAGGTATTTAAAACACATGTAGATATGGTGCTTATGGACATGGCTTAGTGGTGGACTTGGCAGTGCTGGATTCATGGTTGGCTTGATGATCTCTTCCAGCTGAAATGATTCCATGATTCCTTGAAGCCAAGTGCTTCTCTCTGTAGTCACTTGTTGATGGGGCTGTACCCCACGGCCCCAGCCCCAGCCTCCACTGTGCAGCTCACTACAGCCGCACTCCTCCACAGGCCTCAGGCAAGAAGCCTGCCCTGAAAATTGCCCCTGCCCTCTGCTGCTCCTCTGCCTTGCCAAGAGCCCCCACCCTGCCCAGCGCTCACCCAGCCCTGCCATTAAACACCCTGATGCATTTCTGCTTAAGAGAAACCTCCTCCCTTCCACAGGGGATGTTTGCAGCACAGAAGGAGGAAGCATTGCTTCCAAGGGGCTCTTAGGGAGAGAGCAACCAGCCAGCTTTCAAATAAATATGGTTTATAATAGCTCAATTAAATGCTTTCTTAATGCTGAGCACTTTGTGATACGTACTTCTTGAGGTGCAGTTTATATTGAAAAAACCCCAACCTCTAGAAACTTTATAATTTTCCCTTTAAAAAGAAGGAATTCAAAAGTTCTTTGCTGTTGATTTTTGATGCTGAACACAAACACAGGACTTCTTTTTGTCACAGGACTGAATGTTTGACCTATTGGATCAAAACTGCTGAAATTTGAGAGGAGCTCCAAGCCTGGACTTCAATTTCATTACTAACATCTCTCTTTCCAATAGAGTGCATTTACTCAATGCAACCAGTATGACACATTTAAAATATGAAAGGTTTAATTAATTTTATATGAGAATATAGCTCATATGTTGGGCTGCCAGAATAGGTCACTGGGCCAGAAGCTCAAAAATAATTTAAGTAAAGGCTGAAAGAAATAAAAAGGAAAATGACATAAAAGTCACATCACCATGAGACCTTCTTTAATGCTTTGAGGAATAAAACTGCCATGAGGTGATGGGATCAGGAAGAAACTTTGTCTGATGGAATCTCTCCCAGGGGAAGCGCTGCACACTTTTTCATGCAATTACATTTTCAGCAGGGACACCCAGGCACAATGTTGGCCTGATGCAGCAGAGGGGATTTGGCAAAGCACAGAAGCAGCTCAGATAGATGAGGTGGAAGGGAAGCACTTCATGGCCTGCCTCTGCAGATCGAGTACAAACACACTTTCAGACAACCCCAGAGCAATGGCAGGCGACAAAACCTACGTGGGATCAAACATTTGGGCAGTATGTCCTCACTGACCTCTCTTCCCTTGCCCCTTCATCTGAGTATCATCACTGAAGCTTCAAAAGATGCACCAGAGGTTGGGGAAGCTGGGGATTTTTTTGCACTTGAACAAAATCTGGGCCCTGGAGCCCATGCAGATTGCACTGCCTCTTGTCAACGCCTGCCTTAAGTCCTAGAAGTCCCCTCTGAGATGTGCACGAAAGAAGCTGTAATGCCATATATATAGAGCATGGCACCACATGAGAGCATCACCCTTGGTTGGAAAGCCCCAGCAAGAGCAGATCCCCTGCAGCTGACCCTGCGCAAGCCTCACTCCTGCTCAGCCCCCCTGCCCAGAGCTGTGCTTCAGCCACCCAGACCCCCGTGGAACCCCCCTGTTCTCCTCACAGCCAGCCAGTATGTAAGGAAACCCACATTATTCCATACAGTGCAGTGGGAGAGTGGCTGCTCAGCGCAGGTGGCTCTGGCAGATCCCAGCTGTCCCTCATTGCCTGGGTGATTGCCCTTTCCTCCCACTCACCCTGAGGAGCCTGTGCTGACCAGAACACTGAAATGCCTCTCTTTAATCCACACTCTGCTAAAGAAAACTTGAGGAGAGGGAAACACAAGAAAGAGAATGGAAAATCTGCAAAAGGGCTCATCTGGTGTGTAACTCTTCCCCTGGTCAGAGGGGCAGCTCTCCTGGGGGTGTATATGGCTTCTGGTAGCCATACACAAGGATGCCTCTGTGCAAGGATGGATTTTCAGGACTGGGAGACTCACGTTTTCTAATCATGTTTCCCGCTATCTCATACTGTCCAGTGCTTTCTGAAAGAAGTACAAGCATTGCTGGGGACCTCCTCTGGACGACAATAGAAGGGAGAGAGGAGCACCTAGTGCATGTGTTGGGTACAGTGGGATGGGAACCGGGTTCATTTTCCAGCGTGGTCATCTGAGATGATATCTGGGGATACAGAGATGCTGCTGTCCAACCCTCCTCCCCATCCCCCTTCTCACCTGCAACATCACCAGACTTCTTGGAGCAAAAAAAGTCAGTTTTAACACCCCGAAGTGAAATTTCCCTTGCCAAATCACAATTAAAACCAGCCTCCTCGGCCAGATGTCCCGATCCCGGGCTCGGCTCCC
>NW_008238833.1:295316-317006 GCF_000691975.1 Corvus brachyrhynchos | reverse complement strand
CGGGGGCGGCCCCAGCAGCCGCCGTTCCTCCGCTGCTTTTCCAGCGACCGAGGGGACAAGGCGTGGAGGGGAAAACGACCCCGGTTAATCAGCCCGAGGGGCGTCGGGGAATGCTGGGCGCACGCTGGGAAACGCGGCGATGAAGAGGGAAGGTGCGTTCCAATCCAGCACCCCACGGGGGGTGAGTGGGGATGCGGTAGCGCGCACAGGGCAGTCCGGTCCTCTCCCTGAGTGGGCTGAAGGAGGATTCTGTCAAACCTACCCTCGCCTGGGGCCTGGGGTGGCAGTGCCACCAGTGAGTTTGGTTTGGTCACACCACTCCACCAACAAAAGCGACGCACAAGCAGGACACCAAAGGGTGGAGAAACAGTCCCCAGGGTTTCAGAGGCCCATCTTAGAGCTGTCCCCCTAGTTTAGAGCTCCTGTGTGGAGGCGCCTCGCTGCCAGCCTTTTTTTTTTCCAGCTCACTGCCCAGCACACTGCAGGCCCAGCTGCGTTGCCACGGCCAGGTCTGGTACACAGAGCCGCACTTCCCACTTTGACTCTTGGCCAGGCAAACACTTTGGAGTAGAGCAGCGTGCCAGGACAGCAAACTCAGTGTGCTCTGAAGCAGCCCCGGTACCCTCTTCTCCTGGGTGGGTGTTCGGCTGGGTGTGAAGGGGCTGGTTTTGCAAGCAGCAGAGCGTAGGGGCCTTGCGTAGGGCGCTGCCAGTGGGTGTGATATTTGCTCTCCAGCCTGGTGCAGCTCTGTTGGATTAGACCAGTTCAGGTGATCTAGGCACACTGCCTACTAAAAATATTTTTGAATGGTTAGATACTGCACTGCCTTTTTTTAGCTTTGCATGCCAATAAGGACAGAACATGTTTGCAAATCATTTAATGGAAAGATTTAAATTCTCTTTTTGTTACATTTACCTTGCAATCACGTATTCAAAACAAAGCCTCTATAAAAACATGAAAGGGTCACTGAGGGGAGACACTCAGCTCCTGTCTGGTCAGAAACAGTGGGAAAGGCCTTTAAATAAACACATGGAGCAGAAAACAATTGGAACAATTTGCAGCGATTACCAGAGATTCCCGGCTGTTCTGTTTCTGTAGCTGGCACAAACCTCGTTTTCACAGCTCTGGTTAGTCTCTCCTGCACACAGGCTGAACAGCAGACCACAGCTCAGCTGAGGATGCACTGAGCTGCCTGGAAAGCCTGATGTTCCTGCAGGGGGACTGGGCAGCATGAGTATGACAATGCTTATGAAGGGGGAAGCCCAAGAATGTTATCTTGAAAAAAAGCCTAAATCCTATTTTGTCCCATTGATGAGGGCCTGGGAATTGAAGTGGCTTCTTGAGATCTCCTCCCTTAGCCTGACCAGCAGAGTTAGTGAATTCTGCTACAGATCTCAAATACAGTGAAGTCAGGTTGTAATTCACCCATCTCTTCCATTTTTGGTGGCTGTGGGTTTTGGCTATGGAGGGTTCTTCTTTTAAGATTTTTAAAAAATAATTTATTTCCCTTGGTGATTTTTTTTCTTTGCCTTTCTTAATCATTCTTATCCCTGAAGGCTCTGCAGAACCTCCAGGATCATCCCCAGGTCTCCTGTTTTGCACTCGTGCAGTGTAGCTGAGGGTCTCGTTCTCACTCCCCCACTGGGTTACAGACATTTGCAGGTCAGCATTACTTTTTCGTTTTGCTCTTGCAGTCAGGCTGTTCCCGCAGTAAAGGAGTAGAGCAGGTGAGCTGCTCCAAGCCAAACCAGGAAAAGGCATTCAGCCTTACTCTGTGCTTTATCTGCCTTTAGTCTGCTTTGATTTTTGTGGGTAGATAACAGGATTTCAGTCTTTAGCCAAGGGTCTCAAACAAGCCACTAATAAAAAGGAAAAATGCATGCCAGTTAAAACTCCAGTGTTGGTGTTCATCCAAATCTTCGTGCACAAACACCCACATGCGAGCAGAAACTATTGCAGTTACACATTAAACTAAGCCGTCGGTTCAGTTCCACAGTGTTATGAACAGCTCCGTAATCACATCAGGAGGAAGTAGGTGAGAATTAAATATTCTTTTATATGCATTTTTGCCCAGATATCATCAGGAACATGAAGTCCCTGGCTTCTCATGAAACTGCATACCTTTGGTAACATGTGATTTATCTGTGCTGGCTTATAACGAGCCGCCTTTAAGAAGCTGATGTCCCTAATGTTGATTACGCATCCTGAAAACACGAAAAAGTCCTTGCCAAGACTTCACATACTTATGCCCACTACAGTTCTTGCTTTTGGGGGATGGTAGTTGATGAATATGACAGGTTACCTTAGACATGGTGACTAAACTTTCCATTTAAATGCAGAATTTTTAAAGAAAGCCAGTTACTGATGAACACAAGAACATTGCTCAGTTTTCAGAAAATGTTATGCTTACCCAAAAAGACCTTTCCAAAGTCCCTTTCTGTTTGGGCATTAAAACACTGAAACACATGCAAGTATGCTTCCACTATGGCGGAAGCACTTTTGCTATCACCAATTAAAAATGTATATTTAGTCTTCAAGTATGTATGTTACTTTTATGGAAAGCAGAAAGAAAAAGGTATTGCAAAGCATAGTTTATCCTCTCTTAAAACAGACCACTGAGATAGGTAGGATGAATCACCAGGACCCAGAGGTTCCAACCTGCCCTGGACAGTTGGTGCAGTATCACCTCCAGACTCATCACCCTCCTTTGTCTTTCAGCTCCTGGAGGAGTATCCTTACTTGTCCCACAACCCAACATCAATGCAACAGTGGCACAAGACATCCTTCTCTCAGTTGAATACTCTTGCCGAGGCATGGCCACCATTGAGTGGAAGCATGTGTCAAGCTGGGGCACCACCAGCATTGTTGAGTGGAGAAGTGGGAATCATGTCAACATATCCACAGTCTACAAGGACAGAGTGACTACTTTTGAAAATGGCTCTATACAGCTTCGGAATGTGGGCATGAGAGATGCTGGCTACTATTTTGTCACTGTAACAGAGGAGCATGGAACCAACGCCTACGGCACCATCATCGTCAATGTTTACGGTACAAACAAGTTGGGACTTCATGGCTTTACCCTGTGTTTAAGCATCAATCTTCTTGTAATCAATTTTATAATATTCATTTTTTTCCATGTTTCCTACAGAGATTATCTATGAAGATTTGCATTTTGTAGCAGTTCTCTTTGCATTTCTCGCTGCAGTATCTGCCATTCTAATCTGCTTCATGTGGCTGTGTAATAAATCTCTGCATCTATTTCAGAAGAAGACAACACACAAACTAACAGGTATTTCTCTAAAAATGTAGTCAGGGTATAGGGTTTTCAAGCCTGAAATTTGAGCCTAAAATTTGTACCATAAAGGTGCTAAACAGGGCTACTAAGAAACAAGACCAAAGGGCTCAGATCAGTTATCCTGTTCTAACTCCTTACTAGCTGAGCCAACTGAATAACAGGTGTTTAACTCAGAACGATCCACAGGACATCTACCTTATATGTTTTACATTAGAAATAATAAAACACTTCCCAACATTGCTGATTGCAAAACTTGGGGAGAAAAGGCCAGACCTGCAATAACCCCTGATCAGAGGGCAGGAGATAAAGTCAAGAGCATTAGCAACTTTTCAGAGTTCACATCAGCAGGGTGTATCCTAGGGGAAAATACCCAAATGACCCTTGGGAGTGGCCCCACCTCAGTTCATGGAGGATTGCATCTCCTTCTCCTCTCAAATCCCCTCTTCATCTGTCCTCATTTTTGATCCAGTTGTAGACTCCAGCAAACACTGAGTAACATCAAAACCTGATACCAAAGACAACAGTCATGAAAAGCAGGTCAAGGGAACACAAGGGCTACACTGAAGGGACATATTAGAAAAGAAATTTCCAAGCCACAACCAGGGACATTTGGCCTAGGCAGAAAGACAAAGTGCATGCTACACGCCTGGGATCGAGCTTTGAAATGGGAGGTTTCCTTCACCACTTCAAAATATTTCAGGTGTTTACCTCCCTTCTTTGTAAGTGCAGATCCACTCATGGTTTCTTGCCCTCTAGATAAAAGGTCTGTATTTCTTCTATAATAAATGTTACATTACAACAAGCAGTCTAGCTATCAGTATTTTACTAGACCAACACAGATACTCAAGTATCCTAAGATTCATGGCCCAGACTTCGTGTCAGCTCTGCAAAACCTGATAGAAGAAGAAATTAACCTGGCTTGAGCTGCCTCTTCCTTTCTGTCGCTCACCTACAGCTCTTAAGGGCTGATGCTGTTTTCATGGTGCATACACCACTCACAAGCTTTAGTAGATACTGAAAACTTTCCTGTCACGCTGGAATACACAAGATTTTGTTCAGATAAAGCCTCTTCCTCCAGCTGAAGCCAATCTTCTCACAGAGCTGAATTGAATATACATACACATATATGGCAGAGGTCAGGAGAACCACACTTCTAGAAACTTGCCATGTGATCTCCCAGGAAATGGTCCAAAGCAGAGACCTAATTTTTGCCCTATGGACTTAGTTTTTGTAGTGCCTTTGGCCTCGTTCTGCAAGAAACTGTTGTCACTTTAAAGACTGTGTAGTTAAATATTTTGAAAATATGTATTTAAAACCTAATTTTAGATGAGCAAGGTTGAGCTAATATTAAAAAGTTAAAAATGTCTTGGCTATTAACACATCACAGTTAATTTTGGAATGTTGGCCTTCCAATCCATTTGCCTATCAATAACAATATCCTTTTATTTACAGCGAGTACAACGGAAGAGATTGAACTGGAAACCATTGAGTGCTAGCCAAGGACTGTATCATAACAAAAATAACAATTCTACCTCAGAAGAAAGTATTGGCCAAGAAAGCAAGAACAAACATAGAGGGTAAAATTTTGTGACTACTGCAGAAACATCCTGACTTGCAAAGTAATTAAATCAGCAGTGTCTGATGGAGCTGTTTTGACCTGTTAAGTTTTTGGTTCTGCTAGACAAGGTCAGAGTAAAAAAGCATATGCTTTCATGCTGAGCATGAACACATTTTTGTGGCTAGCTAATAAAATCTACAGCCTCTTACTACTCTTAAAAACAACCAACCAACCAAGCCTCTAAGATCAACCCAAAAAGGAAATTATCATGGTCTTGAAGGACACCTGTATTTTGGATACAGCAAGTCTCCTATTGCAGAGTGGTCATTAGCATCCATCAACATAATAAATTAAATATCTAATTACAGTATTACGTTAAAAAATTAATTGCAAGCATTGAATTCTGTTTATTGCACCTGTGCTGCTACTTTTGGGTGTAAGGAACTTCCTGAAGCTCTGAAGACAAACTGCAATTTTTCATGAGGCAAAGCTGAAGGAATGCTGAGCTGGTCAAAGTTCTCCCACTTGTGTTTCCAATTGTTTACACTGCCCGGGGATGGATGTTAACACACATTTTATGACATTACTAGAGCAGGTGGGTATACAAGGAACAGTGCAGGCACTAAAGAGGACGCTGTCTATAAAGATTAGAGGGGTCAGATAAAACATGGACACACAACACCAGTGGGGTGGCAAAGTACTAAACAGTTTTCTTGTGAAAGATGTCAAGTCCTTTACAAACTTAGCCCAGTGATGAACTGAGAAGTTAAAACAGCATTACTTTGAAATACAGTATTTACAAATACAGTTCTAAAATTGCTCTGTTGAGAAGCCACCTTTGCTTCCCTATGTTGTAAGAAAACTTGAAGTGATCCAACTAATGTTTTCTTGAATCTGTGTATTGCATGTATTGCAATTCTTCACCTGCAGATCTGTTGGGTGGAGTAACATTTGTGTTTGTCAGTGAGAAAGCAGTAAACTGGCTGCATTCCAAATTATTGTTTTGCTTTTGTAATGAGAATTTTGCAGTGTGAAATAAACTTTGAACCTGGAAGACACCATGGTCTAGTCTGCGCCTGTAGATCGCCACGTGGCTGTTAGAGTCAAACTGCTGCTACTACCTTTCTCACACTTCATCTCACTTGTTTGCAAAAACCTTTTACAGGACAGGCTGACAGAGCTTTCCCTCTGGTCAGGGACTGGGATGCTCAGGTGCAGAGGTACTATGGGCTCCATTTGGAAAAACGTTCAGATAATTTCCCACCAAGTGCGTAACGATGCAGGCAGGTGCCAAACAAGCTTTTTTCCAAAGTACCCTGTGCACAATACCTTTAAGCCATCCCATACTAGCTTAAAGCCATTTGTAGTTCAAAGGGCCTCTCTCCCACTCATAAATTGAGGTACCAGATTCAGCTGTTTGCTCCTTCCTGTATCTAGAACAGGTCAAAAAAGGTGAGAAATGAAGTAAGTCTCAGATACAGCACAGACAAGTGACAGTTTATTCCAATTCTCTGCTTTAAACACGTATTACCCATCTTTTGTGTCTTTGAGTGAACTAAGCTTTGACAACAGGGAAACTGTAAGTGCATTTATTTCAATCACCAAGTTTGAATTACTTGCTAAAGTACGCTTACAGCATATGGAAATACTGTTAGGGTTTTTTTTGAGCCCTAAATCTTCGACTTTGAATGTGAAGCTAGGTGCTAGGCTGAGCTGAATATATAGCAGGTGCTCTGCCAGACTTCGAAAGTACAAAAGTGCAGCTTTCACATAAAACCACTATTATCTGCTAATACTGACCTGAACACTGCAATTGTCAGAGGCAGTCAGGAAACGCGTCCAGACATGAATGACCATTCCACTGCATTGCTGTGATTGCAGAGGTCACACACACATTTAAACTACAGTATTTGAAAGCTGGGACAAAAGTAGGAAATGAACACTTAAAATTCTTCAGTTTAAAATGTACTACAACGAAGAAGTTTACAACCAGCACAGTTGTTCTACCTCTTTCTGCTAGGCTGAAGTCACTGCAACTTCAGGCACCCATCCTTGGCTACTGAACCTGGTGCCAACCTCGCTTTTAGGCAGCAATATCCCATATGAACAATAGCAACTCGAGCAGTGTTCAGCAAGAACATCCAGTACAGTTAGCCTGTGTATAGCATTCCTTATAGACAATTCCTCACTCAAAAATTTTACCCACAATTTAACATGCTCACTCTACACAGGTAATGTTACTTAAAAAATACGTTTTCCAGAAAATTATGTTTGTTGATATCCATTATTAATGTCGATATTTGAGGTATGGAATGTGAGGCAAAACTGTCTGTACCAGTTTCTTGCTACCCTGGGGCATCTAAAGTCTTACAGAAGGTTGTTACGGTAGGAATTCAGAAACTAACTAATAGCTGTTCTTACTATACTGCAGAACAGCAGCAAATTTAGTATTTATTCTACATGATCAAAGGGATTGAGGCATTTTACTTTAATTAAAGAGATGTCCAAGTTCACCACATTGCTTTGGCAATCAATGGTTAAGATCTTAATCATTCACTGTCATTTCATATTCAAAGATGCACTACCAAGTTTCAAGACTGTTAGAAGTCTAATCAGTCTGTTTTCCATTAAAATTAGGAATCCCTATGTATTCAACACTAAAACACAGACACTCCAGGTCTCTAATAATTATCTTTTTTTGTTGTTATTATTATCCTTTTTGCAGCTAGACCTAGAAGTCTTGACAAATGTTTTCATGCTAACATGCAGTGCTTGCCCTTCTGCAACACAGGAGGTGTCCTTTTCAGGAGAGAAGTCCAGCAACCATGAGATTTTAACAGATCCACAATGATCTGATTACTTGGTAAAGAAGAACTTATTTGATGAAAAGGCTATTGCTACGTGCAGATCTGTCAATTTAGGTTAAGAACACTGAAGTATAAAGACATGTTCAAGTTTCACAGACTCATCTTCTAATTATTAAGAGATCTGTTGTGTTGGCAGGACTGCAAACAGCCTCATCTAGTCAGATGCATGAACATATGCATCAGGCTGTTGGCTGAACTGTTCACCAAGAAACAAACCCCCCTCTGCCTGTAATCATACAGTGTCTGCTGGCAGAGCAATACAGGACCTGGCATCATGGGGATTACATTAGGCTCACCCCTTTTTCAAGATCAGTAGACTATTTTCAACTTGGGCTTTTAATTTTCATCAGTCATCTTGGGTAACACATGAGCACCTGAAAGGAAAACCCTTTCTCTCTCATAGCTCAGTTACACAAAAGCAAGTACATCCAGGAACTGAAATAAGATGCTCCATGCTGACAAACACCAGTGTAAATACAAGACCTGCTTCGGACACACTTAGCAGCAGCTTGTTGCTGATTTTCCTACAATTATTCTTTATACTTGAGAATACAACAAAATAACAACTGTCACCATGCAAGTGTGATGTTCAATTCAAACATGTTTATGTGCAACAAGTTCATATATATATACACATATATACAGACACCTCATAAGACAATGTGGACATGAATCTGAACCAGTTCATACAGACAGGTTGCCAAAGATCCTTAGTATTTAAGTACCAAACAAAATAAAAGCCTTGTTAAACAAAGTTTCAAGAAGCCTACAGTGACAACCAAAACTATAAAAAACGTGACTTTTTTATTTTTAAAGAACTCAAAAGAGCTGATATTCAGGAGGATATTATTATTTCCCTGGATGATAACCATGGAGAGTGCAGGAGAAAGACCCAGCAGCACAAGTGTGGAGGTTTACTGCATGAGAGTTACCTTCTTCTATCCAGTCACTAAGTCACAAGTCACCCACAAACTCAAATTGTCCGAACTTTGCAAGCCAAGTAAGGCCCTTTCCATACAAGGAAAACACAAACAAAGTAGCCTACATCACACAGGCCCTCAGAGAGGAGTGAGTTTTGCCACAGGCGGTGACTTGTAACACTCTCAAGTTAAACTACCAAGTAAACATATTTCTCAAAAATAAAGGGGTCACCCAGAATCCCCATCAACGTACAAACAAATTCCAACTCAAGAATGCTCCAACTCAAGGACTATCAAATCTAATTTTATAAACAAAAAATACATTAGTTACTCATCTACATCACTCTAGACAGAGCAATTTTCAAAGATACAGCTGAAAGGAACTTTTACAAAAAATTGTATGCATTTTACATGCCACTGAAAAAGGTTTTATTACAAATAGCGAAGTGGATATTTCTGTGCAGGAAATAAATTTGATTTTGCTTTCTTGTATCGGCCCATAGCTCCCATTTCCCTTTGCTGCACGGGCAGTTCAAAGCCCTCACAGAGAGGCTGACACTTCACTAGCAAGGAGTTAGGGCAGCCATGAGGAGTTCCATTTTATACACAAAGTTACGCCCTTCCATTTTATTCCACTGCACTTCCTTGAACGGCCCCCGGAGGTGATTCCACTTGCTGTCCTGCAGGACATCACCTTTGGGGAGATCCTTGCACTGACTCCGTGGAAACTGCACCATGACTTTGCTGCCGCTTTCCGGACCGTTGCGTACTGTGGTGAAAGGAGATTTTAATGAGCATTTTTACACTGTACTAATTCCTCATACTAAATATTCTTCCTTGTGTATGCTATACTTTACCCCTACTCAATTCCAAACATGCTGAAAACAAACAAGGGAAATTCCCTTTCGTTTTTGGAAGCTTTTTCTTCGGATTTTCTCTCGTCTCCCACTTCTCTATGATTTTGTTGCTTTAGCACTGCATGTTCTTGGTTAGATCAAGACAGAGAAACTTTTAATAAACCCCAAAATGTACACCTTACAAATGCATTCCTTTTTCCCCAATGATGCCAGGAAGGGCAAAGGCTTTATTGCTCATTCTTTCCTTGGATGTATTCCCCACTATGTTGTTGAAATATGTATTATTTCTAGTGGATTTATCTCAAATAGACAGGATCTAAATCACTAAGTAGAGTTGTTACTTTTAATCACAAAATTCTGCAAGACTGGTGGAGGGGTGGTGGTGCTTTGTTGGCTTGGATGGGTTTTCATGTGTTTTCATGTCAGGGAGTGGTGTGTGTTGGCTTTTTAAATAAGCAGTTAGGGAGGTACCACCTAGCTTTCCCCTCATCTACCATGCCAGCCTTCTATGAAGAGATGATATTAGGCTGATTGAACATAATTTTGCCTTCATATATTGGTGCCAACTATTCCCCATTATCATCTTCTTCACAGTATGTTTGGAAACTTCTTCTGAGACTATTTTTTTTCCCCTCATCTTCCCAGTAATTGCAATGAGGCTGATCAGACTGTAGTTCCCCACATTTTCCTTCCTGAATATAGGATGTGACATTTGCCTTCTTCGAGTCCTCAGGAGCCCCGCCCGAGCCTGGTCTTTTAAAGATGATCAAGAGTGCCCTTGCAGGGACATCCATCAGCTCCCTCAGGAGTCACGGATATATCCCATCTGGTCCCATGAACTTGGGTATGCCGAAGTCTATTCAAAGGTTCTCTAACCTGGTCCTCCACTACTGAGGCTGAATCTTTGCTCCAGAATTTCCCATGGGTCTCACAGACCCATTCCTGAAGGCCAGTCTTAAGGCCAAAATAAAGTAGGTACTGAGTACCTCGGCCTCCTCCACGTCCTGTGCCATCAGGTCATCTCTATTTAACAGCAGTCCCACATTTTCCCTAATCTCTCCTTTGCTGCTGATATATCTATTGAAGCTCTTCTTGCTGCCCTGTACATCCCTCACCAGATTCAGGAGCTTTCCTATCCTTACCAATGCATGCTTGGACAGTCTCTCTATCTCCCTCCCAGGTCAACTGCTTATAATCTCTTGGAGCTTCCTTCCTATGTCTTGAGTTCAGTCATGAGCTCCCTGTTTGTACACACAGATCTTCTGTCACCTTTACACAACTTCCTGAACATAGCAATGACCATTCTTGAGCTTGAAAGAGGTGACCCTTGAAAAAAAATAATCACACAGCACTCCCGGACCCCTCTTCTTTCCATCCCATAGGATCATATCCCATAGGATTCTTTCAAAAAGATCCCTAAACAGACCAAACTCTGTTCTCCTTATGTTCGGAGTTGTGATCCTGTTGTGTATCTTGTTCCCTTCTCTCAGGATTCTGATGGTTTCTGTAATCTCTTTTTTCTATGCTAATAATAATACATATCATTAAATATATGTATTTGTATATTACATAAACCAATATTTATATTACATTTATCAAAACAATAGATTTAAATAATGTATTTATATAATGCATATTATAGAATAAAATTTTCCATGCTAATTGTAAGTAATATTTTGAAGCCTATGTAAATTAAATCAGGTATGTATTAAGTGGCTTCCTGAGCAAGGTGATGATTCTATTTAGATGTCAATTTCATACACAAAAGAGACAAGTCTCTAGACTTTTAGAGCATAATATCAATTTACAGCAAAATATTCTACAAAGAATCTCAGAAAGATTTGACTTCTATCTGCAAGAGGAAACACTACCTGAAATGGCATAGTCTCCATTTGGTGATGCTACAGTTATTGCTGATGCATTGCCAATGCTCTCCACTGGCCCCAGACCAACGTGATTACTGAAACTCAGCACATGCCATCCCATAACTTTTGCAAGCTGCTGAACTGCATGTACTTGGTGCTGTGACATCTGAAACATAACAAGAGGTTTGTTTTCTGTTCAATATTTGCAGACCACAGAAAGAATTGCTTATGGGGTCTAGCAAGCCTGTTTTCTTCTACTGTCCAAGAGTTATTTATAAAAGTGACTTTGTCTTTTAAGTTCTCTACTTTCAGAGGAGCTCTTTTTTATATGATGGTAGAGTTTTCTGTAATTGGAATTTAGACTAGTTCCTCTGCAGACAGAGAAGAACACTGTATTATGCAGTTAAATGAATTTTTCATAGGTATATGGGCTTATGCATTTTATTAAAGTATTGTTTTCGATTTACAAATACCTTTATTTAGGTCTCCAAAAATTAATTTTTAAACAATCCTGTCTTTCAATAGAAACAATACTTCTGCTGTAAAATATATAAAAATTGGAGAAAGTATTAACAGAGAAAATTCAGAAAAAAAAAGCTGAGGTTCTCATGTGCATGATTACCTCCATTAATGCTCAAGTGTAAGCACTGAGCTTTAACAGCTTAGGAGTTAAAATGCTACTGTTTTCCTGTATCATGACTTAACCCTTGTAACAAGGAAGTATCCAGCACTGTTCAACAGTTCTCTGTGAACAAGTCTGACAACACTTGACCAAAAAGACATGACCTCAGCAGAATCTGTTTCAACTTGTTTTCTGTGTCGTGGAGTTTTATATAACTGCAACAGGCCAACCACTGTTATTAAAGACCTGTATTTTGACTATTTATAATGCATACTGGGGAGATTGTTACTTCTGAATAAAGCCAGCAGCTTGTCATAAGCAATTAAGAAAACAGTGTTCATTCAAGTATCAGCTGATTTAGTAACGACGTGCAAAGTGAGCATTAACAGACAATGCTGAAATGACAGTAATTGTGGGTTAAGAACGTGGCTACAGTAAATTTCATATATAGAATACCTTATTGTCTGCTGTGATTACCACTGACTTGTTTCTCCCATAGTGAACATTATAAAGAAATGCATTTTAAATAGAAGGGAAAAATTATTACTACTACTGACCCTAGTGAAAACTGGCAGCATATTTTAGTAACAGTTGCTAAAGACTCTATACAAACATTGTTTAAATTCAGTCATCCACCTTCCCATCTTCACTATCTTAATTTGAAGTTCTAAAGTATTTTCTACATAGATAAAGGTGAGATTCTAAGTTTTTCTGTTTCCCAAACACCATGAAAAGAGAAGAATAACATATATGAGTCTACCTGAGATAAAAGGAAATCCTGCAGTTCTTGCTCTTGATGGGACAATGTAATAACTCTTCCATCTCTATGCACAACTCTGATTTGTTCAACTCCAATGTTCAGCTGTAGTTGAATGGATCTGTGAAGACAAGATATGTTGGAGTGAAAGCTTCTCTGGACTCAGGCCCAGAGGAAAGCCAAAGCACAGAGATTGAATTAAAACCTTTAGATAAGCTGAGATACATGAAATCACACCAAAGTGAAATAGAAATATAGATTTTTAACTTTTAGTAGAAATATGTGCTAAGTGCCTTAAACATTAAAAAGCTGCAGCAGAGACCTTAAAACACAGTTCTTACTGCAGTAGTGTTGCCCTTTCACAGAATTCTTTTACTTTAGACAAAATATAGCTAGAACTATACTGCTCACATTTTTTAGATAGAGTGTTCACATAAACAACAAGAGCTGATACAAACTGTATACACAAATCTGTAGCTGTGTACAGATAAATACCCATGTAGCACTTGTGTAAGTTTTACAAGTGGTAGAATTAGACCACGATAGGTTAAGCAAAGGAAAACTAGAATCATGTGTTAATCTTATTGGTCAGTTAACAAATATAATCCATGCTTCTGTAAGAAAAAAATATAGAAGAAACTAGAATTAGAAGAAGCAGCCATTTTCTGCCTGCTGTTTGCTGTCGCTGCTTGGCTTTATCATGTAACCCCCTTGAACTCTGCCTTCAAGAAAGCTATGAGATGATGAAATAAAAAACTTAGCAGAACAGCAGCCTCCTCTGCTCTTCTACCCTGGTCCAAGAAGGAAGGGTATCCCATCAAAAGCTCAACAAAGATCCATATTTATCCAAAAAGCATTAAAACGCTTAAGAAAACACAAAACTAAGAACACAGAATCCCACCCAGTCATTGACAAGAATTCCTAAGACAGATGGTGCAAAGCCTACACAATGTGACAGCAACTCCAAACATTCCAGTTTCATCAGTCACCACAACAGCTCCCTCTATATGGCAGGTGACGTACTCTGTGGCATGTTCCCAGACCTGGCCTTCCACTTGTTCAGATCAAGGAAGCCTCACAGTTCCCTGCCTACCCCAATGCCCAAGTTTCCTTCCAGGTGTGCAGGGGAAAATGGTGTGTTCTATCCCACAGCCAAGACTCAGGCAGCTTATGTACTCTGGAGCCAAGACTGGAAACACACCAATGACTGTAGGTTGTCCCACTCTGTGGTCGCAGCCAGAGAGCACTGCTCCAAATGGAAAAAAACCACTGTTGATGCATTAGTGAATTCACTGCTGCTCAGTCTGCAGGCATTTATTTCTGGAACATGAAATCTTGTATTTCAATAACAATGTGCAAAATTATTGCATGAATTACATGAGTTCCACATTTCAGTACCTATGCAACCAAGCCAGGACTGAGCACTGATTAGCTTTCCATGACCACACTGAAGTTTAGAATCCAGCACATCAAATGATAACTTTGTATTCAGTCATCTCTACCCAAAGTAAATCCCCCCCCTTAAAGGTCCACTCTTATCCTCCATTTTTTCTTTGAAAGGAAACAGTGCTAATTAAAGATGTACTAAATATCTTCATTAAAGGGTAAAGTGGGTGAAGTTTTCTTAAGGTGACTGTTCACCCCACAAGTCAGAAAAACAAACACACACATAAAATGGACTCCTATTTGTCTGTCTGAAGCAAATCTAAACCTTTAAAGCACAACGTGAATACAAGCTGCCTTTGCTGCATGCTTCTACAACTAAAAGGACATGCATTCCCGTACTTACTTGCATATCTGCTCATATCCCTGAGAAGTTATTAGAACTTTAACACTGGATTCATAAACATCATTTATATTGGACCAGTGAGCCTGAATCTGAGGATCCTCAATACGACTCGCCAGACTGTCAATGGTTCGAGCAGTTCTAGAAGATAAAGCCATATTCCATACACAGTAATCCAGACAGTTTGTGCTGTTATCTAGCTTACAGGAAGCAAGGAGGTTATTAGATTTAACAGAAGCATGTGGATCAAAATTCTATTTCAGCACTGTTCTGGTGCTAATGAAGTACACTTGTTTATTCTGTACATTTCTCATACATTCTGCAGCAGTATTAAACTAGTATTACCCAGTATCAGCTACTGCACTGCAAAGAACACTAAAAAAGGATTTATGCAGTTTAAGATAAGTAGGGACAATTACCAGCAGCTTGTGTTGCAACTGTCACAGAGATCCCAAAGAAATCCTGCATTATTTCTTTTTTTTTTTCCTTTTTACTAGCCGAACGTTGTTTGGTCATATTTTTTCATAATTTTTGGTTCTTAGTACTAACAAATAAAGACTCTATTAACTGTGAAGGAAGCAGCAGCTAGTTTTAAGAACACTTTAAAAAGATCAATTATATTCTATAATGGTACTGTAACAAGAGTATCTTGTGACCCACCTTCGCCTCAAAAAGATATGCTTTGCCTGTTTTATGATCTTTTCCAGAAGTCCTTCATTTGACTGTAAAGAACTGATTTCATTTTTATCAAAAGCCTGGGGTCCTGCAAGTCTCATTCTCTTGTGGCCAAAAGGTGCACTAGCTGGATGTGGCATCACTGTCGAGCTCAGGGTTTGCTTGTGACACTGCAACAACCAACAGATATTATAAAAGGAAGTGACCAAATAATGTATCTGCAAGAAATACTATGTATGCTACCATATGTTGCTTCACAACAGGTTTTTTGAGTGTACATATGTTGGGGTCCCTCCCCTGCCATGTAGCCCTGGGAGATGGGCCCTGGGGGGGAGACACGGGGTTTCATGCTCAGCCTCATTCCCCATTGGTTGGTTTGGGTTCCCTGATAAGGCCAAGGACCCTCAGGTCCCGTGACTGAGGAGTTCCTGAGGAGAGCCCCGGCCATGCGGCTGGAGAAATAAACATCTCTGAAACATCTACCACGAATCTGTCCATATATACTTCGCTTTCCACGGGACTCCGGGTTTGAAATATACTTGTTGCAGTAATCCCCGCTGCAACATACATACTTTCAAAAAGTGCAACTTTTTATCAACTTGACAGCACTTTAAAGACAGTTTTTCATACTTTGCTTCCCCCAATTTATATGGGTTGTTCAAATGTTATAGAAAGTGATTAAAAAAAAAAAAGTGCCAGCTAACAGAAATTTGGTAGCATGGTAGTAGCTCCTACTAATAAGTCTTCTTTATATACATCTATGGAGACAGAAAGAATAGTCACTTTAAAAGAAAGGAAGCATTTTAGATGAAAAAAATTGAAGTACAAGAAGTTTTAGCAAGCTGTCCAAAGTAAAGAAAGGAAATTCATAGGAGAGGTGGGCACTGAGCACCTTGAGCACTTGGGCACTTCATGAACCCAATGTTCAAAATACTGGACTGTTCCACATAACTGCATGACTTGCAGAGCCATGCTCTAAGGAAATGAACACTCTCTGGTACATGGTTTCAACTTTACGTAGAGATGCAAAATTGTGCTTCTTTCCTGAAGAGACACAACCTCAACCTTGTACCCCAGGTTATTCTGCTAGATTATACAAGAACCTAAAACACTGAAGCAGAGAAGTGGAGCTTAAAAGAAACAAAGCTATTATGGCAATTGATTGTTCTTCCTTCATGAGGGTACAGCCTGACCAGATGCTCACTGACGCTGCAAGGTGAGCACTATCAGACACAGCAAAAAAAAAAGCAGAACTGATGAACTCTACTGGAAAAGCTTTGCATGGATTTTCTGAAGTCAGCAGCCAGGTCTGAGGTTAAGTAAAGAACTAGCATTCCATGAAAGCAGTAACTGGAACTGTTCCCAAACCACCCACACCCATGGAAACCAAGCAGTACGCTGCCTTTCACAAATGGATGGGAAAGGACTGGCCTCTAGTGGCACTTGGCTGTTACATCAGTGCCACACACTAGGCAGAAGGCTAACAAAAGCCCAAAAACTCTTCAGATTTTGCCCATAGATGCATTACCTCTCTGATAAGCTGATGCAAATTATGTTCAAGAACATATAGATGATCCTCTGGATTCTGTTTTTCAGAAGCAGCCTTTTGTGACTTTTTGTCATTGGAAGAGTGACACAGAGAAATAGACAACTGCAAACCTGCACAAAGAAGATGGAAAAAAAGATTTTAAAAAGTGAGCACTGGCAATTTTCAAGGTTGCTACTGAGAACTGCTTTTCCTCATGTTTTACACTCAGTACTTTAACAACAGGTTTTCACTGTATCAGAGAAAAATCAAAGAATGATGGTGGAGAGCACAGCACCAAAGGCAAGTAAGACTTGCTATTCACTGAAGTGTTGGCAGGCCAACTGTGAACTCACCAGGTGCATTTCACATCAATTTCTATGACTCAATCCCAGACAAAAAGGAAAATCCCCAGGACCCCATTCCTTTCTCAAAGAAGGAATGATTAACCATCTTTCACATTTTAAGCAATCCCGAAATATATTCTTTGCATGATACAATCACCTGTGTACCTCCTGTAAAAACAGAGGATTCACCACTGACTGAGCCACCTTTATGCTGCTTAATCATCCTCACTGAAGAGCATTTGCTTTTGTTCTTCTGAAGACCCATTAACTCAAGTCTTAAATTTCTTTTGCATGCAATGCAGGAGCAATGACTTACGCACAGCTCCAAACTGCCACACATGCACATGGCATTACAGCTGACAGTTTTAAGTGCTGCTAACAAAAAACATAACCACAAAGGAAAACAGAGTAAATTAGAAACTACTGTGCATTAGCTGAAATTCTGTTTTTCAAAACCTTTGAAAATCAAGGAGTTTGTTTCTTCTTTTGTAAGGACAGAGCATTAAAAAAAGGTGACATCAATCAGTAATTTCAATTCGTATTTAAGCAAATAATTGTAGGTTAAGAGTCTTAAAGAGCTTCGTACCTGGAAAAGGCTGGGAGATTATCTGATTTTTCACTACAATGTGAGGAATCGGTGATTTAATTTGAACAGCTTCCCGTGACAGCTGGGCAAAAATTTCTTTACATAAAAGAACATTCTGTGCAGTCTCCAATTTTGTCTGCCAGTGTGGAGAACCTGAAAAGTATAAATCAATGTGTCCAGACGGGAAGAGCAAAGAGAAGCCACCTTTTTGTTCAGAGAGCAGATACTATGCAGTAGCTAGGCACGATCATTAATAAAGCAGTCAGTACCTTTTACCCAAATGGAGTATTATCAGAATTTTATCTCAGTTAAGCAAGCACTTTAAGGTAAAACTAAAACAATCTTTGATTCAATTTTACACATATGTATATTGTGAAGTGCAAGGCCTTTATGGAACAGTGTACTACACTCCCAGGCCTTTTGTGAACTCTCCTTATAAACCTCTGCTCCTTAAGCTGTAATTTACTCTCCATGATACTTCTGGCTTTATTAAATTCACTCTATGATGAACTACCAATAATGTTCAGTGCATGTATGTGCTTTCAGAGGGTTTATAGGCCCAAAATTCTTGGGAGATTCTAGGGTGAGTAAGCACACAAGCTGTATAATGTACCCTCAATACCATATGAAACACCTCATAGAACAGCACTCTGTCTATGCTCAGGACAGCACCAGCATCTATATCACAGACAACTGTGAAATAAAATCCTGCCGGTTTATTTCTAACTCTAAAGAGTAAAGGATGGATTTTGAAGCCAAAAGTGTACAACTTCACATACTGGCACACGTTAAATGAATCAATGTACTATCTGCCAAGTGAGCTGTTGGTAATTAACACACAGACCACCAGGAGAGTTTCAGACCCAGATAAAACATGTGAGCAATAGACACAAATGATGCATTTTGAGCAGAGTTAAGAGTGAACAGTCATGAGTTCAGCTGAACTAATGGGATGTAACTGATTGAAACACAACACCTTGGTTTGATTTCAATTATGGGCTCAAATTTTTAATGTCTAACAAAAGGGGTTTCAGAACACTCAAAATACAACCCTAATAATTTTGTTTCAGAACTGAATAAACACCTATGAAAAACTGGAGAGGCATGCTCTGAAAGCATCATTTCCAAAGCCCAACCAGCACCCAAACAGAAAATTTCAGTTTAAATAAGGTAAGTCTTGTTCAACTCTTCTTCCCAGCTGTATGCTGAAATTTTCAAACAAGCATCATATGCAAACTCATTCATTAGGAACATATTCATAAAACAACATATAAGCCATACCTGGTTTTGATTTTGGCAAGGGTCTTTTAAAGAGATTGACTGTCCCAAGGTCACCAATATCTGGAGCTTGTTTCTGAATAGAAACCTAGGCAAGAGCAAACAGTATTTAATGTGTGTTCTCTGTTGCAAGCATAAAAATACCGAAACAAAACTCCACTAGGTTATTAAGGTTTTTCTGACAAACCTTGATATATGCTGATCCCTCTAAATCACTTGGAATTTGAACATCCAAAGGGCAGTAATCTTCAGGTATCTTTTTATCCAGGTCAATGTCAGTGTTCTTTATCACCTCAAATGTGCCATGATGAAGAAAAAGGGAGCCTGAGTAAAGAAGGACAAAGACATACACATTAAATATAAAGCACCTTCTGCAAATGAAAAAGCTTGTATCTCTGTTTTGGAAGAATATGTATTTCCAAGTCTCCAAATCTTCAGAGTTGCACTTGATTTGACAAATTTCTTAATGACTTCTTAAAAAAACCCAGGTAAATTAGAAAGCTCATGTCACTGCATAAGCATCTCAGTCCTCCACAGTGCAGTGTGTAATATTTTACAGTAAGTAAACACTGAGTATTTAATAATTGTGGGAGGAAACCAAGAGTTTTTCAAAACTGAGTCAACAGGTGCAAGGAAGGAGAAAAAAAAGATGTTTGGTTAAAAAAAGACAAAAAGTAAATGTGCGAAGTTTTGCAAGCAGGTAGTTAAAGGTACAACACCCTTATTCATTTAAAGGAATTCTGATAATGTTTGGCTAAAAGTCTTAAAACTATGACCATGTTCTGACTGTAAAAGATAACTCTACAGCCAGTCATTCAGGAACTGATAAAAGCAGATACCCACATCTGTATGTCCTAGCTGCGTACTTTTTTTATCCAGGGCACGGTTCACCTAGTTCAGGGTAAATCAACTAAAAAAAGACACATAGCCTGGGGTACATCTACAGCTTTTTCATTAACAACTCTAAATTTGTCTTTCCCCTCCCTCACTGATGACAACAGGAACTCGACACATCCAGTTCTGATGCCTGCTTTGTACCTACATCCAAAGTTCTGCGGGATTCTGTATTCATTTTGTCACTGCATAATGGCCTCTAGAACCCTGAGCTGGTCACCCCCTTTTACTGTAATCCATGAAATAAGGCATATTCTCAGCATCATTTCTCAACTGTAGCAATAATAGAGGTATAATAGTCTATCTTCAATGTCACTCTTTAGTCACATGGTTTACCTTTACCTGGTCTGAATTCTGGGGAGCCAGGAGTTAGACATCATAATCCTTTTGGGTCCCTTCTAACTCGAGATATTCTATGATTTTCTGGTCTTCGATTTAAAAAAAAAATATAACCCACTCTTCATTTTTTTTTAAATGCTTTATGCACCAAACGTAGATAAAAGCCAAGGATTCACAAAGGCTGCCTGTCAACTGATCAACTACACTGCAAATGCAGAACTGTTTCTGTGAACAAATTCTTAGTAAAATACTAGAGTTAGCCTTTAAAATCACTTTCTGGATTGAGGATGGCAAGATATTTTCCCCGATACTAAAATATGAGTTTTCCCGTTATAAACCTGTCTCATAAATACAGTAATTTCACAATGAAATTATTATGAGATATTCCATCTCTTTTTTCAGTTACAAAAAGAAAATTTCAGAAAATACCCATCCTTCTGAAAAGGACCCTACTGTTTACCTGCACTTCTGTAGCTCAGATCACCAAGAATTTTATCTCCCACTTTTCTCAGCTTCCAGTGCTGTCTCAGTCTTAGCAGTTCAGAGTTGAAGTCTCTTTGTCGCTTATTTTCCTGGTTTTCAGCAACCGATTTGGATAATCTTTCTGCACCTTTCAACAGAATCTGAGCTGCTCCAGCTAATGACTTCTTTTTTGAAATCAGCTGTAGAAACTGAGGATTCTAGTACCAACAACAACAAAATAAAAGAAAATAAAGAGATACTTGCACCTTAATTCACAAAAGATTATTATTTATTATTATTAGTGGAAACTAACTGACAGTGATTGATAAGTTGGTTTTGCTGGATGTCCAGTAACTTACTCAGAATTATTTTCATACCAGCATTATACAGCTGGAAGTAGCATTTTGACTTAAGAGCTTCAGCAAAGAGGCTTCCGAAATTGGCCTCAATTCCAATTCCCAACCTTACTCTGACCCTCAAAGCATTGCACTAGCACATAAAAAGGAACATTTTGATAAATCTTATACTTATCACAGGTAAAAAAAACCAAACCACTGCAATAAAATCTTTAGCATCAGGCCACACAAAGCGTGCAACTAGGTACAACATACTTGTTTTGGAGGAAGGGGATCCTGCCCGACTGGATCTAGAGTCATGAACTTTTTATCCTTCACAATGCTAAGAACGTCATACAACACACACATCTCAGTCAAGGCACTTCTTAAGTTGTTCCTCACTGAATCCCAAGGCCAGAGGGATGGCTGAAACTTTACCAACCCTAAAAATAAAACAAAGGAAGGGAAAACAAAGGACTTTAAAAAGGTACGGTATAAGGCTCATTTTTAAACCTCAGAGACATCATAACTGCACGAAATACAAAAGGATATCATATCAGCAGCTGCCTTTTCCACTGCAATTTACTGGGACCCGATCACGAATATTCTGACCTGCCAACCACGGGAACCCCCGGGGGAAAGGGAAAGCAGGCCAGGCACAACCACCCGCGGAGCTGCAGGCCGGCACCGCCACAGCTCCGCGGGCCTCCACCCGCTGCCTC
>NW_008238833.1:283235-294951 GCF_000691975.1 Corvus brachyrhynchos | reverse complement strand
GGGGCTAGGGCGGTGGAGGGACCGTGCCGAGCCCAGCAGCTCCTGCCGTGTTCTTCTACAGCGTTATTTTTGACCAGAAGTTGGTTTCATGTGCCGTTCTAAACATAATTTCACCTCTGGTTTCCCATCGTCAGCTGCAGCCACGCAGGAAGCTCAACCAAACAACAGGAAAGCATACAATAACACTGCAATTTAATTACCGTTTGAATTCGGTCATAACTCCAATGACACGTATGCTCCGAGTTCTTCCCTGTGACACAATTAAGAAGGCGGCAGCTTGCTGTTCTCATATTTATTCTTAAATCTCGTAAGTGTGCATAATTAAAAGCATTAAAAAATCAGCATTTGTACTTGAGGAAGATGAACTCGGCCCGCGGGGCTCAGTCTCTCCCGACAAGGTGCGTCTCCTGGGGCCTGTCGATGCGGAAGAGCAGCTCGGCGGGCTGGAAGTAGCCCAGGTACTGCACGCTGTCCGGGCTGGTGTCCTGGTGGTAGTGCCCTCCTTCCCCGTGGTGGCTGAAGCAGTGTGTGTGCTCCACGCGCAGATCGAAGCCCTGGCATCACACAGAGGGCCCGTCAACGAGGCGCTCATGGGAAAGGTCACGGGATAGTCTAGCCTAGATGCGTATTTCCACATAGCTCCAAACGCTAAGCAGTGAAAACTTGCAAGACACTTGTGAAACCAGTAAGACAAAAGAATTTAGAAACCCTGACAGCCCCCAACTTTAGTGTTAAGCTTACTGAGATCTCCTTCTTAACCTTTCCCCCCACCCCCCACCTTTCTTTCCATTGGGATTAAATAATGCAGTCACACCAAGGAACCCCTATTGGAAATCAAACCCCTTTGCACTGAATTGCCACAGGCCCATGTGATAAAGGGACTGTCTCTACTCCAATTCTGAGAGCCTGGTTAGATGAATATGGGAGGAACGGTGAATAAAATAGCAACCAACATACTAAACCATGAGATCAACACCACTAGTTTTATGTATCATAGAATGGGTTGGGTTCAAAAGGACCTTCACAGATCACCTATTCTAACCAGCCTGTCATGGGCAGGGACATCTTCCATTCAACCAGCTTGCTCAAAGCCCCATCTAACCTGACTTTGAGCACTTCCAGGGATGGGGCATCCACATCTTCTCTGGGCAACCTGTTCCACTGTCTCTCCACGCTCAGCTTAAAAATTTTTTTCCTTATGTCCAAGATAAATCTGTTCTCTTTCAATTTAAAATTCTTGCCTCTTCTTTTGTCACTACATGTCCTGGTAAAAAGTTTCTCTCCGTCTTTCCTAAAAGCCTCCTTGAAGTACTGGAAGGCTGCAATAAGGTGTTCCTGGAGCCCTTTCTTCTACAGGCTGAACAATCTCAGTTCCCAGTCTGTCTTCAAAGGAAGAGGCACCCCAGCCCTCTGCTCATTTTCATGGCCCTCCTTGGGTCCTGCTCTAACAGCTCCACATCTTTCTTGGGACCCCAAAGCTACATGCAGCATTCCAGGTGGGGTCTCACGAGGGAAAGAATCACCCTGCTTGACCTGGCCACAGCTAGTTTGACATAGCCCAGGATAGGATTAGTTTTCTGGGCTGCAAGGGGATACTGGTGAATAGTGCTATGGCACTGGAATGCCATTGTCTACTGCTCTCTTTGTGGTGACACTCAAACATTTCCAAAACCAAGTGTTGTTGAGCTTGCAGTGGATGCAAACAGGAGAAACTCAGCAGCATCCACCACACAAGTTGCATTGGTTCTGAACAGGGCAGCTGTTGATGGCTGCTTTCAAAGTATGCATCAGTTGATTATGGCAAGATGCAGAAAATTTAGCGTTAGGCCAAAGGCTGCCACATAATGACACAATCAAATCACACCCTTCAACACATCTAAGCCTACAGTATGTGCCACTTAACTCTGGAAAAAAACATTTTTATATTACTTGTGACTGCATTGTTACCTATAAAATAGTCATTTTCATCTATGGTTTTCTGGTTACTTTTAAACAAATGGTTTTCCTAATTATGAACACATTAATGGTTTTTGAAACCAGATTGGTTTTTATCCTGAATGATTTGCTGTTAAATTTGGTGCTTGTGAAAGATGCTAGATAAGTTTCCAGCACAAGGCTTTGCAGAGACTTCAATTTACATCAGCAATGAGACACATGCTTCATGTCTTTTGACACAGCATTAGCAGAGGGAGTTCTTATGAAAGTGAACTACATAAAGACGTGGCTAAACCAGCTTCCATGCTCTTGACATTTCTCCCAGTGTGGCCAGCAGAGAATGTAAACTGTGCTGTTGAGTTTGGGATGCAAACACTTGCACTTTTGCATAGTTGCAACTGGAACCATTAAATTAATCCACTATGAACAACCACTAGGTTTCAGAACAGATTGACCTGTCCTCAATTCAAACAATTCACAGAAATGAGAAGCTTCTAAACCATGGCACCAGCTCTGGAAGAGTCTAACACAATACATACACACTCCCATTCTTAAAAGGAAAATCACATCCAAAATTCATTACAGGTCTCAGTCTATACTTAGAAATGAGTAAAAGAGACTCACTGGATCTCTGGAAACTATTACTGGCTGACAAATCAGTGGAGCCTTCATTTCAAAGAATTTGAGCCAGTTATTCACATCCTCATCAGTGTTCAGCGGACAGGAAGAAAATTCTGGAGGCTACAGCGAAAATAAAAGCTTTTTAAGTAAAAGGAAGACACTTGCATCAGGATACTTTTTCTCTAGCAACTTTGTTTTTCCCCTCCCCACTATTCTGTTCATTTTCCTTCTTGACTGAAAGAAGCTCACCACAGCCCATCACTCTGTTTCTGCCAGAGACAGAAGTGACCAGAATATTGCATCTTTCATTGCACAGGTAATGGGAGAACTGCTGAAGTGAGGATGCTCCTCCTCCTGGTACATTTTAGAAACTCAGTTATTTTTTAAAAAGTTTAATGTTTCTTATAAGTATCATCTGAGTTAATGTATTTCATTTCAATTCGTTTTACAATAGTTCTCCAGTTCTTTAGCAGCACACAGATTTCAAAAGATGATGGTATTAATGCCAAGTAAAACAGCATTACTAGTTTTGTAACACCGATTTTGTAATGTCAACTCCTTACTTTAATACAGTGCTCATCCTATTAGTTTATGCATACATTTAAAAGTACAAAACAAAGTTAACGAACTAAGATGTTACACCCTGATTTATACCTCTGTTTTCATGAGGACAAAGAAAGTTACATGAATTGAGAACAACGTACCATAATGTGAATCTTTGCTTTCCCCTTCTGAATGATAAACGTACCACCCATCCCAACTGGCTTTTCTCCATAGTGTTTCTCTAAAGTTTGTCTCAGACAGGACACAAAGTTAAGCTCCCCGGTTCTTCCATTGGCTTTCACTTCAATGACCTGGAAGATAAAGTCAATTGGTCACTGCTATCTCCTGTTGCAATAGTCTGAAAAGGTCTGTGAAAGCTGTTCTGAAATTCTCCCAAGCTGATAACGCAAGAACACTTTTTGAAAAGATAAGGTTCCATGCAAGTGCTGCTGCATTTGCATCTTTCCAGTATATGACCAACTGTCTTTTCCTTAGTTCTGTTCAATGCTAGCTTTGCCTGTACAGGGAGCTGGGCAGCAAGAGATTTACCCATGCTGAGACAGTGACATGAGCAACCCCCTTCTGGGGTTGCTGACAAAATGGAAGCTGGCTTCCACTTTGTCAGAAAGAAACACTGGGTTAAGGGAGAAGGCTGTTCAGTTTCCACGCAGCAGTCAGGTTTTTGACCGTTCTGTCAGCACCTTTTTGTGCTGGCTGCGTCAGGAGAAGCACTTCTGCAAAAAGCTATGTAAGTGCCCACACCTCATTTACACAAGTACATTGCACTGTTAGCTTTAATCACTGCTAATTTGGACTGGATTTGGATGAATGATTTATGGTGGAAAAGCTTTAGTAAACTCATACTTATCCCTCAAAAATTCAAGTGCCTCTGTCTCCAATAATTCTTCCCCTTGATCACTGACACCAGCTCTTTAGTTTTGCATGCTTCTCTTGTGGAATTACTATTTTACTATTATCACAGAAAACTGATAGGAGAACCATGAGTTTCCCTTCAGTCACAAAGCACTGCAAAGTCACCTTTGATCCAAGTACGTACCTTACCAGGTTGGCCCTCGCTGGCATAAAGGTTGGCCAACAGTCCAAACTCACAGTCAGTGTATTTACTGCTGTACTTCTCAAGCAGGCACCCTTTGTCTGCAGGATTTATCTGAGCAACGTAGCTCCCATTTACAGCAGGCTTTTTTTCACTCTTTGCTTGAACAATAGGGATAAGCTGGGAAAAAGAACATGTAAGAGTAAGTCAATAAGAACATGCAAGAATAAGCCAAATGAACTGAACTCAAATAAATGTGATTTAAGCTTTGGGCCATGATCCCAAGAAAAAATCCACTTCATCACACAGCTCTGTCTCTCAGGATGAGGTCTGTACTGGTAAGAAAAATGGACTAATATTGTAATGTAATTGAAAGGTGGAGAAAACAGGTTTACCTTATCTGGACAATTAAACTTAATGTTTTATAAAGATGAATGCCAGTGCTAAAGAAAAAAAAAAATGAAAGAAGAAGAAAAAAAATCTATAATCTACATGCCAGTATTGTAATTCTATGTAATACTTTCTCAGCATACAGTAACAACCACTATTATAGTGGCCCAAACTTAATGCTGATGTGGACTATCTCATCTGCCAACAAATCCATCAAAAGGAGACAGCAAGACTTAAGGTTTATGCCTGAAAAAACTGTGATTAACCAAAGTCTCCATAGGTAGTAGTTTTTGTCTCCTATCCCTCCTGCAGTTTATTATTGTGTGTGTGGTATCTTTAAAATTCACAATGGTGAAACAAAGTAATCCAAGAGGGTAAAAGACAAGGAGCATTTAAAAGGCATTTACCAGTAAGTTTGACAAGCATTTCTAAATCTTGGAATTAAAACCTCTGGTCAAGTCTTTGTCCATCAGTTTCAAAAAAACATGTTTCTGGCATGCTTCAAGGTAATCACATGCTTCCTGAAGAATTACAAGTTAAAAATTAATCTTTATTATCTCAGGAGTATGCACCTCAGTGGATGCCACTCATCTCAATTCCTCCTAATGTGTTTTATGTGTTTGTGGTGTGAAAGTGTTTATTAAGTACATTGTTGTAAATGGGACATACCCAGCATGATACTGCTCTACTGTTATGATACTTCCATGAATTAATTGAGAACCATCACACTTATATACTGACCTCAGCATTTATTCCAAGAACCTTGGATGAAACAGCTCCAGCTCCAAGAATGAAAGCTCCAGGCAGCTCTATGTCCTTTGCAACTGTATTTAGATCATAAACCTGCAAAAGAAAAGCAATCCTTCCATCCCTGAGAACGTCTAAGGCCAGGCTGGATGGGGCCCTGAGCAACCTGACCTAGTGGCTGGCATCCCTGCTTGCTGAAGGAGGGGTTGAAACTAGATTATCTCTAAGGTCTCTTCCAACCCAAACCATTCTATGATTTTGGTGTGGTGCTCTGATCTGCAATTGTCATTCTGTTCACTGTAGTCCTGGAGGCATTTAATTCACAACACCCACCTGCACTAATATTTTTGATAATTAGGTTGAACACAGCTTCTGAACACAACATAACATTTAGTTATAACAAACTTGGTAGATATCTATTTGTTTTCTAAAAGGTAGGTTTTACCTGTATGTTCCCTGCTCATTTTACTCAAAGACTGAATTATTGTACTTATTAGATTCTGAGACATACAACACACATTAGAATCAGTCTCATTAAACACTGAAAAGTGTCTTTCACAAGTAGAATCCTATAGTATCTCTTAGTCCTTAGTTTGGTTTATTGCTTTTCTTTTGACAAATATATTAAATCCCACAGCTACAGGAAAAAACTCACTTTTTCTTTCTGTACAACAGGTATGAGGTAAGGAACACCTCCCACATCTGCTATCCTAGGCTTTCCGCAGATTCCTGGAAAAATACACCCAGTTAGCTTGGTAAAATATTATTTCCCAATAATCTTTAATAATCACACAGTCTAACCCACCAAGGAACTGGTTCCTCAAACTTCTCAAACCCTTGAGAACATTATTTCCCTAGTGTGCTTAGATAAAGTGTTGAACTACTAAGAAGTCCAAGCCCTATAATGATTCATAGTAGGATTTAATGCTACACAACCCGTTGTAAAATAACATTCTCTAAGCACAAAAAAAAAAAAAAAAAAAAAAAAAAAGGCAGAGTGATCAACACCTTCCATTTGTCTGTTCTCCAGTAACATCCTCACCACACAGTGGAGACCTCTGCTGGGACTCCACTTGCAAACTTTTAGCAAAGCTGAAAGCTGTCCCAGGACAATTCATCCCACTTATTTGGATATGTATTTTAAGAAGGGATGAATAATCCTCTGGAGGTGTTTCTTTCACATTGATGCCAGAGGGAACTCAGATGAGTAGCACAGATGACATGTCTGTCTGTCTTCCAGACAGCTAGTGACAGTTTCACTTCACTGACATACATGAATGTCAGGAATTTAAAAATTAATGGAAGCACAACTCCTTAGGTTCAGATAGTGATTGGCATGGTTCAAAAAAATTTCTCCATTTGAAAGAAAACAACTTATTTTCAAAACCTTTTCAGTACACTAAGTAAAGCTTATGAAGTAAGTGGGTGTGCAATGATAGGTTAGGAAAAAAAATTATGACAAGTACTTAGTAATGACTTGTCCTTTTTCATACATCAAGTAGGAAGCAATCCAGAAATAAAGTGTAGCTCTCCTCTCATGTATATTCTTTACCTGAAAAACAATTTAAGCTCTCTCAACACCTTTAGAGGATCAAAACTAAGCAGGATTGTGCAGAAAGAACTGGAGAAGTCTTAGTGGAAGACAGGAATGCTAAATTACCTTTAGCAGGAAAGTTGAAGGGTTCCTGAGTCAGATCAGGACAGTCTACAACAGAGACTTGAGCATCAGCAAAGTTCTCTTTAAGCCCTTTCTGCAAAACTGTAATAAAGAATAATGGCAAAATTATTGACAACGAAAAATTACCAAGAGTTTGACAAGTTTCTAACAACAATAAATATATCTGTTTGGGCTTTTTTTCAGCAAGATACATTACTTATGCTTACCCTAAGTAACTCCATTAATTTAAATGTCTGAAGGCACTTGTTTCATGACTCAGAACTTCAAAGAGGAGCAAAAGTTTGTTCAGATAATTGTTGGCTGCCCCACTAATTAATTTTAAGAATTTAAAAACCATTTTCATTGAAATACATTAACTGAGTGTTCCTAGTAGCACTCAGAGCAGCACAGTGTGAAGTAATGTGGGTAAACTTCAACCACATTCAGCAGCAGGTTTGCTTCAAACAGCAGACAATTACAGTCACAGTCAAATATGATGCAAGAGCAAAGGAGGAAGAAGATTTACCTGAAGCAACAATCAGTTCTTTAAATACATTAACCAGACAGTTTGCAATACCTTGATTATAATCTTAAACCGTTTCTGCTGTCTGGAAATTTCTACCACCATGGGCTACTGCCTATACTCTTTATGGTCTTGTGGAGATTTTCTGGCAAGTGCCACTATCAGAGCAAGACATATAATGAACGGTGCTGGTGATAATGTATCAAATCTAAAATTTTTGGTTTGCTTCATATCAATGTTTTTTAGGATCAGAACTTGCAAAGTCACTCAAACAACAGGGACGATTAGGTGAGTACATTGTTTGGAAACAACTTCCAAACTTTGAGTGTGGGATTGTCTTCACAATACATTGCTTCAAATACTATGTTGAAAGGTCCAGGTTCTTTCATGCCTGGTGGTCTGCTTAGACAGATGTCTCAAACTAAAGACAGAACATGCAGTCTGTGATCTCAAATCAGGTGGTTCCTTATTTACACAGAAGACTTTCCTGTGCCTTTATTTCTACCAGTTAGGGTTTCAGCCATACCTTACTTCTTGAGATCAGATTTACCAAGCTGTTGACCAAAAGGGTCAGTAGATGGTACTTAGCACATTTCTAAATACATCTCAGTACCTTCAGGTAAGTGGACAAGGACAGTAAAAGGGCACTCCTCAAATTATACCCAAAATCTGAACAGCAACACAATGCACAGCTCACAGGAGATCCTCAGGACAGATGGGGAAAAAAAGGAAAATTCTGCTTTGTGATGAAATTTTTCTGATACTCTTTCAAGCTATTCTACTGCAAGTATGTGGTGTTCTCTGAAGAGCTCACAGGTTTACAGCAGCCCTGGCCTACTGCCCCAGTCTGACTGGGTGACAAAAGCACTAGGACCCTCCCAGGGGACTGCTGGGACCACATGTTCTCAATACCTGGAAATGTCGAACTGACACAGATTCGGGAAACTGGCAAACTGAACTTGGGGATCAATCCAAAAGACAAAAAACCTTTAGTATATTTGCTGAAGGGGAGAGACTGCCAGAAGGAATAATGTCTTCCTACTAGGGCAAGAAAAAAAGCTCATGAACAACTGGGCTGAACCTAGAAGTCCCTTCCAACTTCAACCATTCTGTTATTCTGAGCACATCTTGTGAAGGCTTTAGAAAGAAGTAAAAAAAGAAATGTTTCCTGCAGCCCTGTTCTAAAGCAATCACCAAAGGAGGAGCCAACTAGGTTCAAGCAACAGGATCTGCCATGCTACACTGCATCTTGTCAGCTATGTTTTGAGCAGTCCTGAAAAAGAAAGAAATACTAGAGGGTAGAGGAGGACAGATGATTCTGTATGTGTAAAGAAGTTTGGTGTGTAGTTGACATACTTTCACAACCTGCACAAGAATCAGCAAATTCAGCAGTTTTAAAGGGATTGAGAGCCTCTCTGTGTGATTAAATATCGTGGGGGCTTGGGGGAAAAGTCATTGTGTGCTCTGAGAAATCTTCGCATATAGAGAAATAGTGCTGTTCTTCACCTCTCAGTGTGCTAAGAGCCGTAATTCTGCATGTAAAAATACTTTGGTATGAGCTTTAAGATAAGTTTGAAGAGTACATTACAAGTTTGTATAAAGTACATGCTGCATGACTTACCCCCAGCAAGCTCCTCCAGACTTGGGACATGAAAAGCAAACCTTTCGACTTTGGCCATTTCCTAATCGGTGCTGATTTCTTCAGGTAAGAAGTTACAGTACAGCACGCTGTGGAGTGACTGGTCTGCCAATAAAGATAATAGTTTAACAATTTAAACATGCTCCTTTCAATATGTTAATTATTTTTCAATTTCACTCAAGTACATAGACAACAATAGAACTGTAGTTTGTGCCATCACAGGAGAGACTGATGGCTTCAATAATAACGCTAAATTTCTTATGCACTTTGGAAGAAGATGTGTCTGTCAGCCCTATAGCTGGCTCAGAGCACTACACATATTAGTCCTCAAGCTCACAACTGGGTGTACGGAAAACACATCCTACGTTGAATGCAATTCAAGAGATCAGGAGACTGATGTGTCATTTGTAAGCCTGGAATCACAAGAAAGTTTTGAAAGAAAACTGGGCTTTTCTGAGCACATCAGCTGCCTCCTAAGGTCTTACCAACCTTAATGTTTACTTTTCCAGCACTGGCTATGGTGGACTTTCAACCCCAGCTGTGACATGGTCTCCAATTGATTCTGAGCATTTGTTTCCCCTTCCAGAGAGGAACAGGCTAGCAGCAAAACAGAAATCAATAGCAGCAAGTTCTGCAGTATCAGACTCTGTATAGGTACAGAGCCTGTAACAAAAGTTTTGAACATAAGTTTAAGAGCCCCTTCACAAATGAACTGTGCTTCAGTCAGCCTTGCAACAGCAAAGTCACTTAGAAGGGCAAGCCACAGCTCAGGGCAGAAACAGCTGATTGTACACTACCTAAAAATCAGCTACAGCAATCATTAACTCCTTAGCCCCATACTTGTTGCACACATCAATAAAAAATAAAATGGGTCCCACTTATCCAGATCTCAGGTGTTGAAGGAAAAAGCCAAAATCATAACTACATTCCCAGACCTGACTGAGTCTTTGTTAGGAAGGACTACAGTGTGAGACAGCTGCTTAGGTATAGTTCGAGCTTCTATTTAAAAAAAAATCCTGTTATGACTGTCAAAACTTATAACTGTCCTTATAACATCAGCCTCTTAAGTCTGCATAAAGGAAAAAAATAAAACAAACGGGGGGGGGAAAAAGAAATAAAAAGAGTGGGGAGATCATAGCAGTTACCTAACTGAAGTCTTTGAGCTCAATGCTCAGCCAGCCCAAACTGCTGCTGTAGCAAGCAGTAGAGAAAGGAAGAAAGGCTGCAAGCTGTGTATAGTAATTCTCGTCTTAGCTGGTCTTATCTGAGAACTGTGGTCTATCTCCACAGTTGACTTTGTCCCTCCTCTGGCTCTGGAGGAGAAAGTAACAGGCTGGATTTGGTGCCTCTGGTAGAAGCCTAATGTCAGGTGGAGTGGATCATACCCCAAGCCTTTTAGTGTGCACCAAGAAAGGGAGTAATTAGCCACAGACAGAAAGTGAGAACATGGCTTTGGCAGCACTGTTTTAGATGATCCTCATCCCCTCAAGAACCTTTTGCCACATGCAGAACGAGGCTGTGCCAGCATTCAACACATTGGTTGTCCTGAAACAGTCTGAGAAGCTAGAAGCTAGTTCCCAGACTGAAGCTAGAACTGCTGTTGTGCAAATGGCAGAGGCAAGAGTTGGACACTATTCAAATAAATAGGCTCAGGTATGACACTGGGACAATCGCCTGCTGTGTAATGGACGGTAGTTAGCTCCCCGCAATCAAGAAAGGAGGGAACGACTGCAGAAAAATTTGATGCAACATAATAAACCTCATCTGATTGCTAGACAGTAGGGCTTACCAGGTGTGGCACAAACGAGTAGGTCTGCGGCCCACCACTGCAGATATTCACAGGGGAGTGAATTGTGTGGTGTGGGACAGAGAGAACCTGAAAGGAGACAACAGCACACAATTAAGCTCCATCACAGAGGCGTGCAGTGACACTGAATTGCTACAGAACACTTTCAAAGAAAGAACACAAATTCTAAAGGGATGATAAGATTATTAGATGTGGAATGGTGCAACAAGAATGGAGGCAACAAGTATGTAAAGACTTAAAGTCTACCTTTGAAGTGAGAAGAAAACATCAGAGAGATCAGCCAGGTGCCAGGAGAATGCAGATGAAATGTGAACCATTAGATTAATTATGTGTGTGGGGTGTCTGTTATCAAAACCTGAATTGAAACAAGCTTGGAGGGGTTAAAGCCAAAAAGGAGAGGTTATAGGCAGGCTGGACATGGGTCGGGGACGGGGGTGGTGGGGGAAGAAATATCAGTGGAAAAAACTGGAGATGGCAGTTGTGAGAGAGAAATTTAGCGATGACACCCAGAAGAGCGAGACATCCACAGATGCAGAGACCGTATTCCTCGCCTGGCGCGGCGCGAGGAGATCCCATACGGGGCAGAGGAAGGCTCCGGGGCAGCACAGGCAACTGCTTGAGCGGCTGGGATTTGGGGAAGAGACGGGTCACGGCAGGGTATAAACAGACGTGCTAGGCGAGGCTGAGGTCCGTGGGGATAGAGAGTGTCCCGGCAGGCAAAGGCAGCGGAGAGTACTGGAGAGAGGGAGCGCTAAAGCCGGCAGCGCGCTCGGCGTGGCTGCGAGAGGAAGGAAGGGGCT
>NW_008238833.1:278772-281800 GCF_000691975.1 Corvus brachyrhynchos | reverse complement strand
GTGCTGCTGGCAGCCGAGCCTGGCGAGGGGGCGAGCGGTGTGCCCGGCGCCTTTCAGTCAGGTTCTTCAGCAAGTTGAGATGATTGTTTTTCTTTCCTAAGGGATCTGCGTGCTGTGCCAGCGCTCCAGTACGGAGCTGGGCTAGAGGCCGCGAAGGATGCTGAGCTGTGAACTGTGAGTACCAGTCAGGGTCTGTGTGGTCAGAGTGGCATTGCTGCCTCTGTCCTTACTCAGGCGTTCCGCTGTTTTGTTTCTGGGCTTTGTGTTTGTCAGGCCGTGGGTGAACCAGTGTTAGCAGTGCGCCCACATAAGGCGTAGCGTAACTGGCACATAAGTGTCTTTCTTGTCGTGAGGGGCCCAGTACTAAACACAGGATTGGAGGTGTGGCGTCATCAGTGCCCAGTACAGGGGGATGGTCACTGCCCTGGTCCTGCTGGCCACACTATTCCTGATACAGGCCAGGATCTTGCCCCCCGGGGCCCCCGCTGGATCGTGTTCAGCTGCTGTCACCAGCACCCCCAGGGCCTTTTCCGTCAGACAGCTTCCTAGCCCCTGCCCCCAGCCTGTAGCACTGCCTGGGGTTGTTGTGACCCAAGGACAGAACCCAGCACTTGGCATTGTTGAACCTCAGACAGCTGGCTTCAGTCCATCAATCCAGCCTGTCCAGATCCCTCTGCAGGGCCTTCCTGCCTTCCAGCAGATCAGCACTTCCCTGCAACGGCAAACTGAGTGAGGGTGCACTTTATCCCCTTGTTTAGGTTGTCAGTGAAGACACTCAACAGGACTGGCCCCAGCACTGGTCCCTGGGGAACATCACTTAAGGCCAGTTGGATGTAACTTCGTTCAGCACTGCTCTCAGGGCCCAGCCATCCATCCAGGTTTTCAGGCAATGAGCAATGCACCCATCCAAGCCATGAGCAGCCAGTTTCTCCAGGAGAAGGCTGTGAGAAATGGTGTCCAAAGCTTTACTAAAGTCCAGGCAGACAACATCCACAGCCTTTGCCTCATCCACTAAGTGGGTCACCTGGTCATGGAAGGAGATCAGGTGGGACCTGCCTTTCCTAAATTCATGCTGGCTGGGCCTGATTCTTTGGTTGACATGCATGTGCCCTCAGGATGATCTGCTGCAGGTTATGTGAGGACATTAGATAAGTTCTGCTATAGAGCCTTCAGATGCTGAACTGTGTGTAATTATATTTGAAATATTAATGTGTATGATGATGAGTTTGTAAAACTCTAAAAAGCACAGTAAAATTAGAAAGATGCAGATATACAGGGCTAGTAAACAACTTGACAAGGTAAAATAACTTTAGGCTATTACAGAGGAAAACCAGGTTCCTTGGCTGTATGTTCCAGTCTCTGTTGTATAGACTTGGGCCACTGTAGGGCTGGACTGTGTTGTGTTGCAGATTCGAGTGAAAATTAACATTTTAGTTTTGGGACTGGTCTCTGTGATGATTGATAACCAGTGAACAAATGGGTGATGGATTGTTAAAAGCAGGAGATTTTAGGTATCTTACAGCTCACAAAAGAACAGAGGGAAGATGGCATTGCTTCTCATGATGATACGGTCTTGGATTAATTTCAAGGCTTTAAACCACAGTGAAATGCGTATTTATGTATGACTTAAAACTGTAATATCCTTACAAGTGTAAGAAGCCATTGACTACTTGTATGTGTGCTCATTTGGAGCAAAACTTACTCCTAGTAGGGAGAGGGTTAAAATGTTCAGAATTCATCTCTGAACAAGTCTCTGTTGCACCACTGATGTTTGCCTTCCTTTGGGCAGGTGTTGAATGTAAAGTAGCTCTAAAAAAACATTTTCTGACCTCAGTTATGCAGTGAATATCTTTAAATAAGTGGCTGTGACTTGTTAGTGTGAAGAATGTACCTGGTCATGGTTCATAGGAAACTCTCTGCTCAGGTTTGCTCAAGATCGTTCCTGTAAGTTTACCCTGCAATTAGGAGTGGAGTAGAGGAAAGTTTGTTACCTGATGAATGTAAAAATCTTTTTAAGCTGCTTGAATTTTCATTGCTTTTTAGGGCAAACTGAAACATGACTGATACAGATGAACCCCAGGCTTCTGGCTCTGATTACCCTGATGCCCAAGAGCTGATCAGCCATCAGCAGAAGGAGCCATCTGAGGTGTATTCATGGCAAATGAATGCAGGAACAGAGCATTTGCGGTCAAGGCAGAAGAGGGCTGCTTCTGGGGAGTCTTCAGATCTTCTTAACAGCATGTGTAAATCAGCAGCAGCTTCAGCTGAGGTTTTACTGATTAGTAGTGATTCAGAAATGTGAGTTTTTATCTCTAGTTTAGAATTTTTCCTGTGGAGAACTTGTGTCATGTATCATAGAAGTGTACCTTCTTTTGAAAGTAAATACTTTTTTTCTTCTTCAGTGATGTCCCTGCTGCTCATCCTGAATGCTCCATTGCACCTTCAGAGCAAAAAAGGAGATCTCAGTCTTCGAGGAAACAAGCTGAATCTGTTACAGGAGTATCTGACAATGAAAGCTCCTCAGATTCTTCTCTGTCTCCCCAAAGTCCAGGAAAATCATTGGACGTTTCCAAGCAGCAGAAGTCAAAACTCAATTTGAAGGCCATTTTTGCCTATCACTTCAGGGGAAGGAAGTTCAAAGCAGCTGCACACCGAAAATACAAAGTTCATGCAGGGAAGAACAAGAAAAAGAAAAAGTATGAGAGCACACAGATGCCCACAGGGAGGCCCCCACTGACAGCCTCGCCTCAGGAGCAGAAGAGGAGGCTTCTAGACAGAGGTTTTCAATTCCCTTTTGTCGAAAAACATTATGGGGAGAAACATATTCCCTTAAAGATGGTTCTTGGCTATGAGGTAAGTCCTCTGTTCTGTGGGATAAATATATTATTTTTCTTAGTCTAAAAACCGTGAATTGAAATGGGATATGTTGCAGTTCTACCTGATGTGCTAGAATGAAATAACAAAAGAGGTTTTACTTCTGCTAAACAGGACACTTGATGTTGTGTGTTTAATACATTTTAAGACAGAC
>NW_008238833.1:272941-278761 GCF_000691975.1 Corvus brachyrhynchos | reverse complement strand
AGCAGGAATATATATATGGGAGTTGAGATAATATTACAATTCAGTTTATAATATAAATGATTTATAGTGGTACTTTTAAAGATCTTACCTGAGTATTTTTTTCTACAGCAAGCAGCTGCAAAGGGATATTTCAAGTATATTGAAGTACTTAAATATGAAGAACATCTTAAAAAAGCTTTAAAAGCTCTTCAGGCCAGTGAAGACTTAGAAAAAGAGTGCATGGTGTTACGGAAACACAAATACTTAGATGATGAAGGCCCCATTTCCCCTATTCAGGAGACAGAGTAAGTTCATCTTTACTTGCTCTTTTGTTCTTAACTAACTTAAATGTGTGTGTATCAAGTTCAGTTGTCCTGTCCTTTTAACCTATGAAAGCATTGTTTATTTTGGGAACAAAGCACTCTACCACTTGGGATGCTGTGTTTGTAAATGCTTGACTTGAAAGTTCTCACAGAAGGAGGTATTTTTAATCTCATCTGAAGACTAATAATTGTTCTTGTGATTTGTACTGTCTGATTAAAATTATATGGTAGAAATTTAAATAAAGTGTTTCCTGAAATTCACTCTTCTATAGTCATCCCAAATGAAGTACAGTGTTCTATAACAAAGACTAAAGGATAATTTTTAATTCCTTTTTACATTATTAAAAACCACAGTGTCATCTTTGGTCTTTAAGGTCAAGCAATTAGCTTAGTGCAATAAAAAGACCAGTAAATCAGCAAGAATACTTGCTGTTGTAAATATAGTCATAACCTTAAAACTAGAAAGCCTGAAAGACTGTGTAAAGGTACAGTGCTGTCTTTCAGCTACTGTTCACTTAACAGCTTGTAGCTTACACATTTTAAGATACCATAAAAGTACAAGCAGGAATATATATATGGGAGTTGATATAATATTACAATTCAGTTTATAATATAAATGATTTATAGTGGTACTTTTAAAGATCTTACCTGAGTATTTTTTTCTACAGCAAGCAGCTGCAAAGGGATATTTCAAGTATATTGAAGTACTTAAATATGAAGAACATCTTAAAAAAGCTTTAAAAGCTCTTCAGGCCAGTGAAGACTTAGAAAAAGAGTGCATGGTGTTACGGAAACACAAATACTTAGATGATGAAGGCCCCATTTCCCCTATTCAGGAGACAGAGTAAGTTCATCTTTACTTGCTCTTTTGTTCTTAACTAACTTAAATGTGTGTGTATCAAGTTCAGTTGTCCTGTCCTTTTAACCTATGAAAGCATTGTTTATTTTGGGAACAAAGCACTCTACCACTTGGGATGCTGTGTTTGTAAATGCTTGACTTGAAAGTTCTCACAGAAGGAGGTATTTTTAATCTCATCTGAAGACTAATAATTGTTCTTGTGATTTGTACTGTCTGATTAAAATTATATGGTAGAAATTTAAATAAAGTGTTTCCTGAAATTCACTCTTCTATAGACAAATGAAGTACAGTGTTCTATAACAAAGACTAAAGGATAATTTTTAATTCCTTTTTACATTATTAAAAACCACAGTGTCATCTTTGGTCTTTAAGGTCAAGCAATTAGCTTAGTGCAATAAAAAGACCAGTAAATCAGCAAGAATACTTGCTGTTGTAAATATAGTCATAACCTTAAAACTAGAAAGCCTGAAAGACTGTGTAAAGGTACAGTGCTGTCTTTCAGCTACTGTTCACTTAACAGCTTGTAGCTTACACATTTTAAGATACCATAAAAGTACACAGCTTGATTTGGTTTTTTATTTCAGTGATGATGAGGACAGCTTGAATTCTGATACTGAGGAGCAACTTGATGCCAGAGTAGTGGTAAGTAAACACTCCTTAACTTCTGAAACACTCCAGCCTTTCTGTTCTGGAGTCAAAGAATTAGTAGATAAGGTTTTCAGTATTTAGTTCTTGAGCTTAGATCCAGAGTTAACTCTGTGATCCCTGTGAATCTTAATCTCTTAATGCAGGAGAGGAGGTTGATAGTCCACACTCTTCTCTTTGATATAATGCTGAAATGTACAGAAATTCTGCAGTTCTCTGTAGAGTTCTTAAACTCAGCAAATTTACTACTGAAATCTTACATGTTAAGTATCTCAAAACTAGACATGTGACTATTCCTGTCTTCCCTTTTTGTAGGAGAACAGCTCTTTTATTCTAAGCAGCACAATTCCCAGTAAGAAAAAAACAAAGCCAGGAAGAAAACGTGCAAAACCAACTGAAGTGATTGAAATAGTGGATGAAGAAGACGGTGCTGGGGAGAAGTCGGTGCCTCTGCAAGGCTCACCTCGGTGAACCCCAGATGGAAAATGAGGTGGCAGCGGTTGTTCTTCAGAGACCTCTTTCATGGGCCTACTTGGCTTGAAACACTGGTCTGCAGTCAGTGTTGAGCTCTCCGCCAAGCTGCCTAGACACATTGGGCTTACTGTGAGTGTATTGGGCTCGTGTCCAAGACAGTTACAAAAAAAGTATAACTTGTCCTCTTGCTAAGCTCTTAAATGTCTTCTGTGCTATTCTCTATCAAGAGTAGAATATCCCTGGTTCAGTGGCTGATGATCTTTGTGAAATTCTGGCGTCTGCAACTTGACTTCTCTTTAGCAATGGATCGTAGAGTTTACATAATTAAAAACAGAAAAACAAGTTCCAAATATTGTAACAGAACAGGAGCACAGTATAGAAAAGTAGGTGTTGGCATGCATACATCTGTATGCTCAAGTTAAAAGGGCAGTTCAGATGCCTTTCTTTCATAGCTGACTTCTTTGGGGGTGGTCCTTGAGAGATTGTTTTTCTGTCTTAGAGGTGCAGGTTTGAAGTACTTCAGAAGTTAAAGGGTTGAAGATAAAATTGAAGCTTAATGCAAGTCAAGTGCCAACAAAAAAGTGCAGAAGTGGTTGGTCAACTTTGACAAAAGTCTATTGCAAAACGTGGTTAATGTATTTGAATGATAAAATCAGTTTTGTATGATTGAGGTTGTCTATTCCACATGGAATAACTTCTCAGAAAACTAGTTCTCTGCTCCTGAATCTAATACAATAATCTGAAGTTGTAAGGGATTTTAAAAATAATTGTAGCAGCATAGCGACTCTTGGGTTAAAAATTCTTTTTTCCCTCTTGTCCTCTTCTGTCCATAATGGGTTCTGATGTGAACATGACTTAGCAGAAGACAAAAGCTTTTTATTAACAGTACTTAACAGGCATTGCCCTAACTGCAAATACCTTTTTCAAAGGTGTTTTAGTCAGTAGGAAACAGGGCTAGTGTTCAGAAGTGGTCTGAATACCACTAAGTCCTACTGCAGCTGTTGTAGTAGCTGAGAAAAAAAATGTTTAAAAAGTTCACTTGGAAATCAGCAAGATTTAAAAACAAGTCACCTCACAGCCTCACTCTGATACTCTTAACCAAATTGCTGTCAGCAGCTAACTGACAGCTGCCCAGCAGGTAAAAGTAATCTGTGCTGAACAAGCACCTTGTAAGAAAAAGGGTTTATCTGCTGGTTTAATTTCCTTCAAATGCAGGTGACAGTCTGAGGAGATTTGCAGTAGGTGCTTGGTATTGAGAGCAAGTCAAGCTGTGTAATTTACATGCTTGAATTAAGGTCCCAAACCTTTGTAAAAGAAGTTTCTCAAATGCAACTTAAAGGCTCTAGAACTGCAAAAACTACTCTTCAGTATTTAAAGATCACAACTAGAATTGGTCCAGAATTAATGGCTACATGTAACTCTTTTAGGCATCTACCTGAGAAATAGTCAATGGTTTGAAAGACTCATCCTGGATCTAGGAGTGGCGTTCTTGCTTGGTAGGGCATAGTGAGGGGTGTGTGGAATCCTGCTCATTCTGCAGTTTCATGTGATGAATTTTGCTGTTCAACTGCTGAGTGACTCAGAAATGAACTAAATTTCAATTCTGATTAGAACTGGATAAATACACAGGAAATCGGGCTTATTACAGCTGTTATATTGATTGTTGAAATCTAGCTTTGATTTCGGGAATCTTCAGTTATTTGACCGTATATGACATTTCTTATCACTTTGCCTTTTTTCCCCTTCTAGTTTGTTGCTTTTGGAAGATGAAATACCTCTTGGTTTTCTTGTTGCACAAGGTAAGCTGTTTTCTTGGGTTTCAGTTTTGTTTCTTTCAGGTAGCTTTTTCTGCATTAGTTCACAAAAGGTTTTGAAAAAACCAGTGCTTCTTAGTTTAAATGAATACATTACAGTGCTCCACAGCTGAGGAGCTTGTGTGTGTGAAGCTTCCAAGGTACTGAGTTCAGTGCCACAGACGTTTCATCAGTCTGACCAAAATTAGAACCTGTAGCCACTCTTTGAACAAAACCAAAAACTTTGAGTTCTTGAATATCTCTTTAAGTGCAGTTTTTGTTGAAGTTATTTATAGAAATACATTGGTTTTACCTGATGGTGAATACTGCAGGGCAGCTTGATCTGATTCGGTTTGGACAATACTGTCTGGAATTTTCTCTGCTGAAGATGTTGAAGTACTACTGTCCCCTTAGTCTCTGGGTGGTGCTTCCCACACTTTCTGTATCAGGGTGTATCATACAGCTTCTGCTTCTGCTAGCTTCCCTGGGGTAAAATTCCATCTTAATTCATATTCCCTGCAAGAACAAGAGGGACAGCAGAGAGCAGCTGGTAGTCTTGGACGTACACGGCTGGGAAAGCTTCTTACTGTAGGATGTTACCAAGTTTGCATGGCCTAAGACAGTGTAGGAAATAGCATGGAAAAATGCACCTTGTAAGGATACAGTGTAGGAAAACCCCTTTAACATGGGAAACACTGAGCTGAGGGTGGGCAAGTAGTGAAACTTTACAAAAGCGTTCTTGAGTAACATGATAGGGACAGACATCTTACTTGGCCATTGCTCTGGGTGGAGAACTGCACTAGGAAGCACGTCAGGTTGACACAGTGTAAGTTGTTCTGAGGAGAGTGTATGTGATTCTGAATTCCTCACACACCTTGGTTCAAGCTGCCTGTCCCTAAAATTGGAAAGCATGGAAACTGTCAGCTTCCAATACTACTAACAGTAAGTATACAGACAATTGGGAAGTAGCTTCAAATGCTGTTTCAAAAATAGTAAAAAAATGAATGTGTTCAGTTTGTTCCAGCACTTGATCAGGTTTTGTCTTTTGCTGTAGACAAAAACCTGGAACCTAGTGCTTAGAAAAAAACCCTTCTTTTGCAACCCACAGCTGATGAATGTATTAGTTGTGTTACTTATATGAAGGGACAATATTTGCATGGCCTCAAATAGCATTCATTAATTGATTCAAATACTGATCAGTCTAGAGTTTGGTGTTCCAAATTTTCAGAAGTGTAGTTTGGTTATATCTTTTCTTTGCAGATGAGCACACTTACACTGCAGCAGCAGTTGTAACTTGTTGAGGAATCTCTCGAATTCTTACTGCTGTTGGCTGTCCTGATTCACAGATCCCTTACTTCAGTGGACTTCTGTGCAACATGGTAGCAAAAGAGGTAAGCTTTGTGTTTCTTCTGACTTTAAGATCAGACTACTGGATTTCTTCAGTCTAGTGCTATTCCCACAGCAAGCAATCAGGCTAATTTGTGCACTGGATGGTATCTGCACCCAGCAGTGTCTTTCTGATGGGGTGTTCAAAAAGCAGTGCTACAGTATTTCAACAGCTGGCATCGTTGGTTTTCATGCAGATGTGCTGGTTAAACTTGGTATTCCTGTTGAAACAAGTAGATTTAGTGTTTCTTAGTGGGAAACTTATCAAATACAACATTAAAAAACTGTTCAACTGTTATGGGATAAAAGTATAGTTAAATTGGTGACATTGTTCTAAAATGTTTTTTCTTAAAGGGGCATT
>NW_008238833.1:269103-272763 GCF_000691975.1 Corvus brachyrhynchos | reverse complement strand
CTGTGATGTATGGAACAGATTGAAAAGCCTACTTAAGTGTAAGTATTAAAGAAACAGTTGGGGTTTTTCCTAGGTGGAGGTAGTTGTATGAAGACAAAAGCCCAAGTCTTAACTTTTTGGTTGCCTTTTGGCAAAAAAAGAAAAAGTATTGTATTTTGAAACACAAATCCACAGATGAGCACCAAAACCAGGTTTCTTTCCCAGTTACCTGACTAGGATAAAAAAACCAAGCTATTCTACAGATGCTGTGGAGTTTTCATGCCTCGTTGTTCAGCAAATAGACACAACCTGCTGTGTGTCTGAATTGGAAAACGTGGCTAGAAGAGTAACAGGTTCTGCTTTCCTCACTGTAAAGTTAATTGCAGTGGTGACAATGAGACCTGTAACAAGTTCACTTAGTGGGACAATTCTGCAAACATACTTAAAAATGCAGCTACTATGAAATCTAAGGATAAGCTTGAGTTGATGTGCTGCAATTCTGCATCCTATGTACTAAAAGAAGTAGAATTAGCAGGTAGAGGAAAAATACTTGCAGTGCTGAATTCTTGTAGATCATTTATTAAGAGCATAATTTCAAGCTGTCTTAAGATGGTGTCCTCCATGTTTTCTTTATGAGGTAACCCCTTAGTTGTACTTTTTGTGCCATACTGCTCTGATTTCTTAAATTGCAGATAAACCTTGTTGGTAACTGTGTGATAAATTGGGCTGTGGTTTAATTGCAAATGAAATGCTTTGTTGTGTCATCAGCATTCAGCCAGTGTAACTGGACTACTGTCTCCCTGGCTTCATACTGAGATAAAAGCTCCCAAGTCTTGATGGACTGCTAAAATACTGAGGAAACTTGAAAGTATTACTTATGCAACAATTTACTTTATTTTAGGAAGTGCACCTGAAGTCCAGTCTGAACTAACATCTTGGTAAGTTTGTGTGACTGGTTTTTTTTACCCTTGGCTGTTGCCTGTCTTAAACTTGGTGAGCTCATTTCTGCTGCTCATTTCTTACTAAGAAAATGCAGTGTTGGTTTGGAAAACATGAGAGCTCTTCTTCTCCAAACTTGAGAATGCTGTGAGAAAATTGTTGTGATGATTGGCAAAATGTTCAACTGCTCTGAAGAGAGTGAGTGAGAAGAGCCTTTCTGAACAAATTACTCAGTACTGTTGTAGGTTCTGCTGATTTGTGTGCACATACATGCTGGTTTGTAACACTACTTGTTTTTTTCAAGTGGCGGGTACGTAGAAGAAGGTGAAGGAAGAAATGCAGGATGCCATTTCACAGAAGTCTGAAGCCTCTTTGAGGGTTAGTATGACATCTGAAGTTCTACCTATACCTTAATGACTAAGGGGCTCTGGTTTTCAGTGGCCAGAAGTCTCTCAGAACAAGCTTACTAATTTGTGAAGGTTTCAGGGACTTTTTTCAACATTACACTACTATATCTTAAAGTATCATTCATCTGTTATGGGAAAAATTTATTGTAACTTCGATTTGCCCACAGAATGTTCATATAAATCCCTCAGTCAAAACCAAGGTGAACAGGTTAACTGCTTAAACGGAAAGTTTTGCTTTGACCAGTCAGTTACACTTGGTTGGAATTTTATAGGGAGGATTCTGCACAGTTTTGTAGTTAATTCTCTTTGATGTTTGCTGATCGGGTAACTTGTAATTAAAAACTTGCTAGTTACAAAGGAGGTGCGTAGTGTATCATTTACCTTCCTTCTTCCCCAAAATGTCTTGAAACAATGCAAAATGACACTTAGTGAGATATGTACCAGATACCTTTCCAGTCTGCTTGATTTTTATTCATCTCTTGTGTTACAGTACCAGAATTGTTGAGGTCTATCCCGATAGGATCTTTTCTGTAGGTTCGTGTCGTTGGAAACGCCTCACAGAATAAACTTGTGGTTTGGCTTTACCCACTGAACTACCTGTTAGCTCTGTGGGATAAAACTGCAAGACAAATCTTAGTGTAGCGTCCTAGGAACTGCAGTGATGCCCAGTATTCTCCTTTAGGTGTACTCCTTTAGGTGTAATGTGCTTGGGTACAAAAGAAAAAAGTGATTCAAGTGGAAGAGCTTGGTAAGAGTCCAAAGTCAGTGTGTTCTGGGACTTCAGGTGCAACTGACATTCTGAATTACATGGGCTCAACTTAGTCTTTTGCCCAGGTTTTTGTGTAGGTATCTTACTTGTAACACTGTTTTTTTGCTTCTTGTTTTCTGGATGGCTTGAAACAGTCTATTCTCCTTTTAATAATGAAGGGAGTGATTATTATTTCTTGTTTCAGTGGCTGTAGGTAAGAACAGACCACACTGTGATGTCTGTCTTCAAGTAACTTCATAAACTTGCTGTAATTTTGTTTTGTATTGAGAGATGCTCCACAGTTTCATACTGAGCAGCAATATTTGGGTTATATCTTCAAGTATGGGATTTAGAGTTAATTTCTGTGCAGCTCAGCCAGTTTACTTCTATACTGTTGAAATTCCTGGATTCTTTTCTGTGGAATGAAGAGTTTAAAGTAAAACCAAGCAAAATACTGTAGAAGAAGTATAAATCTTCACATAGGAGAATTCTGAAGCTGCTGTTAAAGATTTTATTTCCTTCTCCCTCTCAGCTGCATGGCAGTTCTGTGGAGATTACCTCTTACTCCCTGACACTCCCTGGTGCATGCAAGAAGCTTGAATGTAAAATGAGCTGTTGTGGTTGAAGGTCTGTAGCTGTTGCAGTGTTACAGTACCTGTACCCAGGAGCCTTCTCCTGGTGGGATGTTCAAAAAGCAGTGCTACTGCAGTGCAGCATTTGGCATCCTTGGTTTTCCTCCAGCTGTGTCTGTTAAACCTGGTATTTTTGCTGAAACAGTCTTTAACCTCTTCAGGGATTTAAGTGTACTTGCTTTCTGTTTTCATGTAAAAAAATGAAAATAGATGTTTTCATTTGTCTTCATTTTAATTATCCATGTGAAAACTGGATACTGGCCTCTGGAACTCAGCAAGTGCATTCAATTTCTTCTTTCTAACAGGATGAAGTGAACTGCCCCGAGTTAAAAACATGGGAGCAACCTGTTTGACAGGTAAGTATTGAGTTACTAGTTAAATACTACTTCACAGTTTGTGTATTATCTTTGTATCACATTAAGCATCAAAACTTCCCGAAACTGTTGTATAATAAAGTGCAGAAATGGTTATGTAGTAGCAGAGATGACTGGGTAGTGATCACTGCAGATCTTGGCAGATCACTCATCTGTGAGTCATTCTTGTGTGTGCATACATACTTTAAACAGCTGTCACAGTTGTGCAGCCATTTGTAGTACTGGTGTCTTAATGAGACTGCTGTTGCTTGTGAGGAATTCCTCAGTGCTTGGAGCTTGTGCCGTATTTTAGGCTTGCTCACAACTTGGCTTTCATATTGGCAGGATTGATTGGTCCTTCAGTGGAAATGATGGGAGCTGGCTCATTGAGTGAAGTCCCATATGAGCAGTGAGAGGACTGTCTGGTCATTACCAAGGCTGCTGGGATGTTCCTGTTTCTGGTGAGCTGTGGACATGACCGTAAAGCAAATCCACCAGACTCCTGTGTTGCCACATGATGTGGCACCAAGTCTGCTGGGAATAAAGCTTTAACATAGGCTAAGGACACAATATTCCCTTTCTGCTGTTAAGAGCAGGTTCCT